>NC_044394.1:55212983-55515907 GCF_006542625.1 Nomascus leucogenys
ATCATTGTTTTCCCCCACTCCCTTATGTTACTCAATAAATTTGGAGGGATATTAACATCTTGTTTTGAAATGAGGGAGAAAGAATAGCAAAAAATGTCAAGGGCTTTTGGCTTTCTTAATGCCTTGTAGAGCATTTAGTGTTGTTCAATGTCTCATTTGATTCTCAAAAATATTAATCAAGGGTAACAAATGAGATGCCTTACTCGGAATGTGAGGACTAGCTCAAGAAACTGCCTAGCAACTGAAGTGAGTGCATTGGCCATGCACCTGGTTACCACAATCTTTCTGCTGAGCTTGGAATTTAGTGTTTTGCACATTTCTTCTAACCTGGACATCTCACGTAGATGTGACTTTTAGTTTAGATTTAGGGAGGACATGTGTAGGTTTCTTACGTTGGTATATTGTGTAATGCTGAAGTTTGGGGTATGATTGATCCCGTCATGCAGGTGGTGAGCATAGTACCCAGTAGTTAGGTTTTCAGCCCTTTCCCTTTCCTCACTCCCCACTTTTAGAGTCTCCAGTATCTATCATTCCCATCTCTGCATCCATGTGTACATCTAGTGTTTAGCTCCCACTTATAAGTGAGAATATGCGGCATTTTGTTTTCTGTTCCTGCATTAGTTTGCTTAGGATAGTGGCCTCTGGATGCATCCATGGTGCTGCAAAGGACATGATTTCATTCTTTTTATGGCTGCATAGCATTCCATGGTGTACATGTACCACATTTTCTTTATCCAGCCCACCGTGGATGGGCACCTAGGTTGATTCCATGTCTTCACAGTTGTGAATGGTGCTGTGATGAATGTACAAGTGTATGAGTCTTTTTGGCAAAAGTATTTATTTTCCTTTGGGTATGTACCCAGTAATGGGATCACTGGGTTGAATGGTATTAATAGTTCTGTTTTTAAGTTCTTTAGATGCTGATTTCTTGCAGCTGTTAATATATTTTGAGACTTTTGAAAGCAATAGCCAAAAAGTACTTCCTCTTATCTCTTAATGTTCCACATTGCAGCTTAGAGTCCAGTGGTCCACATGTTAATGTTACATAAGCTGATGGCTCTGGCCCATTTTGAGCTGTTGAGATGTCAGATAGGAGTAATATAACTATCTCTGCCAGAGGTCACTCTAGGATTCCTGGCAGATTGAGTGATCAACTGTGCGGGGTGGTCCAAGACTGAAGAGGTTCCCAGGACAAAGGACTTTAACTTTTAAAACTGAAAAATTCCAAGCAAACCAGATGAGTCTGTCCTGACTCAACTCACAGTGGGTGTCACAGTCTGTACCATATGATGGTGCCCTGGGTCTGACACAGCCTTCCCTTTTCCAGTTTCTCATCCCTTGTCACCCTTATTCCCACCTTTGAATATGAGCCCCTCTAGTCATTTATCCTTTCCTTTCACAAACTTTCAAATCCTCAACCCCAAACACAGAGCTGAACTAGGATGTTGGCTAATCAAGGTGAAGGTCTGAGATGGATGGGGATGTCTCTACTTAACCACCTGCTGCTGCAGACCTCACTCAGTTAACTGTGAATGCATCTCTTACCAGCATTGCCTAGGCCTCGTTGCTGTCTGAGAGGCAGGTCTCCAAAAGGTGAGTCACTTTTGAAACCTATGTGAGTTTCCTGTAGGACCCTCCCCACTGCCCAGTTTCCTAACATAAGAGACAGAACTTCCAGCCCAGTTTCTGCCATTAGCAATCCATCCATCCCACGGCCTCTTGCTACTGGCAACCCCTCATCCTAAGGACAGCTCTTGTGGGAGTCAAGATGGCGCAAACCCAGTTGACTTCTTTGGTGGCCCACCACATGACCTGTGGAAACACTGCAGACCCTTGGCACAAAATGAATGGGAGTGCAGCTGCTCTTCCCTCATGCCTCTCCCCACCCTACCAGTTTGTTCTAATCCTCTTCTTCCTTAGGAAGAGATCAGCAAATACAGTGTCTAAGCAGAAATCCAGTTAAGGAAAGGAAGGCAAGTGCTCCCTTCTGCGCATCACCCTCCCTATCATCTTCATTACAGATTATCTTGGAAACTCTCTCCCTCTCCCATTCTTGGATGTAGTGAGGGGAGGGAAAAGGGGAAACTTCTCACTACAAACTCTTCATTTCCCGTGTGGCCAGTGACAGGATCCTTCCCCATCTCCTCAAGAGTGGGGGGCTAAAATAAAATTAAATACCTAGGAATTAACTTAACCAAAGAAGTGAAGGATCTCTATAACGAAAACTATAAAACACTGATGAAAGAAACTGAAGAGGAAACAAAAAAATGGAAAAAGATTCCATTTTCATGGATTGGAAGAATCAGTGTTGTTAAAGAACACTGTTGTTACTCAAAGAAATCTACAGATTCAATGCAATCCCCATGAAAATACCAATAACATTCTTCACAGAAATAAAAAACATCCTAAAATTTATATGAAACCAAAAATGGCCCAGAATAACCAAAGCTATTCTAAGCAAACAGAAAAAAAAAAAAAACTGGAGGAATCACATTACCTGACTTCAAATTATACTACAGAGCTATAGTAACCCAAATGGCATGGTATTGACATAAAAACAGACTCATAGACCAATGGAACAGAATAGAGGACCCAGAAACAAATCTACACACATACAGTGAACTCATTTCCACTAAAGGTGCCAAGAACATACACTGGAGAAGAGACAGTCTCTTCAATAAATGGTGCTGGGGAAATGGGAATCCATATGCAGAAGAATGCAGCCAGACCCCCATCTCTCACCGTATAAAAAATAAAATGAAAATAGTTTAAAGATTTAAATGTAAAGCATCAAACTATGAAACTACAAGAAAACATTGGGGAAAATCTCTAGGACATTGGTCTGGGCAAATATTTCTTAAGCAATGTCCCACAAGCATAGGCAACCAAAGCAAACATGGACTAATGGGATCACATCAAGTTAAAAAGTTTCTTCACAGCAAAGCAAACAATCAACAAAGTGAAGAGACAATGCACATAATGGGAAAAAACATTTTCAAACTACCCCTCTGACAAGAAATGAATAACCAGAATATATAAGGAATTTATACAACTCTATAGGAAAATAATCTAATAATCCTATCAAAAAATGGGCAAAAAAAACTGGATAGACATTTCTAAAAAGAAGACATACAAGTAGCAAACAGACATATGAAAAGATGCTCAACATCATTGATCATCAGAGAAGTGCTAATCAAAACTATAATGAGATATCATCTCATCCCAGTTAAAATAGCTTATATCCAAAAGACAACAATAACAAATGTTGGAAAGAATGTGGAGAAAGGAGAACCCTTTTACACTGTTGGTGGGAATGTAAATTAGCACAACTGCTATGGAGAACAGTTTGAATGTTCCTCAAAAACCTAAAACTTGAGCTATCATATGACCCAGTAATCCTACTGCTGGATATATACCTAAAAGAAAGGAAATCAGTATATCGAAGAGATATCTGCACTCTTGTATTTGTTGCAGCACTGTTTATGATAACTAAGATTTGGAAGCAACCTAAGTGCCTATCAACAGAAGAATAGATAAAGAAAATGTAGTACATATATACAATGGAATAAGATGAATGGATAAGGAAAAGGTGGTACATATACACAGTGGAGTACTATTCAGCCATAAAAAAGAATAAGATCCAGTCATTTGCAATGATATGGATGGAACTAGAGATGATTATGTTAAGTGAAATGAGCCAGGCACAGAAAGACAAACATCACATGTTCTCACCTATTTGTGGGATCTAAAAATGAAAACAATTGAACTCATGGACAAAGAGAGTAGAAGGGTGGTTGGTTACCAGAGGCTAGGAAGGGTAGTGGGGGACTTGCAGGGGTGGTGGGAATGGTGAATGGGTACAAAAAAAATAGAAAGAATAAGATCATAAGACCTACTATTTGATAGCACAACAGGTTGACTACAGTCAACAATAAATTAAGTGTACATTTTAAAATAGCTTAAGGAGTGTAATTGGATTCTTTGTAACATGAAGGATAAATGCTTGAGGGCACGGATACCTCATTCTCCATGATGTGCTTATTTCACATTGCATGCCTGTATCAAAACATCTCACATACCCCAAAAATATACACACCTACTATCTATCCACAAAAATTAAAACTTCAAAAATTGTTTAAAAGAGTGGGAGACTTACAGCGTGGGTCTGGTTCTCCTATATCTTTGGACTCCCTGGGGCAGGAGTTTAGGATCTTTATGGGTCTACTTCTAACCTGTTTGTTTGTGCCAAGTTCTTCTTTACCAAAAAAAAAAAAAAAAAAAAAAAGATTATTGATGAGAAATCTAAAGTAAATAGCATACTCTTTCAAACAAGGACCATTTTGTTAAACATTTAGTGAATGTCCACTGAATGTCTAATGCTGGAGTTACAGAGAACCTGATGGTGAACTGAGAGAGACACTGAGTCACAGAGAAGCTCAGATCATCTCCCCAGTGTGTGAAATGCACTGAGCCCAGAGAGTGAGGCTGACTCCCCCCAGAGAGATCATAGATTCCCCCGTCAGCGTGAACCATAGAGAACAACCTGCTGTTGGCAGCAGAATGGGAAGTGGATGAAGATACATGAGAACAGCCAGTCACAGCTGACATGTTAGCACCAAAAAATGCTAATCTCCATGTTGAAACATGACATTATAGACTGGACATGCAACTGAAGATGATAAAACTTGATTTACTCAGCACCTTTGTGACCATCACGATCAGGTGTTCCTTGGCCTCGGTGCCAGCTCCCATACCTGCAAACCTGCATGTCCCAAACCCAATATTTGACTTCACATGCATTCTGCTTATTTGTCTCTGATGAAGACTAACTTCATTTTTCACATCCCCCACTTTGGCTTTGAAGACCCGTCTTTGGGTGCTGTCTCCCCATTTATCTGTACTGTGTAATAATCTTTTGTCATTCTTTTGCTCTGAGTGTGGAGCTTCAGTCTCAATTCCCTCCCCGCCACACACAAGTTCTAGCCAAATGAAGCAGCCTCACCAAGGGTCCTCAAATCATGGTGAAGCTCTCCTATGCTCTGTTCCTGTTAGTAACATGATGCCCACATTACCATAGACGAGCACAGAGCTGTGAAGGAGGTGTTGTAACATCTCTTGCCTCTTGTTTTTCCAGCTTGACTTCTTAACCTATTAATGACAATGATGTTCATCTCCAGCCACCACAGTTCCCTGCACACAACATGCACCTGGCTGGCTCTTCCCATATATCTTCATCCACTTCCCATTCTCCTGCCAACACCAGGTTGTTCTCCGTGGTTCACATTGAGGGAGGAATCTGTGATCTCTCTGGCAGGAGTCAGCCCCATTCTCTGGGCTCTCACTGTGCTTCACACACCGGGGAGATTATCTGAGCTAGTCTGACTTGATGTCTCTCTCAGTTAACCGTCAGATTCTCTGTAACTCCAGCATCTGATGCTCATTTAAAAACGAAATTTTTTTTAAAATTGTCCTCATTTTGAAGTGTATGCTATTTACTTCATATTTCTCACCAATAAAGTCTTTTTTTAGGGACAGAAGAAATAAAAAACAAACATCATTAATTAAGCAACTGCTTGTACACCGGGAATCATCCTCTTCTATTTTTTGATGCCTTAGTGAAATGGTTGAGTAATTTCACATTTTTTAAATAAAGAAACTGAGACTTAAAAAAGCAAGGTAGATGCCTCATAAGTGTCTGAGCCTGATGTGCATAGTAGGCTATCTGGCTCCAAAGTCTTGAATCTTTCCACTATGCCTTTAAAAAAATATAAAGGGAAAAAAGGAAGGAGGGAAGGAAGGAAGGAAGGAAAAAAGGACATGGGGGAAAGAGCAAGGAGAACAAGGAAGGAAGGAGGGAGGGGAGGAAAGGAAGGAAGGAAGGAAGGCAGGCAGGAAGGCAGGAAAAGGAGGGGAGGGAGAGAGGGGCGAGAGGAAGGAAGGAGGGAGGGGAGGAGAGGAAGGAAGGAGGGAGGGAGGGAGCAAGGAAGGAAGGTAGGAGGGAAGGAAGGAGGGAGGAAGGAAGGTGGGAGGGAGGAAGGAAGGAAGGAAAAGAAACAACAAAGCCATACTTGTATATTAAAGCTGTTTTGCTCTGGTTTGGTTATGATAGGAATACCAAAAAGAATGTGGATTGGAGAATACAGCCACCTGATGGTTTCATTGGAGCTCTGCAGGAAATGCTGGTTAAATCACCTTCAAGGTTGTGGAGACATCTTCCCCATCTGCTCGCATACATGGCCCCATGAGACTGGTACCAGTGACTTCTCTAGACCCCTGGACACACTTCTGAACGTGAAGCCAATGCTTAACCTAGCCCATTCTCACCATTCACTTCCTCATCTGCAACTACCATTGAATTACATTAGGTTCCCCCAGAATACCGTTAATATCGAAAGCAATACCAGTATTGCTTTCATGTTCTCCAGCTTCAGTCCAGCTTTAATTTCTGCCATCTCTGCAAAGGCAGCTACTGACTATTCAGTGGATCCACATACTTTATCAGTGTGTTGAAGGGCCTGGCATGTGGTTCTATCATCGTCCACAGTCACTCACAGACAAATCTCATCTAGAGGAGAACAGCTGATGGCTTCTTGAAATGATTCTTACTGTGCAATTGTTTGGATGGTAAATACAGATGTGGTTTCTGATCACAATATTTGCTTACAAAATGCTAAACATCCCTTGCAAAGTACACAATAAAATAAAAGACCCGAGAGCATTTTATAAGCGATAGAATCTGGTAAACATATAAGAAATTAGACGAAGAGGGCAGATCTTGATGTCAGACCACTTGGTCCAGTCATTTACTCCTTAGGCAATTTGGGACAGGTTCCCAAGGTTCTCCGGCCTCCATTTCCTCATGTGTGATATACAGCTGATAAGAGTTCCAGACCTTATCATCCAATCACAATGATTAAATAAGGTAAAACCCAGAAAGCCTCTTATTAGCATGTATTTGGCTCCTGGTGAGCACTCAATAAATGTTAGCCAAAGTATCACCATCATCATCACCTCCCTAGAGTTGAACAACAATTTATGACAATTCACAGATACTTCAAGCTTCTACTATGGAAACTTCATTATTACTGACACACAGTCGTAGACATTACTGCTTGCTAATTATCTCAAAATTTTTTTCATTTTCAAGGGCTATTAATTTAATAAATGTATTTGAATTCAGTGGAGGAAAATAGAAAAAAAGGTAGAAAAGTATTTCAAGCTATATGTAATAAGGTAGACAAATTATGAACATTAAACCTAGCCTATGTGGTTTAAGAGCAGTGAATTCTAGCACAAAGTATAAAATTCTAAAGCATAAAAAACTTAAACGAAGATATCTGACTACTTCTGTTTCATGTAACAAAAGTTGGTGGTAGTCAAGATTTAAAATATGATCAGCGAATAACAGATCTTGGGCTTTGTTTTTCAAAAAGGCTGGAAATGAGATTTTGGTACTGCAAGTATTTCAGGTAGCTAAATGAGATTCCCTCCATCTCAACTGCAGTATTGGTCTGTGTTTTGGGTAAAATGAGAATCTTGTTTCTAAAATCATGTGCCGCATGTTCAGAGTATGTTTGTTTCTTTAGTAACCTCACTTGTGGGGGTAAAACTGTACATATTAACCCAAACTGTTATTATGTTTGTACTTAGCTGGAGAATAACAGAACTATTAATCCCTGTTGCCGTAAACATCAGATAGCGGGGCGACTGCATGTTTATGTCCGCATGCCAGGACATGTCTTATGATACCTGAGTAAAGATAATAAATACTTCTTTCACAGTAGGAGTTTACTAAAGCTGTAAGTCTGTGTTTTCTACCAGAAATTTAAAATAGTAACCAGAATAAATGCCACTCAGATGTTTATTGTCATTTGCAATGAACAAATAAGTGATTGGGAGAAATAGGCTGGGAAAAAAGTCTCAGAGCCAACAGGACAAGTTCTCAGAATAAAGGGCTTCCTTTGGTTTACACGCAGGGTAAAAAAGAGTCCCTGGCTCTTCATTCCGTTGTCACATTTCTCCAATGTTTAAAGCCACTGTGTTCTCAGAATGGCCGCAGAACGTGGGCAGCTGGTGCCTTGGACGCTGTCCTACTGTGGCACGCTGAAATCCCCTTAGCCCTGCTAGAAACTGGCACACAATGCCACATAAACATAGCATGGGCTTTATTTATGCAAAGGGAACAAGTGGTCCCTTCTCTAGGAAGGTTACACCCTTAGGACTGGCATTTGGTGGCAGATGGGCAGTCTTCATTTCATGGAAACCTAACTCCTATCACCCTAAGGGGTGACACAACATTCCATTCTAGACCCTTGGACATGGGCCAAGACAATTCACACTTGTTTCATATGAAACAGCAACTCAGAGGAATAAATAGCCCTTTAACCTTATTCAAAGGATCTGTCTGTGTGGGACGTTTTGGGCTGAGCCCCAAGGGTCAAGGAGGCCTCACATTTTAACCGATCTCCAATGACAACTTTTTTGTCAGTAGAGATGAAGGGGACTTGCCACAAATATTGATCCTAATTTAATTTTGGACACATAATAGTAATCAAATTTAAGAGTAGTGAGATGGCTGTAAAAATGAGGCATCCCCACCAAAGCTCTCAGAAGCCTGACTTTTCATTGTGTTTTGAAAAGAAACAGTGGCCAGGCTTGGTGGCTCATGCCTGTAATCCCCGCACTTTGGGAGTCTGAGGCGGGCAGATCACCTGCACTCAGGAGTTTGAGAACAGCCTGAGCAACATGGTGAAACCTTGTCTCTGCTAAAAATACAAAAAAATTAGCCGAGCATGGTGGCACATGCCTGTAATCCCAGTTACTTGGGAGGCTGAGGCATGAGAATTGCTTGAACCCAAGAGGCGGAGGTTGCAGTGAGCTAAGATCACGCCACTGCACTCCAGCCTGGGTGACAGAGCAAGACTCTGTCTCAAAAAGAAATTAATATCAAAAAATAAAATAGCCGGGCGCGGTGGCTCGCGCTTGTAATCCCAGCACTTTGGGAGGCCGAGGCGGGCGGATCACGAGGTCAGGAGCTCGAGACCACGGTGAAACCCCGTCTCTACTAAAAATACAAAAAAAAATTAGCCGGGCGTGGTGGCGGGCGCCTGTAGTCCCAGCTACTTGGAGAGGCTGAGGCAGGAGAATGGCGTGAACCCGGGAGGCGGAGCTTGCAGTGAGCCAAGATTGCGCTACTGCACTCCAGCCTCGGCGACAGAGCGAGACTCTGTCTCAAAAAAAAAATAAAATAAAATAAAATAAAATAAAATAAAATAAAATAAAATAAAAAATAAAAGGGAGAGAGCGCACACTTACCTATTATTGAATAAGAATAAAATCTCTTAATGCCACTCACTTTAATCTCTGCATCTCCTTTTCTGTAAATGGTGGAATTTTTAGCATGTTTCTGAGTCTGATATGTCTCATATTTTTAAGTGCCTATGGCATGCAGAAAAGAAGAGAGACACTTCCCAGAGGAAAGCCTGCTGTCCTCCCTGAACTTGGGCCATGAACTGACCATGTCATTACATTATCCCTCTTCAGTCCCAGGTCTCAATGTTGCAAGATCCCTGCAAGCCGAATTCCATTATTCAAATGCCATTTCAGCCAAAATCTCCATCTGCCTAAAAGATGTCTCTGTCCCAGCCAATGGCTCCTCCACTGGCACATCATCTGAAGCCTCAGAATTCTATACAGAAAAGCCATCACGATGATTTAAGAGTCCTTGGGGTTTGTTAGAATAAGAGTCTGTTTCATAACAATTGGCATCCAAATCATGGTTCCGGCTACACGTTTAACACTGAATTTAAGTAATCAGATTCCTAATTTGAAAATTGCTTAGTTGCCAAGACTCTGATAGATCTTTTCTCAACACAAAAGTACAAGACTAGAGGGTAGCTTAAGATATCCATATGAAAAAGAATAAAATTGGACCCCTATCTCACACCATATACAAAAGTTAACTCAAAATGGACCCAAAATGTAAATGTAAGAGGTAAAGCTAGACATCTCTTAAAAAGGAATATAGGTGTAAATCTTAGTTACCTTGGATTAGGCAATTGTTTCTTAAACATTACACCAAAAGCACAAACAAGGAGAAACTGATAAGCTGAACTTCATCAAAATTAAAAACTTTTGTGTGTCAATGAACACTATCAATGAAGTGAACAAAGAATGCACAGAATAAGAGAAAATGTTAGTAAATCAAACATATAATAAGGGTCTAATATTCAGAATATATTTTTTAAAATTTGAAACTTGACATAAGAAGATAAATAGCCCAATTTTAAAATACACAAAAGATTTGAATAGACATTAGTCTAAACAAGATATACAAATGTCCAATAGGCACATAAGAAGATGCTCAATATTATTAGACATTAGAGAAATGCAAATCAAAACCACAATCAGATACAACTTCATACCAACTAGGATGGCTATAAACAACAACAATAATAAAAACAACAAATAAATAAAAACAGAAAATAACGTTGGTGAATATGTGGACCTATTGAAGTCTTCATGCCTTTCTAGTCAGAATGTAAAATGGTTCAACACTGTGGAAAACACTCTGGTGCCTCCTCAAAATGTTAAGAGTTACCATGTGGTCCAGCAATTCCACTCCTGGATATGAATCCAAGAGACCTGAAAATGTGTGCCCAAACAAAAATTTGCACGTAAATGTTCATAACAGCATTATTCATAATAACTAAGAGTACAAACAACACAAATATCTACTAATTGATGAATGCATAAAAAAACTGTGGCATAATCATTCAATGGAATATTACTCCACCATAAAAAGGAATGAAGTGCTGATACATGCTAAAATGTAGATGAACCTTGAAAATCTTATGCTAAGTGAAAGAAGCCAAATACAAAGGCTATATATGGTGTGATTCCATTTATCTAAATGTTCAAAATAGGCAAACCTATGAAACCACAAATATTAATGGTTGTGAGGTCCTGGTAGGGGGACTGGTGGTATAAGGGGAGAGTTGAGAGTGACTGCTAACCTTCTGAGGTGATGGAAAGGTCCAGATAATAATAGACAATAATGATAGTTGTACAACATTTTGAATATACTAAAAACCACTGAATCATGTACATTAAAATAGTGAGTTTTATGTTAAGAGAATTGTATCTTAAGTTTTTCAGAAAAATAAAAATAAGATAAAACCACACACAGAGAAGAGTAAGTGCTCAACAAATCTCTAAATCAGCAGTCACCAGCTGGAACGTCCGTAAGTAGACATCAATAGAATGAACCAGAAAGCCCAGAAACAGACCAGGGAAACAGGAGAATTTTTTTAATAGGATACAACGCCATTTCAAGTTAGCTAGGAAAACACAGATTATTCAACAAGTAGTGGTAAGACAAAGTTTAACCATCTAAAAAAATAAATAAATAAGGCTGATCCAGACCTGACACTCTACATCAAAATAAATTACATAAAAGATTTAAATATAAAAAAATAAAAATGCTTTTAAAAATTGATAATATTCTATAAGGGACGGCATCTATTTCATAATTCCAGGATAAATTTACTATATAAAATATTTTAATAACTCTTATTCAATATTTACTTTTATTGTTATTATTAAGTATATATTTAGTTGTTGTGTTCATATGTAATGGCGTGTTTTTCAGCATTGTGGCAATAGAGGAGACAAACAAAAAATAAATAAAAAATTGTAGTATTGATCTAGAAGCACACGAACAGCTGAATATGTTACAATATGTTCAAGCCATGTTTCGGCAATTTGTTTCTGGTCTAATGGAGACATTCCCAGCCAGGAGGGATTTTGCTTCCCAGGGAAGATTTGGCAATGTCTGGAAATATTTTTGATTGTCACAACTTGGGCAGTGCAGAGGGTGGTGCTGCTGGTATGTGGTGTAGAAAGGCCAGCAACACTCTAAACAGGGCAGCTACCCAGAGCAAAGAATTATCCAGCTCAAAATATCAATAGCGTCTCTGTTCAGAAGCCTTGCACCAGTGGAAGGATGGTGCTTGACGTTCTTAATAATAAACCTGTTTCCTGGGACCTGTGGAAACTCCCAGCCTGGTACTGAGACACCAGAAGCCAGAAGCTCCTTCTTTGATGCTTCTCTTTTATTATTATTTATTGAGAACTTATTGTATGCCAGGCACTATGCTAAATTCTTTAAGTGCAGTATTTAATTTTAATCTTCACAATTACCCTATTCTACATACTACCTTATTGTACACATTTGTTATTTCTTATTCACAATGAGGAAACCAATGCTTTGGGTAACTTATCAGAGGTTCCTAAGTATTGAACAGTGAAGGTGGGACTGGAACAAAGATGCATCTGACCCCAGAGTCCATGTATAAAACCTCCATGCTTTGCTATCTTATAAGACCCTGAACCTATTCCATGGGTCCAATTACATGTCTCTGTCCTCCAGGGTAAAAGTTAAGGCAGGAACATGATCAAGTAACTGAATGTGATTATCACTGATGATCATTGATAAGGAAAGACTCCTGGACCACACTGACCACTGTTGAGGGACTAAGTATAAAAAAGCACTAGTGGACATCTCTCTATGAAGAGCAGCATTTATTGTAAGATTACACTCAACCCATCAGGGGTACTGGCATAGCACCCCTGACTGTGGCTTAGGAGCAGGGAGACTCAGGGTCTGGCAATCTGCGAATGCTCAAGAAGAAGAAAATATGTTTTCTGTCAGCTAATGGGTAGAACTGGGCTCTGAACCTAGAAGCATGAAGCAGTGAGTCTGTGGCTCTCGATCTACACACAACAGGAGGGATGAAAACCAGGGAAACATAGAGAAAAAAGGACTTTAAACTAAAATACATTATGTGAGCACATAGTAGCTTTTAAATAAATAATGAACCAATGAATCCATGAATGGATGGAGAGTTTTGCATTCCATGCAAATCAACAATATGACTTTTGATATGCAATGAATCTCTTGGTAATGGCAGCAGCATGATGTTTTAGCACGACAGAGTACTTTTACATGCATCGTGTTGTTTGTTTCACACAACAATCCTATGAAAGAAGAAGAGAAGGTATAATTAATCCCATTTTGGAGATTCATTATTTCATCAATTAAACAGTTGCACCATGCTGGGAACCAAGCAAGGCTCTGGAGGTCTGTGATAAACAGAAAAGACCTGGCCTCCACCCTCACAGAGCAGGAGTGTAACGGGGAAGGCAAATGTCCAATGAGTAATTGCAAGTCTCAGAAAGTCACAGCAGGGACAACAAGACCTACAAATAAAAAAAACAGTATCCCAAAAGGGTTAAGGGCTTACATGTTGGTCAAAAGTCATGTCTTGGGTTGGGCATGGTGGCTTAAGCTTATAATCCCAGCACTTTGGGAGGCTAAGGCGGAAGGATTGCTTGGGCCCAGGAGATCAAGACCAGCCTGGGCAACGTGGCGAACCCCCATACTTAGTAATCTCTGGTAAGTTACCCAAAACATTGGTTTCCTCACTGTGAAAAAGAAATAACAAACGTGTGCAATAGGGTAATATGCAGAGACATGGGCAGTCGGGTCCAGGAGTCTTTCCTAATTACAAAAATTAGCCGAGCATGGTGGTACGCATCTGTAGTCTCAGCTACTTGGGAGGCTGAGGTGGGAGGATTGCTTGAGCCCAGGAGGTCGAGGCTGCAGGGAGCTGTTTGTGCCAGTGCACTCTAGCCTGGGTGACAGAGCAAGACCCTGTATCCAAAAAAAAAACCAAAAAAACAAACAAAGTCATGTCTTTTAAGAGGGAAGTTGGAAAGCTGAGTCTGTTTAGCCTAAAAAAAAGGGAGTTAACATTAAGACATGATCATAGCATTCAAACATTTGAAGGGATGTCATGTGGAGGAAGGAACAGACCTCAGACAGAGGAACTGAAGAGCACAGGATAGATCCTAGTGTCCTGAAAGACAGATGTGTCTGATGACATTCAAATAAAAATGCTCAGGTGGCAGGTGAGAGAATTGGATCCCTGCCAGGCCATCCACACACACTTCAGTAGTCTCAAGAACACTGTGGTTCAGCGTATGAACTCTGGGTCAGCCAAACATGGCTCAAAGCAAGCCCCCTGTTACCACCACCACCACTTTTGAGCTGTGTTTCCTTAGACAATAATCATTGTCCTTTACCTTTGTTACTTAATCTTTCTAAGCACCACCTTCCTCAGCTGCAAATGGGAGATAAAGACAGCACCTGTCTCAGGTGCTCGTGGTAGGATTCAATAAGATAAGGCATGTAATCTCTTTCACTCATTGTTTGGCACATGAAGCCCCAGGTAAATAATCATTAAATGAATATTCCTTTAATGAATGGATTTCATAAAGAAAGTACCCAGTAAGCATTATTAGCAATGATGTCAGTAGCACAATGAAAACAACAACCTCGCCGTGCAGATCTGGGAATGAAGTGAAAGACGGGTGAATGTACTATTGACCCCACCGAGGTTTGCAAATAGGTGGTGTTTCTCTTATCAGTCAGAGAGATAGCAAGATCAACTTCTACGCCGGGTAAAGTTTGGATCAAATGTCCTCAAAAATCATTTCCAATTCCATGAAAATCAGAAGTGTCTAATAGTCCAATTGTAGAAGTCAGGAAGTTTCTATTCCCTCAGGACAGGAAGAAAGGTCATGGAGCTGCAATCATAAAGCTGTTTCTTTCCCGAAAGGAAATGAAAAGTCCTTCTCCCAATCCCTCTTCCAGCTTGCTATTTACAACAACATAAAAGTGCTTTGTTTTTGTACCTTTCTCTGAAAGAACGTGGCCAATTGTCTCTAAAATTCTCAGAGTGTACATATGAGATTTCTTTTGCTTGTTTATTTTTTTTCCCAAGCCCTCCCAAAGAAATGCCTCCAAGGACTGCAAGAATCTTCAGGATACGAATTATAGTCTTTTACAATATTTGGTCTTCTTCCAGTTCTACTTGGGATCTTTGACCTGAATGTGAAAAACAGAAAGCCCTTGTTTCCATTGAGATGCAGAAAAAGGTTTTCAGATTGTGCCACCTTCTGGCCAAATTTGGAAACCAAAGTGACAGATTTTCCTTCATGCCTTCCCTGCAGTGATTCTGCCCCACCAGGGAAGTGGGGCAGGAAATGTCTGCCTGCTGGGCCTCTCCGGAGGAATCATCTTGAACTAATTCAAATTAAACCATGGGACAGCTTCAAAAGCTCATTGCTTATGTATTTAGAAGCACATGTTTCTACTAAAGAGCCATTACTCATGGTGCTCTGATGTAGGTTCAACCTCTGGAGTGGGAAATCAAATTGGGAACTTTCTCAAACGCTTTTAGCTGCCAATCTTAGCAGATGTGTAAATCAGTTGTTGTTCAGTTGCCTGAAACACTCACAACTACTTTTGTAACCCTAATAAAGAGAGATTAAGAAAGAGAGAGAGAACAAAGATCCAGGATCTGAAATCCCTGTCTACTTATTATGACTGAAGATTGATACAGGATTTGTGCAAAGGAGCCACTCTAGAGAAACTCCTTCATCTATAAAACTCATCTGAGTTTTGGGCCCAGACCCCTATGTAGAACTCTTTCTACGAATGAGCCACCAGGATGCCTCTCGTGCCTCTGCTTTAGGCACAAAAAACAGAAAATGGAATGATCTCCTTGATGTGTTTTCCTTAGAACACACATCTCAACCTAAGCCAATATCTGTGGGAAAGAAGAGGCAAGGAAAGACTAACCCAGGTTAAAGAGTCCAGTAATTAACAAAGTTTCAAAAGAACCTAGATTAAATCATCCATTCCAGGCCTTCCCAGGGTAAAATGGAGGAGAAAGAAAGCAGGTTTACCCAGGAGGGAAACAGCCCCATCTCTACCTAGTAGTGAAGCTTCATGGAAGATCAAAACCTTAGGAGGCAGAGAATCCCAGACTCTGAGCCCCACAGTATCAGAGCAATGGCTCTAACCCCTAAATATGTCTCATCAGCAGCTTCAATTCAGCTCTGCGGCCCTGGCAGGCCCTGAAACCTCCTTCTCTAAACAGTGCCTCTCTTAACAAGAGCAGGGGACACACTTTATTCTTCCTGGAGCTGGCATATTTCACCAGAACAAAATTCATCAGCATTTTTTTTAATCTGAAAGAGCTTGGGTTTATAACACACACTTACAACTAATACCCAAAAGTTTGCCTTCCAGGTATCTGAAACATCACTATGCTGGTGGTCTATTCTAGACATAGATAACTGACATAAAACACACACTTCCAAATACACCTAAGATTTTTTTGAGAAAAATATTTTCAAAAACTATTAACCATTTCAAAAAACACAGGGAAATGTCATTGTGAATTAGTTATTCTCTATAAAACACATCAATATAGATGCTTTTTAAAGGAACATATCTGAAGACACATAGGCTTAAATATGTACCTGATTTGTTATAAGGTGGATCCTTGGACTATGTCTATTAACACATTTTTTCATTAAAACCTTAATTTGTAGGCTTTTGGGGGACTAGATGTCTGCCAGGAGAAGTTGGTTTTAACGCACAGGTTGAAGTAACAGAGCACTTCCCAAAGTATGTTCTTTGGGACACTAGTCCCTCAAGATGTTTGGCAAAAAGGGCATCTGTAACTAAAATTTGGAGAAATGTTTCACGTTATATATGTCTTCTAGGAGATTCACAATGCACATGAGCTTATAAAGAATCTGAGAAATTTGGAAGTAAAGGAATAACAGACTAAATTTGCTTAACTTCAAAATGTTCAAACTTCATTGGCCAAGGAATACTTATATAGAGAAACATCTAATGAGATCTCAAGGAGCTGAACACATCACAGGAAATTCTGTTCATACAACAAGCAGATATATGAGGTTTTCATTGTTATTGATTATGACTTCCCAGAACCAGGAAAAACAGGCCTCAACACTGAGACCAATGCATAGTTGCTCTATAACACCAAAAACAACTCTCTATGGCAGCAGAACAGAGAGGAGACTGAATCAATAGGTCCTTGAAGAGCTGAGGGCCTTCACAGACCATTTTCCTAAGCCTTTGCCCATAAAAATTGAGTTCCAGGAAACGACAGGACAGCTTGCAGTTAGGACAACAGCAATGAAAAATCAGCTTCTTCATAAATCATTTAGGATGTGAATCAACCAAGCCATATTTGAAGAGCTGGATTCTAACACGAATTTTGTCTTCACCTAAATCTCATAGGATTATTCTTCCAGAAAGGGTTGGATTTCTATTTCTTCTCTGTAAAATCAGAAAACATGGATTGCAGTATCTTAGAAAAACTCCTCTGCCTTAAGAAGTTGTAACACTCATGAATCATAAAAAAGAAATCAATCATGTTTTCTTTTTTGCTGCCTTTCCTAGAACTTTAAACTTGCAAGGAACCTCTTTGTATGTTCTGTATACTAGACGTAACTACTTTTTATTTCTGGGTTACTGTCATAGGACATTGCGTTTTCTGGTTTTAGGGAAAGAGGAAAATTGAGTGCTGTAGGGACCAGCCCTACGGGGTTTGTGGGTTTTTCTCCTCATGTGTGGAGATGAGAGATCATACAAATAAAGATACAAGACAAAGAGATAGAAGAAAAGACAGCTGGGCCCAGGGGACCACTACCACCAAGACGCAGAAACCGGTAGTGGCCCTGAATGCCCAGCTGTGTTGTTATTTATTGTATACAAGGCAAAAGGGGCAGGGTAAGGAGTGTGAGTCATCTCCAGTGATTGATAAGGTCACATGAGTCACGTGTCCACTGGACAAGGGGCCCTTCCCTGTTTGGCAGCTGAGGCAGAGAGAGAGAGAGGACAGCTTATGCCATTATTTCTTCTATGCATTTCAAAGACTTTTAGTACTTTCACTAATTCTGCTACTGCTGTCTAGAAGGCAGAGCCGGGTGTACAGGGTGGAACATGAAAGTGAAACAGGAGTGTGACTGCTAAAGCACAGCATCACAGGGAGACGTTTAGGCCTCCGGATGCCTGTGGGCAGGCCTGACTGATGTCAGGCGTTCCACAAGAGGTGGTGGGGCAGAGTCTTCTCTAACTCTCCCGGGAAAGGGAGACACTCTTTCCTGGTCTGCTAAGTAACGGGTGCCTTCCCTAGGCACTGACCCTACAGCTAGACCAAGGTCCGCTAGTTAACAGGTGCCTTCCCAGGTGCTGGCGTTACCGCTAGACCAGGGAGCCCTCTGGTGGCCCTGTCCGGGCGTAACAGAGGGCTCACACTCATGTCTTGTGGTCACTTCTCACTGTGTCCCTTCAGCTCCTATCTCTTTATGGCCTGGTTTTTCCTAGGTTATAATTGTAGAGCAAAGATTATTATAATATTGGAATAAAGAGTAATGCTACAAACTAATGATTAATGATATTCACATATAATCATATCTATAATCTATTTCTAGTATAACTATTCTTATTCTATGCATTTTCTTTATTATAGTGGAACAGCTTGTGCCCTCGGTCTCTTGCCTTGGCACCTGGGTGGCTTGCCGCCCACAGAGTGCCCTAATAATCTTCTAGGAATTCACAAATGGTTTTCTCTGGCTGAAACTTGTTAAGGGTTAAGCAAATCCCCCTGGAGAAACTCAATTTGCTTCACCTCTAAAGAGTAAAGTTAATCATAAACTAGCCACATTTTCCCTTTTGCTTCACCTTCATCTCCCACAGAGAACTCCTCTGCAAGGAATTGTTTCTCCTTTATTTTTCTACTTCAAGCAAAAGAAGATTAACCACCATGTTCTGAAAACCTAGTCTATTTGGTCTTCTTTCTTAAATACTTACAAATGCACTAAAAGTCACCATCAACCCCTGAGAAGCTTTTTTGCTTTGTTTTGTTTTGTTTTTTTTACTTTAAGTTCTGGGATACATATGCAGAACGTGCAGGTTTGTTACACAGGTATACATGTGCCATGGTGGTTTGTTGCACCCATCAACCCGTCATCTGGGTTTTAAGCCCCGCATGCATTAGGTGTTTGTCCTAATGCTCTCCCTCCCTCCCCTTGCCCCCCACCCCCGCCAGGTCCTTGTGTGTGATGTTCCCCTCCCTGTGTCCATGTGTTCTCATTGTTCAACTCCCACTTATGAGTGAGGACATGCGGTATTTGGTTTTCTGTTCCTGTGTTAGTTTCCTGAGGATGATGGCTTCCAGCTTCAACCATGTCCCTGCAAAGGACATGAACTCATTCTTTTTTATGGCTGCATAATATTCTATGGTGTACATGTGCCACATTCTCTTTATCCAGTCTATCATTGATGGGCATTTGGGTCGGTTCCAAGTTTTTGCTATTGTAAATAGTGCTGCAATCAACATACTGTGCATGTGTTTTTGTAGTAGAATAATTGTCAAATGCTGTTGGAAGCAGAGATCCCATATCCTTTCTACCATTTTTGGCCCAACCTGAAGTGCCATCTGTGGGGGATATTTCTGACTGAGAAGTGTTTACTTTGAGAGGTGTCAGAGAGAAACTATACTTTTGGTTTCATGGGAAGTCTTTACTTCCATGCAAGGATGCTGGAACAAATTTTTCCAATCTTTTTTCACTCTGCTATGGGAAAATCTACATGCAACCAAGGAGGTGCTCATTGTCCCTTCTGCCCATGCTGAACAAAGGATGAGATGCTTTCTGCTCACAAATTGCTACAACCACAAAGCGTGACAAAATAAGAAATTTGAAAAGTAAAAGGGCCAAGACGAAAAATTCAAAGAACTTTTCTTGGGCTCCCTTTGAAAATAAGAGTCATTGCTTTCCGTACCTCAGTAAGTCTTGCACTTTTGCACATTTCTAAGACACTTTTGGACTTTTACAAGGAAGTCTTTGCCCCCACCTGCCTCTAGGGACTTGTGTAATCACAAATATTCTAAAGGCATACACACTCATTGAATTTGTGGTGGTCACATCCTTCTGTTCATCTAGCTATGATTATGGAGAAAAGTCTCAGAGGAGTTCAATCTGAAGCTTGGACACACCATTTGTGCCTCTCTTTGGGATCCTGGAAAAAAAAAAAAAAACCCAAGGATCAGAAAGCTGAGGTGATGCCCTGGGCAGGATTCCCCCAAGTAAACTTCCCACCTCATCCCCCTAGAAGTTTGCTCTCCAAAAGTTGAAGAAGGCTCTCCTTTCTATGTCACTGGGCTCTAAGCACTGGGATTACCAAAGTTTATTTTCAACAAGCCTTAAAATCTAATCCCTTATTGGCCTTGTGAACAGGGCAGGCCTCTTACAGAGGGTAGAGGCGGAATGGAATGACACACACTCAGCCTGTACTGGAGATTATGGTAGCCACTCGGCCTCATGAGCAAATTCGCAACTCTCACTGTTAACATCTTCCCATTTCTTCTTACAAGCTTCTCTCTTGCTTTCACTCTGTCTCAATCTTTCTTAAAGTGAAATCCTCAACTCTAGCCCCAGGAATCTAAAGGAACAGATTCTAGCAATAATCAAGGGTATCATCAGTGATTTCTCCTTTCTAGTGGGCATTGACAGTCAATACCGAACCCAGAAAGCTTTCTTAATTTCTGCCCTCTTGGGATGTCTCTCCTTGGCCTTACTGATGCTTTTCGAATAGTGAAAACATTTTAGGCAAGGGGAAATAGTGCCCTCCACAGGGCGTATGAATCTTAACGTTTTAAAGGCGATCACTCACCAGCACAGCACATGTGATTTTCAGGGATTCTTCAATGTTCCTCTACTTTTAGGTTAATACAGCTGGTGACAATCTTGTTGGCTGGAATTACTTCTGCACACATTTATTGCTCAAATATAAAGAGAAAGAGAATGCCAAGAAAAAAATTTTAAAGTTCCTTTCTTTTTGCAAAAACGTGTTGATGCAATACTTCCCAAAATCAGGTGAACATGAGGACTTTTTGAACTTGAAGTTGCTGAGGGTCCTTCAGTGTTGCTGGGAAAGCTAAGCCCTGTCAGTCCATTTCATAACACCACACAGTTAACAGGAAAGGGAGTGTCATGGGTGTTTCAGGTTTTCCTTCCAGGTCCTGTATAGAAAATAAGAAGCTATGTCTCCCCTGATGTGTAGCCCCACACATCGGCTACAATAGAACTCTTTAAAAATGCAAGGTTAGGCCTGGATCGGTGGTTCACCCCTGTAATCCCAGCACTTTGAGAAGCCGAGGCAGGCAGATCACTTGAAGTCAGGAGTTTGAGACCAGCCTGGCCAACATGGTGAAACCCCATCTCTACTAAAAATACAAAAATTAGCTGGGCTGTAATCCCAGCTACTCGGGAGGCTGAGGCAGGAAAATCACTTGAACTTCAGAGGCAGAGGTTGGAATGAGCCGAGATCACACCACTGCACTCCAGTCTGGACGACAGAGCAAGACTCCATCTCAAAAAGGAAACAAAAATGCAAGGTTAAATTAAGAGGATTTCATGATGTTAGTCTCTATGACTTCAGTTAAGTAAAATCACTGTGAAGGTGAAAATAAATACTTACCTCGATGGTCATAGAGTCCTAACCAACAGAAGTTTCGGAGAAAATATAAGAAATAGCCCCATAATTAGTCTGTCTACCTCTTCTTGTACTCTCCTTCAAGCTAATCAGATAATCCCTTTCTTTCTTTTCTTTCTTTCTTTCTCTCTTTCTTTCTTTTATCTTTCTTTCTTTTTTTTCCTTTGAGACAGAGTTTCACACTTGCTGCCCAGGCTGGAGTGCAATGGTGCAGTCTTGGCTCACTGCAACCTCTGCCTCCCGAGTTTACCTGATTCTCCTGTCTCAGCCTCCCGAGTAGGTGAGATTACAGACGCTCACCAACATGCCCAGCTAATTTTTGTATTTTTGTAGAGACAGAAGTTTCACCATGTTGGCAAGGCTGGTCTTGAACTCCTGACCTCAGGTGATCCACCCGCCTTGGCCTGTGAGCCGATTGTGCCACTGCACTCCAGCTTGGGTAACAGAACAAGACCCTGTCTCTTAAAAAATAAATAAATAAATAAGAAACAGGTAAAATTGATTTTAATAACATTTTATTTTTCCCACATGTCCAAAATTTTATCATTCCAAGATGCAATTGATATAAAAACCAATTATTATTTATGAAACAGTTTACTTTCTGGGGCAGATATGGTGGCTCACACCTGTAAATCCAGCACTTTGGGAGGTTAAGGCAGGAGGATCGCTTGTGTCCAGGAGTTCGAGACTAGCCTGGGCAATATAGCGAGACTCTGTCTCTACAAAAAATAACAAATTAGAAAATTAGCCAGGCATGGTGGTGCATGCCTGTATTCCCAGCTACTCAGGAGACTGAGGCAGGAGGATTGATGAGCTTAGGAGGTTGAGGCTGCAGTGGGTTGTGACTGTACCACTGCACTCCAGCCTGGGCAATAGAGTGAGAGTGAGACTTTGCCTCAAAAAAAAATTACATTCTAGTTTTAATGAGACTTTCATTATATTACATCTGTGAATATGTATGCATTTATGAATAAATAAAACAAATTTGTTACTACAGGCATTTCAAAAAGTTTGCAAGCCACTGCTGCCTTAAGGAGAACAAGTCTTTGCTACGCATGCAAACTCAGACCTATTGAATGATATTAATCTTAATAATCTTAAAAACCTAAGAGAAAAGAGAATTGTAGAGTGTCACATCATTCTAATTCTCATCAATTATATAGCAATTCTACACACATAACATCTTGAATTAACCATATGCATCTGATTAGAGTTTTTCAAACAGATGGGTTGTGATGTGAACCACTGTAATACGCAAGACTGTGCCACATGGTACATAGGATAATTTTTTAAATTTTGTGTTTATATTAGGAAAATATACCTAGCACATTCAATAGCAATGGAAATGGACAGTGAACAGACAGAGTTTGGGAAATATTGAAATATCTGGCTGGATGAGTTACAGAAATTAGAGATACACACCAATAAATATGTCCTCTCTGCTGTCTATAGAGATGACGTAGTTTCTACCTCCTTCCTGAGCAGAGTCGCTGGGATTTTTCCTCCTTTGCCATTTGAACAGAGAATCCCAGAAAAATCCAATTTCCCCCTTTTTCTTTCCAGCAAGAGCAAACACCAAGAGACTTGGCCATTTCTTATCCTCCTCTTCTGTGCTTTCTGAGTGTCTGTAAAGGAGAGATGCTCGGTGTTTGAAGACCACAGATGCCTCCTTCAAAAGTCACATGAAGGACTGGGCCTGTGGACCTCGTGGCTCATGCCTATAATCCCGGTGCTTTAGGAGACCATGGTAGAAGGATCCCTTGAACCCAGGAGTTACCCAGGAGTTTGAGGTTACAGTGAGCTGTAACCATGCCATTGTACTCCAGCCTGAGCAACAGAGCAAGATCGTGTCTCAAAAAAAAAAAAAAAAATTACATGAGGTGAAACCCCAGAAAATTCATCAAAATATCAAAATAGTGTGGAGTCTTGTGGAGTCTTTTTTTTAAACAGATTCAAATAGGAGAGTTATCCAGACTACCCATTCCTGCTTCTAACTTCTGCCAGAAGTACTGGACAGAAAAATACCAACGTCAAAGGACAAAGAGTGTCACTCCTGGGGAGGAGCTCTGACCAACCTTTTAAACTTTGCCTTACCTTGCATGGCAAAGAGTTCTGATTAAAGAATTGCAAACACTTGCAGGTGAATATCCTGCAATAGCAACAATAGCAACCCTGGGAAAACACCCTATTTACTATGAAACGTACTCTACATGTCTTTGTTATGATGGTACTGGGGGAAGTCATACAATGCATATGGTAGGCTGGTAGCAACACATCAGAATCTAACCCAGTGTTACAAGGAATATAACTAGAAATGGTAATGCACCTGGTACAACCTGAAGTGTTGTTGAATCCGTATTAATGAATCAAATGAAAAATTATTTATATCTGTTAGTGTTCAAAAACATATTTTTCACCTATGCTAATGTTGCTATCAGTTATGGTTAGGTTTTGTTTGTTTGTTTGTTTGTTTTTGAGACGGAGTCTTGCTCTGTCGCCCAGGCTGGAGTGCAGTGGCACAATCTCGGCTCACTGCAAGCTCCGCCTCCCGAGTTCCAGCCATTCTCCTGTCTCAGCCTCTCGAGTAGCTGGGACTCCAGGCGCCTGACACCACACCCAGCTAATTTTTTGCATTTTTAGTAGAGACGGGGTTTCCACCATATTAGCCAGGTGGTCTCAATCTCCTGACCTCGTGATCCGCCTGCCCCGGCCTCCCAAAGTGCTGGGATTACAGGCGTGAGCCACCGCGTCCAGCCAAGAGTGATGGTTTATGTGTCGACTTGGGCTAGTACCAGTCATTTAACCAAACACTGGTCTAGATGTTGCGGTGAACGTATTTTGCAGATATGATTAACATCCAAAATCAGCTGACTTAAAGTAAAGGAGACTATCCTAGATAAAATTTGTCGACCTCATTCAATCAATTGGAGGCCTAAAGAGAAAAAAACTAAGACTTCCCAGGGAAGAAATTTTGCCTCAAGATGGCAACGTCAACTCCTGCCTGAGTTTGCAGCCTGTGGCTTGTCCTACAAATTTCCAACTTTCCAGCCCCTACATTTGCACTAGCCAATTCCTTAAAATAACTTTCTCCATCTTATGCACGCATGTACTCTTGGTTCTGTTTCTCTGGGGAACTCTGATTGATTACATTTTGCTAAAAAATAATTCACGGTGTCAAGACACAACCCAGGCCTGATCGTGCTGCTTTTTGTTGCAAAAGGGAACCAGTCCCATTTGCTCCATCCCTTGGAACTGCTGATCATCGGCCAAATAGGGCTCGGCAGTGCTCGCACATAACTCAAGGTGGCGCTCATGCTCTGCTTGAAAGAGCCAGGCTTCCTAGTTGCTGGCCACGCCTCACAGACTTTTTCCCTCAGATTTCAAGACAGCCCAGTGACTCAGCAATGGGAAAGAGAAAGCATAAAATTTGGACCGTGCATACTGCAAACATATCCAACACTATCAACAGGAAAATTCACTTTGGGGATGAATGCTTTCTTGGGAGTCCCGTTTCTTTGGTAGGATTTAACCTACTCTAAGCAAATAATCACTTGGACAGTCCTACAAAATACCCCACATAATAGGAACATGGTTGACTCGCCATTTTGTCTTGTTTCTGCCTGCCACAAAAGCTAGGCCACCTACTCATTGTTCTAGATTTTCTTACTTTTCAAGTTTTCAGGGTTGTCTTTTGGAAATTTAAGCCCCTGGAGCCCGAGGGTGCTGCATGCATGCCTGCATGTTTATGCACACAGGGCATGACTCACCCTGACCCCAGGATGTCAGCTGCCCTACCCGCGGTCCTGGAGAGACAGACTCTGCCTGTGCCTGCCCTGCAAACCCCTTGGTTAATCCTGCTGGTGGCCAGGACCGTAACCTGCCATTAGGCCGTGTCCTTGACCACAGAGTACAAAACATTTTAATAGTACAGCCTTGTTTAATCCCTATATTATTTTGCAAGGTAAGTTTGAGATGTCTTTACTTTTTAAATTTCTGGTTTGCATATGGGGAAACAGGACCAGATACGCTGAACGTAATGCAGTGATTCAGAATTAGAATGAAGGACTCTTACCTTCAGTTAAAGGTGCTAACCTCCATAAATCTCTCCCACGAAAGTCTTCCCTTTTCCCTGCCACAGCTGACCTTCACCATATACATATAGTATTTGTTTGTTTATTTTTTAGAGTGTACACATTTACATAAGTACACAGATCAATGTCTGTGTTCCCGCAGTTTTAAACCATGTGCCAGTGGTGCAGTGTTACTGCCATGACCTGAAATTAGAATCTTTTACATTAGAATCTGACTTTTAGAATATACACACAGTCTCCCTCTTAAAGATACGTAATTCAGAATAGCAGGTGGGAAGCCCTGAGAAATCCTATCCAAAATAAAAAATGTAATTCTATTTAATCACTTAATTTCCTAATTTACTTGAACAGAGATCAGTTTTTTGCACCGTACTCTTTAATTTAACAAGTAAAGTAACATTCCCTGTAGCATGCTTTTGGAAATGCTGAATAAAATTAGAATTTTTTTATAGCATAAAGTTGGGTGTGTAGACAGTGACCAGCCCTCCCCTCCAATAGTCCACCTTACTATGCAAAGGAATTTCAGAGTTCACAGAATTAGTCTTAGAGATAGTTGGATTTCTGCGGCTTCCCAAAGCATCCCAATGGTTGACAAAAGCCAAATCCCGTAGCAGTTTTCTAATCCTGAAATTAAGGAGCAGAGATCAGCTTACATGGGTTAAATAGCACTCTCTTCTACTTTGGATGGGCCCTTCCCTTCCTAAGCACACAGGCATCTCCCAAGGTCCCCTTGAGGCCCCTCCAGCTGTTCCAGCCTTGGCATCAAAAGGTGCCTCCCACTCCTAATCCTTTGGAAATGTCCTCCAGCCATTTTCAGTCCCTTAATTCTTGAAAGGTGACTTGATTACTGGGATATTCCTAAAAATCCACTACATTTTTTGCTTTTTTTGAATTTTTATTTTAAATTCTAGGGTATATGTGCAGGATGTGCAGGTTTGTTGCATAGGTAAACAAGTGCCATGGTGGTTTGCTGCACCTGTCAACCCATCATCTGGGTATTAAGCCCAGCATGCTGAGCTATTTTTCCTAATGCTCTCCTTCCCCCCATCCCACTCCCTGACAGGCCCCAGTGTATGTTGCTGTGCTCCCTGTGTCCATCTGTTCTCATTGTTCAGCTCCCACTTATGAGTGTGAACATGTGGTGTTTGGTTTTCTGTTCCTACATTAGTTTGCTGAGGATAATGACTTCCAGCTCCATCCATGTTCCTGCAAAGGTCATGATCTTGTTCCTTTTCATGGCTGCATAGTACTCCATGGTGTATATGTACCACATTTTCTTTATCCAGTCTATCATTGATGAGTACTTGGGTTGACTCCATGTCTTTGCTATTGTGAATAGTGCTACAATAAACATATGCATGCATGCATCTTTGTAATAGAACGATTTATATTTCTTCGGGTATATATCCAGTAATGGGATTGCTGGGTCAAATGGTATTTCTGGTTCTACATCTTTGAGGAATCGCCACCACACTGTGTTTCACAATGGTTGAACTAATTTACATTCCCACTAACAGTGTAAAAGCACTCCTATTTCTCTGCAACCTCACCAGCATCTGTTGTTTCTTGATTTTTTTTTTTTTTTTTTTTTTTTTTTTTTGAGATGGAGTCTTGCTCTTTCACCCAGGCTGGAGTGCAGTGGCGCGATCTCGGCTCACTGCAGGCTCCGCCCCCCAGGGTTCACACCATTCTCCTGCCTCAGCCTCCTGCGTAGCTGGGACTACAGGCGCCTGCCACCTCGCCTGGCTAATTTTTTGTATTTTTAGTAGAGACAGGGTTTCACCGTGTTAGCCATGGTCTCGATCTCCTGACCTCATGATCTGCCCGCCTCAGCCTCCCAAAGTGCTGGGATTACAGGCGTGAGCCACCGTGCCCGGCCCCTTGACTTTTTAATAATTGCCATTCTGACTGGTGTGAAGGGGTATCTCATTCTGGTTTTGATTTGCATTGCTCTAATGATCTGTGATATTGAGCTTTTCTTTTTTTAATCTAGCCCCAAATGAAAGCCAACTCCAGGCAATGACTTTCTCTACAATGATAAAAGCCCTCACTCTCACAGAGGAATGCATCCTTCATTCCTTTTATTTGTCCAAGAGAATGGGTAGCTTTGTACCCACTAAAGTTTCTCACACTACTCCTTGTGGTCTTTCATACCCATAGGAGCTAGAAAGAGGTATGGACTTTGTTTGAAGTGTTTTAGGGGTCAGAGACCTTATAACAGTGACCCTACATGGCCAGGAATTTGTTGTTGAATATAACTGTATGTTAGTTTTCAAACTCTGGATCATCTCAGAAAAACATTGACTTAGAACGAATAAAACTACTGGGCAACGGTGGTCATCCCACGCTGAGTAATTTCCTCTGGCTTCTTTGTGAGCTTTGGGACCATTGATAAGACTGGTCTTCAGTTTGTGGCCCTTGCAAACTTTTTTATCAGGATAATAATCTTAGTTTACTTTAAATAATTATAAGACCTAAGCCCAAAAGGGCAAGGAGACCTGATAGAATCGGCCTCTTTTCTGTTAGAAATGTGATTTCTATTGATCAAATATTTTTTTTAGAATCAACCAACTCTCCCCAAATCCCAGAAAATGAAACAAAACAAAGCCATGCCACTTACAGGACCAGTAACATCTACATCTAGAAACAATCCTACTCAAAAGTTTCTTCCTTCCTAAAGCTCAGGATCCAAAGTAAATAAAAGAGACTCCTTAGTGAAGATTTTAAGAAGACAGAATCCAACTAACTTGAATGATTTGAGTTCTGTCCAGCTAAGAGAGAAAGAAATAAATTCATCTCTTAAGACTTGGTTCAGGCCTGCTTCCTCAAGGAAGCCCTCCCTGACCACCACCCCATGCAGCCTAGCTTTAGCAAGGGGCACTTTTGTCTGAGCCCTCAGCCCAGGGACAGAGCTCCATGCACCCTGTGAATATAGCACAAAGGGTTATGATGATCTCCTTGCCACAAGGCCTGACGCCCATTCACCTTTGTAGGCCAAGCACATAAAGGTTTACTAAACTGAATTGGACCTCCCAGGCTGAGGATTCTGGGAGTTTAAGCATGAGTGATGGCAAATGTTGCCTGTAGAGTTCAGCTTGTAGCCCTCCCCACTCACCGTGTATCTGATGGTTAACATGGCTTCATCTCCACCGGTCAGTTTGTCAAGAGCTGCTCACTCTCACTCTGAGAAGATGACCATGAGGACTGAGTATGCTTTGCTTCCATCATTATCAAAACAGTCTATTTGAAAAGACTTTCGTTGGGCCACATGGACTCTCAGGCATCTTCAAGATAGAGGATCAGCTGCCCTTATTGTAGTCTTCATGATTATTTTATTATACTATCTATGGAATGCATGTTATTTGCCAGACCCTGTGCTTAGACCTTTGCATATTTAATTTTACTTAACTCTAAGCCGTTAATGTAAGTTTTCCTATTCCAATTTTACAGATGAGAAAACTGAGACTTTGAGAGGTTTAATACCTATTCAATATCACACAGCAGCCAGAACTAGAAATCACTCATGCAAAAGTTCATCTGTCTATTTAATTTTACTTAACACTAACCTGTTAATGTAGGTTTTCCTATTCCAGGTTTACAGATGAGAAAACTGAGACTTTGGGAGGTTTAGTACCTATTCAATATCACACAGCAGCCAGAACTGGAAATCACTGATGCAAAAGTTCATCTGTCTTCTGTTACCAAACTCCACTGCTATCATAGAAGATATATTAAAATGTGAAATTGAAATATAAAAGAAAGAGGTGGAGAAGGGAGAGGAGAAGGGACAAAGAGGGAAAGAAAAAGGAGGGATAGTGATATGGTTTGTCTGTATCCCCAAGCAAATCTCATCTTGAATTCCCACGTGTTGTGGGAGGGACACAGTGGGAGGGATTGAATCATGGGGGCAGGTCTTTACCATGCTGTTCTCATGATAGTGAATAAGTCTCACAGGATCTGATGGTTTTTAAAATGGGAGTTTCCCTGCACAAGCTCTCTTCTCTTGTCTGCTGCCATTTGAGATGTGCCTTTCACTTTCCACCATGATTGTGAGGCCTCCCCAACCACATGGAATTGTGTGAGTGCTTTAACCCTCTTTCTTTTGTAAATTTCCCAGTCTCAGGTATGTCTTTATCAGCAGCGTGAAAATGGACTAATACAGAGAGGAAGGGAAGAATAAACTGAATAATTTTTTAAATTAATTCCTTTGAAAGAAATTAAGGACAGAACTTTTAATTTGAGTGATGCAGGTAGAAGTGATGCAGGTTAAATCTTACTATAAAAGACAAAATATTTATTTTAAAAATAAGTAACTTCTTGCATTAATTATCTATTTCTGTGTAGCAAATTATCCCAATGCTTAGCCATTTAAAACAACCAATATATACTGTCTCATAGTTTCTGGGTGTCAGTAATTTGGGAACCGCTTAGTTGGGTGGTTTTGGCCCAGGGTTTCGCATGAGGCTGTGTCAAGCTGTCAGCCAGGGCTGCAGTCATCTGGAGGCTTCACTGGGGGGCTGAAGGATCTGCTTCCAAATTGACACCCATGGCTGTTTTCAGGAGGCTTTCGTCCTTGCTACATGGGACTCTCTATAGGTCGGCTTGTGACTTAGCAGATGACTTCCCACAGAGCGAATAATTCAAGATAGAGAGTCTGACCACGACAGAAGTCACAATGACTTTTATAACTTAACCTTGGAAGTGATGTGCCATTGCTTCTGCCATGTTCCGTGTGGTGCAGAGAAGACAGCACAGGATGTAAATACTAGGCAGAGTCCATTGGGGATCATCTTGCAGGCTATAGCTTCTACCCTCTCTAAGCTACAACCTCACAGAAAATTGCATTGCCTCTGAATCTGGGGCCTACTCTTGAGCATCCAGCTGATGAAGTTCAAATGTTCAGTAGGCAAAAACCACAAAAATGGGCATGTGGGGGGCACTTTCAGACAGAAGGCAGATGTTTAGCATCATCCGCGAAAAAGGAGAGAATCAAACAGGTCATTTGTATGCGTAGATGGAGGAAAGAGAATCTTGAGAAAGGTTAGGGATTTTAGACAGACTTCAGTACAGGGTATAGAGGAGTGAGTGGAGACCACTTTATTGGAGACCACTCAGACCACTTCAAGAGAGATGATTGTATGCGTCTCTTTTCTACTCCTTCTTCAGTAGAGTTGAAATCAGCCATGGAGGAGTATTTCATCATGCAAACCAGCCAATGCTACAAACCAGGACTTTTATTTGTTTTTAGGAGAGTGATTTGTTTAAACATTTACCAGGACACCACTTTTATATATTTATTTATTTTTTTTGAGATGGAGTCTCTCTCTGTCACCCAGGCTGGAGTGCAGTGACTTGCTCTTGGTTCACTGCAACCTGCACCTCCCAAGTTCAAGAGATTCTCCTGCCTCAGCCTCCTGAGTAGCTGGGGTTCCAGGTACCCGCCACCATGCCCCACTAATTTTTGTATTTTCAGTAGAGATGCGGTTTCACCATGTTGGACAGGTTGGTGTTGAACTCATGAGCTCAGGTGACCCACCAGCCTCAGCCTCCCAAAGTGCTGGGATTACAACCATGAGCCCAGCCTCCCATTTTCATCTTGATCAGGACCCACTGAAGCTCACACAGTCATAGATAAAGGTCTGAGTTTGGTACCAATCAACTCTAGGTCTTGATAATAACAGGATAATTGCCTGACTGTAACAACCCACATTAAACAGATTAATTCCCTCATATTGCATTGGTGGCCACCAATGCTGTCTTTTTACTTATGTAAGTCAAGTTTGCAAGGAGTAAATTCATTTTTCAACAAATATTTTTAAGTTGTAGTTTTATCTTATCATTGAAACTCGCACCAGGCACCTTGACCAAGGAAAGTTTACAGTTTATGGCAAACACCTGGAAAGAATGACAGTGTTTCCAACTTTGATCCCTTGCCAGTACCGCATAGTTAGTAACTAACTAACTAAATAAATAAATAAATATTTTTAATTGCATTGGATTCCAATCTTGAGAAAGGTTAGGGATTTTAGTTTGTTTGCAAGAATGTAAGATAGCAACATCTCTTAATTTTTTAAGTCTAACTTTCAAAAACTGTCACATAGCATGGAATAAACCCAGGGGCCCATCCACACTGGATCAAATAAAGAAAATATGGTGCATATGCACCATGGAATACTATGCAGTCATAAAAAAGAACGAGATCATGTTCTTTGCAACAATGAGAATCAGCTAGAGGCCATTCTCCTAAATGAGCTAATACAGAAACAGAAAACCAAATACCACATATTCTCACTTATAAGTGGGAGCTGGCTGGATGCTATGGCTCACACCTGTAATCCCAGCACTGTGGGAGGCCAAGGTTGGCAGATCACCTGAGGTTGAGAGTTTGAGACCAGCCTGACCAACATAGGGAAACCCCGTCTCTACTAAAAATATAAAATTATCTGGGCATGGTGGCGCATGCCTGTAATCCCAGCTACTTGGGAGGCTGAGGCAGGAGAATCACTTGAACCCAGGAGGCAGAGGTTGCAGTGAGCCGAAATCACACCATTGCACTCCAGCCTGGGCAACAAGAGCGAAACTCTGTCTCGAAAAACAATAAGTAAATAAGTGGGAGGTAAACATCAAGTACACATGGACATAAAGATGGGAACAATAGACACGGGAGAATATAAGAGGGGGAGGAAGGGAGACGGGCAGAGGCTGAAAAGCTGCCTATCGAGTACTATGCTCACCACCTGGGAGATGGACTCATTAAAAAGCAAACCTCAGCATCATGCAATATATCTTTGTAACAAATCTGCACATGTACCCCCTGAACCTATAATAAAAATGGGATTGCCAAAACAAAACAAAACAAAAAACTGTCACATAGAACCTGTCAATTCAATTCAACTGACAAACACTGATTGGTTACCAACTGTTGGCTAATGCCTTGGACCAGGTACATTCTAATAAGACACAGTCCCTGTCCTTTGGCAGCTTAATCAGGGTCAAGGGCTTTCAAATATGTAGGTGCTGCTCTTAAAAAAAAAAAAAAAAAGTGTTAAATTAAGTTTAGCCTAAAGCTGCCTTCCTGCATATTTTAACTCAACCTAAAGTTTTCTCTGTACATAGTGAACTGTAACCTCACTGCATGTATAAATAGACTGTAACCTTGTCTTATATCAATCACCAAGTTTTGGCCAATAACAGACAGCCAACTATTCAAACCATGTTCGAATAGGACAAATGCTGAGCTGTTGCCAATCCAGCTATTCTGTACCTCCCTTTCATTTGCTGAATGTCATTTTCCTTTTTCTGTCCACAAATTTTCTCCAACCATGCAGCAATGCTGGAGTATCTCTGAACCTATTCTAGTTTGGGCGGCTGCCTGAGTCATAAATCGTTCGTTGCTCAATTAAACTCTGTTAAATTTAATTGTCTAAATTTTGTTCTTTTAACACACACTTGGGCCGATATTTCCCTAAGTAAATAGCCACAAGTTTTTTAGCCCAGGCATTAAGAAGAGTACAGCCTCTATATTAAAGTCCCAGTTCAAGACCCGGTTCCACCATATAATAACTGCATAACCACAGTGAAATTATTTAACCTCTTTTAGTTTCCTCATCCACGAAATGGAATAATCATAGTCCCTGTCTCTAAGCTTACCATGAGGATTAGATAAGATAAGGCATCCAAAATACTTTGTACAACATCTAGCATATAGTAAACTCTCAATTAAAAATAGTATTTACTATTCATCTTCTTCTCCCTGCCAACCTCTGCTTAGGATTGTAAAAAAAAGCACAGCCACTTTCTCAGCTTTAACTACATCTCTAGTCTCTACTACAAAGCCATTTCCCAACCTGTACATTCCAGAAACACAGGTCATTTCATTCTCCACCAGTCCCCAAATATTCATTGTAATCACAGACATCAACCAAAAGAGAAAAACCTACAAGTGAAGTGTTAAAAGGGTGAAATCAAGATCTACCCCAGATACCGTGAAAGGGGCAGGAGGAGAGTGCCACACTTTTGTGGTATATCCCCTCACACATTATTATGTTATTGTCGTTTACTCTCCAAGAAGTCATGTACTTTGACTATTGCAAGTCTCTGAACCTCCCTGGGAGGAGTACACAGCTCTGTACAACTGTGAAGTTCCTGCATCATCGATCACCCAACAGCCGTTCTCCAAGGACATTGCAGAGAGATTCTGGGAGTCACCATCTATGAAGCTCAAGAGCATAAGCTCAGCGATCCCCAGGATGCAGTGAGCAGATTATGCTTTCATTGGCTCTCACTGTCCATGGAACAAGCCTGGTGCTCTCCCAATGCTCCAGGGAGAGTGAGATGGTTTCTCCTGGCTGCTTCCCCTTAGTAGAGAAAACCCTGCACCTTCCTCCTTTAGGGAGCGGGGCACTAGTAGATCACCTGGAGATTCACAGCTGCTTTCACCAGTAGCAGCAGCCCTTGGACAGCTCTAGTGCCAGGATTCCCAGACTTGTGGTTTATCACACATAACACCAGTGCAGTTTGATAAGTTTATTAGAATATGGCACTAGTGTAGAAAAGATCCTGGTTCATTTTCTTAACAATGTTCTACATTCAAATACCTTTAAAGAGGGATAGAATAGTTTGAAATGAAACCAAACCAACAAGACTTTTTAAAGAAGTTGGAGGGTGGCCGGGCACAGTGGCTCACACCTGTGGTCCCAGCACTTTGGGAGGTGGAGGTGGGCGGATCACAAGGTCAGGAGTTCGAGGCCAGTCTGGCCAACACAGTGAAACCCCGACTCTCCTAAAAATACCAAAAATTAGTCAGGCATGGTGGCGTGCGCCTATAATCCCAGCTACTCGGGAGGCTGAGGCAGGAGAATCGCGTGAACCCGAGAGACGGAGGTTGCAGCAAGCAGAGATCGCTCCACTGCACTCCAGCCTGGGCGACAGTGTGACACTCTGTCTCAAAAAAAAAAAAAAAAAAAAAAAGAAGTTGAAGGGTACAGGATCAAAGAATCACAACTAATTGATAAAGATTAAAAAAAAAAAAATTTCCGTAATAGTTCATCATTGATCAGGTTCTTGCTACATTCCAGGCAGCATACTAAGTGACTTATGTAGAGTTTCTCATCAAATCCTCTCAAAAAACTCTTTAAGAGGATGCAATATTATCCCCGATTAAAACTGAGAAGACACGGCGGCTTAGTGGTGTTAAGTAACTTGCACAAGGTCATGTGGTAAGTTTTCAATGCCTCGTCGTTTCTAAAAACTTGTATTTAGAGAGTTTCAAAAGCCCTGGAGAGGAAGAGAGAAAACATAATTTCAACATTTCTTGGGTTGCATTTGTAAAGGGTCGGGGTACAGACTGGTTGAATGAGTACGATCGTCAATGCCTTTAGGTGTTTGCTGGTTGAGCCATCTTCCCTCGCAAACAACTATTTCCGAAGCATGGACTGACGTCATCACCCAATTCTGAAAGTAAATATATGGTCTAAGTGGTTTTACAGTGGTTCTTAGCCTCACTTCAGGCTGGGACAATCTTCTGCTAGAATGGAGGAGTGCCAGGAGTTCTAAACAGAACAGAAAAACTCAGTAACCTTCCCTTCTTAAGCCCTCATGGGCTTGTTTTCCTGTTTGAGGCATAGACACAGCTAACTCCAGCAATCAGAGCCCTCAGAGTACTGCTGATTCCAAATGAGAGAGTCATAGTTTTATGTTATATTCACAGATGACCCCTCAAGATCTCCATTTCTGTTCATCTGCTGAAGATCACTTACTGAGTTTAAGATTATCCTTGAGTTTATGTACATTCTAATGCAAATTAAAATGGTGATGAAGAACAAACAAGTGTCACAGGAAAGAATCTGCCTTCTTTAACCTCAGAAAGTAGAAATACACTGTTGAAAGAGATTCCACAGTTAACAAACTTTACAATTAAAAAAAAAAAGTCCTAAATTTCACTCGGAAACGCAGCATGTGAACTCACTGGCTGATGAGAAGCAGCTTGTAGAGGCTCAGCTTTGACAGCAGGGAGGCCAGCGTTCTGGTTCTATCTGTGCCACCAACTAGAAGGGTAGCTTTAGAAAAGCTAATCCACTCAAGAAACAACAGATGCTGGTGAGGTTGCAGAGAAATAGGAGCACGTTTACACTGTTGATGGTAATGTAAATTAGTTCAACCAATGTGGAAACACAGTGTGGTGATTCCTCAAAGACCTAGAACCAGAAATACCATTTGACCTAGAAATCCCATTACTGGGCATATACCCAAAGGGATAGAAATCATTCTATTACAAAGATACATGCACATGTATGTTCATTGCAGCACTATTCACAATAGCAAAGACATGGAATCAACCCAAATGCCCATCAATGATAGACTGGATAAAGAAAATATGATACATATACACCATGGAATACTATGCAGCCATGAAAAGAAACAAGATCATGTCCTTTGCAGGGACATGGATGGAACTGGAAGCCATTATCCTCAGCAAACTAACGCAAGAACAGAAAACCAAGCACCACATGTTCTCACAGTGGGAGCTGCACAATGAGATCACATGGACATGAGGAGGAGAACAACACACACTGGGGCCTGTCAGGGAGTGGGATGTGGGGAGGGAGAGCATTAGGAAGAATAGCTAATGCATGCTGGGCTTAATACCTAGGTGATGGGTTGACAAGTGCAGCAAACCACTAGTGCACACGTTTACCTGTGTAACAAACCTGCACATCCTGCACATGTACCCTGGAACTTAAAAATAAAAATAAATTAAAAAAAAGAAAAGCTAATCCATGTCCTAACCTTCCTGTAGAGAGGAGCAAAGTCACATGAAACACATTTGATAAATGTTGCATTTTGCTTTCATTATTATAATATTGATCATAGTTTGAAATATCATGACTTTTCACAATATCAAGTGTACTGGTAGCTCTCTCCCAATTGATGACCTCACTTTGCATTTCTCTAACTGGAAACACTCAGCCAAGAACTATCTCATCTTTCTGGTTTTCTCCCACCTGGTCTCCCTAATTCTGCCCTTGTTGCCTTGGGCCCTTTCTCTGACCAATAACTAGAATCAGACTTTCAAGTCCTAAATCAGGTCACGTTGCTCTCCCACCAGAATCTACCAGTGGCTCCCCTTCATTCTTGGTGTAAAATCTAAACTCTTTCTCTTGACCTACAAGGGCCACAGGATCTGATCCCACCTCTGACCCCTTTTCCTCCTGTTCTCTTTCTCTTGCTCTCTGTGCTCCAATCCTGCTGACCTTGGACACACAAATTTTGGGGCTTATATTGTTCTAAATTTAGATTCTAAATCTTTGCATGGGTGGCTACTTTACCATCTATCTAAAACTGACCTCCCATTTCTATGGCCTACTACCCTGGTTTATTCTTAAAGTATATTATTTCTTCATTTGTTTACTTTTTCTTGTAGCCCTCACAATTCCCAAGTGTCTACAATAATGACATGTTGTAGGTATTCAATAAACATTTATTGAAACAGATGGAGAGATGGATGGATTCAATTCCAAAGCCTACATGTGTATACGTGTGTGTTCATTTATTTACTATTCTGGAAGATTGACACTTAGCTCTACAACACTAGAGCAGCTAATTGATCATTGATGCTGTGTTTCTCAGCCTCAAATGGATTACTGACTGACTACCTGCAGAGGAAATTATCATCACTTCCCTTGTGGGACTCAGTATCAGAAACAGTGAGAACTAAGGAGTATCTGTGATAGGACAAGTAAACCAAAAATCAAAAGGCGTATGTCTAAATGGAATAAGTCAGGACCCAAACTAGTGGAATACAGAAATGAGCAAAGGAGCCCTGAACCTAGATGAGAAAAATCATAATCTCTGTCGGAGAAATTTCTTCATTTTCCACCATGTTCCAAATAATGGATGCTTTACGTCTTCTGCCCACTCTAGCCCTGCTCCTCCTTATCTATGTCCTAGCTTAGTCAATGTTCTCATCATTCACCCACCCACCCTCCCATGCCTACAACCTTGGTGTCAGCCTATGATTCCTTCCTCAGCTTCATGAATGTTCCTTGTATTCAATTGATTTGCATATCAGGTCAATTTGATCTCACCTTCTCCTTGCAGCCACAATCTTCGTTCCTGAGCTCTCGTCTCTAAGCCAACCTCCACATTACTTCTCAAAGGATCTTTCTAAGTAGTAAATCTGATTATATAACCTCCATACTTAAAACCTCTTGAAAGGATAAAGTCCAAATTCTGTAATATGGTTTTTAAGGGTCTTCTGCTCATCTCTCTGGCTTCAATATCTGCTTTACTCTCTCACTTTTACCACCGTGAGCCACACATACACAGTCGCTCTCCTTAATCTCTTTCTATCTCTCACACATTCTCACTGTCTGTAACATTCTGTTTTTGTTTTGGGGGGTTTTGGTTTCGTTTCTGCTTTGGAGATGGGGGTCTCCCTATGTTGCCCAGGCTGGTCTCAAACTCCTGGCCTCAAGTGATCTTCCCACCTCAGCCTCCCGAGTTGCTAGGATTACAGCCATGAGACGCCACATCCATCTCAAACATTCTTGTTGCCTCGCCTTCCCTAATTACTTAAAGCTCCCTAAACACATCTTGGTCTTTCTAGTCATTCCTCAGCACATCTTCTTTCCTCTACTCATCTTACAGGACTCAGTTTAAGCATCTTTATGTTCAGAAAAAACTAATATTTTCCCTGATGTATGAGAAGACACTTTTTGTTTGCTTTTTTTTTTTTTGAGACAGAGTCTCACTCTCGCCCATACTAGAGTGCAGTGGCGTGATCTCGGCTCACTGCAAGCTCTGCCTCCCAGGTTCATGCCATTCTCCTGCCTCAGCCTCCCGAGTAGCTGGGACTATAGGCACCCACCACCACACCTGGCTAATTTTTTTGTATTTTTAGTAGAGACGGGGTTTCACCATGTTAGCCAGGATGGTCTTGATCTCCTGACCTCATGATCCACCCACCTCGGCATACCAAAATGCTGGGATTACATGCGTGAGCCACCGTGCCCTGCCTTTGTTTGCATTTTTAAAATAAACCCTTTTTACATGATATTCTAATTATTTGTTTACACGTCTGTTTTTCTAGCTACACTGAGTGTTTCTTGAGGGTGAGGATTATATTTTATGTTGGTTTCTCCCAGAACCTAGTTCATAGTCGGTACCAATAAATGTTTATTAAATGATATAGACAAAGGTAAGATTAAAACGTATTGTTGATTTATGTCTTTCTTTGGCTGCTGGACACAAGCAATCGCCATCCATCTTAAATAGATGACATCAGCATAAGGCTCTTTTCCTTTTCTATACATATATCTTGGCCATCAAATTAAACGGGTTGTCATTGGAATGAATCACAGCCAACACACTACTATATATTTAATGTTCAGGATGTTGTGGGTACATAAGCCTCTTAGAAGTGTGTTAGGATCTTCAAATAAAAGAACTTAAATGTAAGAGCCACAAGCACAGGGGATTTAGATGGGTTTCCTGATCTGCATAAGAATGACTGACATAGGATTCTTTAACATTAACACAATCCAGAAACTCGTGGAAATGTTGACTTTTATTCTTTCTTTTAGATGAAGGTTTAGGGCATCCTCTCCTACAAGTGTTTGCAGACCATGATGCTGAAGGATCATATCGCCCACATCTGAATGACCCTCCAGAGGAGCAAGGCAACTTCTCCCTTCTGCTTGTTCAGCAGCCTGTTCCCTCCTTCTGATCTCCTGTGCCCACTCAGCCAATCTGCTCAAATTGATGCAAGAATCAACCTGCACCAAGGCCCCACTGTGTGAGTCTTGTACAATGATAGTTACCACCAAGTTAGACACCACTGAAATGGGAGAAGTTTCCTTATCCCCCTTGCAGGGCATGAAACAGGAGTGTGGCTCACTTCTTCAGTGCCCCGCTGCTCAAACCCCTATGGGGAGCATGAAGATGGGCAGGTCATGGGGAGTGTTTTGGGGCTCCAACCACACAGCAGCATCTAGGGTTGAGTGTTTACAGCTCCCAAAGCCCCAGTGGACATGTGTTACATTGTGCTCCTTCAGCTTTGCCATCTGCAGGTGGCTTGTGTTAATCAGCTCAATTAGACCTTCTGCCTTATTGCAAGGACAGAGGGCTTTCTGTATCCTGGGTTCTTGCCCTAGTGTATAGGAAAAATTGGATCACTTGTGGGCTTGGAGAATGAGTGCAAGGTTTTACTGAGTGGTGAAAATAGCTCTCAGTAAGGTGGATGGGGAGCTAGAAAGGGGAATGGAGTGGGAAGGTGGTCTTCCCCTAGAGTTCATCCACCCAGCAGCCAGACTCTCCTCTGACCGTCCCTGGCCAAATACCCCTTGGCATCCACGTTGTTCCACCATCGATGGCTTGCCGGTGTCTACTGGTGTCTGTCAGTGTGTTCTGGACATTGTGCACCTCCCAATGTCCAGCCACTTGTGTCCATGCCTGCTATGGTCTCGGATTTTTATGGGCACAGGATTGGGGGGCATGGTGGGCCAGAGTGGTCTTGAAAAATGCAGCATTTGGGTTCAAAAATAAGACTGCCTGTTCTCACTTAGGTCCATGGGCTTAGGCCCGAGAGTAGAGCCCTCACCAGGGACCCCACCCTTCTCTACCCAGCACTTCCCTGCCCCCTTCCCATATCATTATGATTAAAAACTCTTAGGGTCTAAAGCCATGCTGATGAACCATGCAGAGGGTATGACAAAAGTAGATTTGGCCTCTAGTCTGCTCCTCAGTTATGCTGACCATTTCTGATCTAAACGGTGAAAGTAGGGATGTATGAGGTAAAAGAAAAGGGAATACAACCCTCGTATGAGTTCAAAAATGCCCAAATGCAGGTAATCTGGAGTAGATATCTGCTCTTCAAAACACTTAGCCATTTGTGATAACTTGTGGTTATCTTCTTGCTTTCACTTCATCTGCAGACCTCAAACAATAGCCCCTGGAATCATATGTGGCTCAAACACTTCTTCAGTTGTGATTCCTAAATAGAAAACATCCTCTGGCAGAAACGAATGCTATGGAGCTGCAAAAAGGAAATCCAAGTACAGCCAATGTCTCGAAGAGTGTTTCAAAAATGAAGGAAAAAGAAGCTTTCAAATACACCATTACTTCTCAACAGCACAATTGCTCCTTCAATGTTGAAAACACTCTCTCTAGTATCAGGAAATAAATTACCTTCATGCTAAGTCAAAGGACAGGCTGGACAACTGGGTAGGAATTTATCCCATTTTCTCCACCTCCACCCCTCACCACTTTTCCAGGAGAAATTCTAAAGTTAAACCCCTTTTCAACCAGGGATCCTGCAGGGAATTAAACCCTCAGATTCTAGGGCATCCATTGTATTAACTTATCTTGTTTGCATCAAAAAAGCTCCTAACTCTGTACTATCTATGGGAGAATTGAGAAAATAGTCATTCAAAGCATTTTCTGTAGGACTTAATTCTCTCAAGGAACACTGGTTGAATAAATCTGTAGGTAAGAGACTAGATTTTGTTTATTGGCAAGCAGAGCTGAACATCTAAGTGAATATTGTCTCTTATAAAGTAAATATCTTCCTGATTCTCATATCTCAAAATAGCTTTGGAACTACTTTTTGGGAACGAACTCCATGGCCCATAGCAACATTCCTTTGACTCTTCAGCACTGGCAAATTTTCATCTTTTCTATGAATTGTATTGAGCTAAACATACATATAGTGAAATGTGCAAGCCTTAAGTATTCAGCTCAAGAAACTTTTACAATGGCAAGACATTCACTCAACGGCCTCCAAGAACCTCCTACATTTTTAATTTAATTTAATTTTTTTCTAGAGACAGGGTCTCACTATGTTGCCCAGGCTGGTCTTGAACTCCTGGACTCAAGTGATCCTCCCACCTTGGCCTCCCAAAGTGCTGGGATTATAGACATGAGCCACTGCACTTGGCCTCTCACTTTTTTTTTCCAGTCATCACCTTCCTCCCAAAGAAAACCACAGTTCTGACTTCTATTACTATAAATTAGTTTTCCTGTTTTCGTACTTTATATTAATGAAATTTAGCAATATATAAAAATTTAATTCTAGTTTCTTATTGTCACACGTAGCCCTCATTTGTATTTTTATTTTTCATTCCCATATGATATGCCACTGTTTTAATACACCATATCCATCATAATTTGAAGCATATTTGGGTTTTTCTCACTTTCTGGCTGTGGTGATAATGCTTCCGTAAACATCTCTCATACATTTGTTTGGCAGACGAAATGTTTTATTTCTATTGTTTATATATCAAATAATGTAATTGATGGGTAGTAGGGCATGCATATATTCATAGGTTTAATAGATATAGACAAACAGCTTTTCAAAGTGGTTATATAAATTTACACTGACTGGTATTGCATGAACATTCCATTTACTCCAAGTTCTCAACACTGCTTAGTATTTGTGTAACCGAATCACAGGTTCAGTCACTCACCACCAGCAGAGTCTAACTAACAAGAGTGAGGTCTGGTATAAAGAAAGTGACTTTTCATTCCTAAAGTAGTTTAGGGGAAGTACAGGCTTCCTGCCTTAAGTATCCTTAAGGGTACCACTTCACTTTTGCAGCAGAAAGTGGATGCTTTTAAAGAGGGAGTCTATGCAGAGGTGGAAATGAACACGTCAGGGCCTGTATATGACATTGGTGCCTTACCTACCGGGCAGTAGAGTTGGCATTTTCACAGGCAGAAATAGGTTGTAAAGGTGGCTGAAAACTCTCCAGGTGGGAGAGAGTTTTGTAGCAAACATACTTTGGGTTATGAATTGACTATTATCTCTCAAGGCAGTCTCCTGGTGGGTGAGAGTTCCTCTCTGGAGCTTCTAAGCACATAGTTAGATGAACTTGATCTGCAGCAAGTATCTGGTGAGGGGAGGTAAGAGGTTATAATTGCATTTCTAAATGGCTAAGTAGGAAGTCAGGAATGGGGGAAATAGAGTAAACAGAAAGGAAGAGAAAACAATTTTTAAAAATAGTAACTCATTCTCTTTTTCTTAGAAATAATAATGTTGCGTTTTGTACTAGGTTACACTAATGACGGTTAAATAATAATGTTGCATGTCGTACTAGGTTACGTTTTCGGTTTTTTTAATTTGGGCTATTTGGGTGTCTAGTAGTATCTCATGTAGTTTTAATTTGCATTTTCCTGATGACTAATAATGTTGAACATTTTTTCTTTGCTGAATGTCCAGCTAAATAGTCTCTTTGGGAAGTAATTTGTTTACCCTTTTTTTTTGAGTTTTTTTCCTCAATGATTTGTAGAAATTCTTTATAGATACTAGATATAAGTCCTTTGTTAGACACATATTTCAAATTTCTTTTCCCAGTAAATGAGTTTTGTTTCTTACTCTTTTATTATAGCATCTTTTGAAAAACAGAGATATGTTATTTTCATGAAGTCCAATTTATCAAATATTCTTTCCTTTCACTTATTGTGGATCCTGTTTAAAAATTATTATCCACCCTAAGTATTTTCTCTTTTTTATAGAAGTTTATTGTTTTACCTTTTATATTTTCTGGAATTGATTTTCCTATTTGGTGTAAGCAATCGAGATTGTTATTCCCATGGGAATATCTAATTGATTCAGCAACATTTTATTAAAAATGCCATCTGTCTGTGATGCTGTAACATTGTTGTTGTAAATTAGGTGACTGTATATGTATGGAATTGTTTCAGCACGCTCTTCTCCTCTACCATTGGTATACCCTTAAATCAATAACATTCTTCTATATTTGCTGTAACCTCATAATAATGGTATCTGTAGTGTGGAGCCTCCAACTCTATTTTTCAAGATCATCTTTGACATTGTTGGTCACTTGCTTGTGTATATAAATTTTAAAATTAGTTTGTCAATTTAAAAAAAATCTTCAAAGATTTGATAGGATATTGCATGTATAAGTTGGTTTGGTGAGAATTACCGTCTTTACAATATTTAATCTATGACTATAACATGTTTTTCCATTTATTTACAGTATTACTAATTTCTCTTGATAACTGTAGTGTGTTAGAATTGTGGGTTCCCCAGCCCAAAAGATATTTCCACCCAAAACCTGTGACTGTGACCTTGAAACAGGAGAGTTCCCTGATCCCCCTTGCAAGACATACAACAGGGGTGTGGCTACCCTCTTCGGTCTCTACCACTGCTCACACCCCTGAGCACACAAACAGGTAGGTGCAAGAGCTGGAGTGAGCACTTTGGGCTCCGGCCCCACGGTGGCGTCTAGGGGTGGGTGCCTGAGGCCCCAGTGTTACAGTGCTCTTATAGCCTTGCCATCCACAGATGGCTTAAATGTTAACCAGCTCAATGGACCCCTGAGCCTTTTCACAAGGGCAGAGGGCCAATGTGACAGCTTTCTTTATCCTCAGCTCTTGCCCAGCATCCCAGAAGAATCAGGTCACACACAGGCTTGAGGGATGATTGTGGAGTTTTACTGAGTGCTGGAGGTGGCTCTCAGTGAGATGGATAGGGAGCTGAAAGGGGGATGGAATGGGAAGTTGATCTTCCCCTGGAGTTTGGCCATCTAGTGGCCAAACTCTTCTTCGACAGCCCCCAGCCGGACTCCTCTCAGTGTTCGGACGTTCCTTCTCTTCTCTACTTCTCTATCATGCCATTCCACCATTCATCTACTTGTCTCCTCATCTCCTTGTCTCCTCGTCTGCTCATCTGTCTGCTTCTCTGCTTGTGGAGCCTGGGATTCAGAGTTTATATGGGTACAGGATAGGGCATGTGGAGGGCCAAAAGGCAACTTTTTGGGTGTGAAAACAGAAATGCCTGTTCCCACTTAGGTCCATGGGTCTCCAGGCTTGAGGGTGGTGCCTTTGCCAGGGAACCATCCTCTTCTTCCCAGTGTTTCCCTTTCTCCTGTTCATATCATTCTTATCAGGAAAAAGACTTTGTAGATATAATTAATGTTAAGGATCTTGACATTTAAAATTTTTGAGATCATCCTGGATCTAGCATAGGTCTTAAATCTAATGTCAGGTGTCCTGATAAGAGAAAGGCAGAAGGAGATTTCTCACATACACACACACATACACACACACACACACACACACACACACGGGAGAAGGCTATGTGAAGATGGAGGAAGAGATTAAAGTCATGCAACCAAGGAATGCCCGGAGCCACCAGAAGCTGGAAGAGGCAGGGAAAGAGTTCCCCCTGGAGACTCCAGAAGGTGGATGTCCCTCACAACATGTTGGTTCAGACTTCTGACCTCCATAACTGTGAGAGAATAAATTTCTATTGTTTTAAAGCACTAATTTGTGCCTTAAAAGGCACTAATTTGTGGTAATTTGTTACAACAGATCTATGAAACTAATACAATAATTTTTATGGTGTTCTATGCAAAATGATAAAATCTCGTTTAAACATATTTCTAGATTTTTTAAGTTATTGGTGTGACTGTAAGAGGTGTCATTTAAAATTTTTCATTTGTAATTATTGGTACTGTATAAAAATACAGTTGATTTTTCTATGCTGACCTTTTATCCACCAATCTTGCTAAATTTACTTATTAATTCTAGTTGTTTGCTAGTAGATTCTTTTGAATCTTGTACATGTACAAATAGTGTTTATATATGTGGCTTCCTCAAATAGTAATTGTTTCATTTATTCATTTGCCATTTTTAAAGGTTTTTGTTTTCATTGCTTTATTGCACCGACCTCCTATACCATACTGAAAATAGGTGGTATTTGTAAGCATCTTTATCTTGCCCCTGATCTCAGCGGGAAAGCTTTCAATATTTCACCATTAAGTAGGATGTTTGCTGTAAGCCCTTTATAAATAACCTTTATCATATTTAAAAAGTTCCCTTTGTTTCCTAGTTTGTGTTTTTTTATCATGAATAGGTGTTGAATCTTATCAAATACTCTTTCTGCATCAAATGAGATTATTATGTTTTTTAGTCTTTATTCTGTTAACATGGTGATTTACATTATTTGATTATCAAATGCTAAACCAAATTTGCATTCCAGGAGGCAAATTTGCATGATGTGTTACCCTTATACATCACTGGGTTTGATTTGCTAGTATTTTGTTTAAATTTTTATGTATTTTTGTAAGAGAGATTGGCCTATAGTTTTCCTTTCTAGCCAAGTTTTTAGTATCATTCTTTTACAAAATGAAAATGAATAACCTCCAATTTTTTTAATCTACAAAATTATTTCTCAAAATGTCTATATTTCATCTTCATTTATTAAGGGATCGTTTTTCTGGGTGTAGTTTTCTGTATTAGCACCTTTTTCCTTCAGCACTTTAAATGTATCATTTTATTATCTTCTGGCTTCTATAGTTTAGGCTGAAAGACAGCTTTTGGCCATATAATTTCTCCTTTGAATATAATATGTCTTTTTTCTCCAGCTGCTTCTAATATTTTTTTACTTTCTTGGTCTTTCTGCAATTTTAATAGGATGGGCTTTGGTGAGGTTTTCGTTACATTTACTTTGCTTAGTATAAGAGATTCTTCAATTTGTGAATTGATGCCTTTTGTCAACTTGGAAATTATCAACCAGCATCTTTTCAAATACTGTTTCTCCCTAACACCATTTCTCCTCTGTTTCTGGCACTCCAATTACATATGCTAGCCAATTTCAGAAATTTTCATATGCTTCTTACACTTTTTCTATATTTTCCATTCTTTATTTTAGTATCTGTGCTCCAATCTGGGTATTTTATTTTATTTATTTATTTATTTTTGAGACGGAGTCTCGCTCTGTCACCCAGGCTGTAGTGCAGTGGCGCAATCTCGGCTCACTGCAAGCTCCGCCTCCTGGGTTCACGCCATTCTCCTGCCTCAGCCTCTCCGAGTAGCTGGGACTACAGGCGCCCGCCACCACACCCAGCTAATTTTTTTGTATTTTTTAGTAGAGACGGCGTTTCACCATGGTCTCGATCTCCTGACCTTGTGATCCACCCGCCCCGGCCTCCCAAAGTTCTGGGATTCCAAGTGTGAGCCACTGAGCCTGGCCTCAATCTGGGTATTTTAAAAGACAATTTACTAAGCATTTCTTCTTCTGTGTCTAATCTGCTATTAAATCCATTTATTAAATTCTTAATTTCTTATGTTATTTTTTAACCTATAAATTTGTACATCTTTTTATCTACAATAAAATCATTTCCAATTCTCTAGTGAAATTCTCTATATGTTCATCTGTTTTTTAACATATTTATAATATTTATTTTAAAGTCTGTATCTCACTACTGTCTGTTTTTCCCCTTAGGATTGGGTCGATTGGCCCTGCTTCCCGGTATATCAGGTCATTTTAATTGACTGTCAGACGTTGTATGTAAAAACTACAGTGGTTCTACGTGATGTTATCTTTCTCCAGAGATGATTAATTTTCTTCTGGCAAGCAAATATGGTTAGTCACATCACCTTGATCCAACAAGGGATGAAAACTCTGTTTCAGGCTTTGTGAGAGCTGGTCAATTTCTGGTCACCTTAATCCTAGTGCATAGCACTTGATGAGGCTCAACTAAAAGCCTAGGATGTTCGCCAGGCCCCTCCTTCGTGGCAAGCTCTGAATTTCAATGTTTGTCTCTCCAGCAGTGAGACTGCTGAAATCTCTGCTTAGCTTTTTATCCTCTAAGCTACTATTTTCTGCTTGTTTTTTTAGATCAGTGCTCTAGGCATGTGGAATTTAGAATCAGTAACTGCTTCAAGGAGAAATAGCACTTAGAATGTGAGGCTTATTTCTCTCCAGTTTACTGTGTTCTGGTACATTGGCACCTCACGTCCTGGCTGCCTTGGTAATCCTGAGCTCAAGTTTTACCCTTAGTCCAGTGTAACTGCTACAAGCTCCAAGCAACCTCATTTTGTTCTCTATGACCCATGATGTACATTTGCAAATTCCCTGAGGGGAGGATAACACGTAAAGCTCACTTCAAGGTATTTTCCTTCTCACCTGAATCTGGGCCCCTCTTGTTCAACTGCTTTGGCTGCCTTCCAATACCTTCACAGAAATGTTTATGAATGCTATCTATCTTTCCTAGTTATTTTCAGCAGGATTGTTAATCTGTATAAGTCATTCCATAGTTTTTGAATGCAGAATCTTTATTTTACATTTCAAATTTTTGAAAATGAGCAAATTAGCCACAAACAACTTCAGCAAAAATGTTATATATATATATATATATATATATATATATATATATATATAGACACACACACATCTAGGGTTGTACTTCGTAGGTTAAGAAAAAGGATGGCTATAAAACAATTTTGCCAGTATGTGCAAGGGTTAAATGAAAATACAGATGATTCATACTGGCCAGATGTAAGACACTAAGAAATAGAAGACCTCTGCTAACTACTGCAGACTGTGTGTGTCCAGTGTAAAGGGGTCAATAGCTTCTCAGCCCTAGATCTAATCAGCCAAGCTTTTCTGTAAGGGCCAGATATTAAATGTGTTAGGCTTCGTGGGCCATACAGTCTATCAAAACTACTCAGCTTGGTCACTGAAGTGTGAAAGCAGTCATTAGACAGCAAGTAAACAGTGAGTCCGGCTGTGTTCTAAGAAGATTTTATCTACAAAAACAGGTGGTGGCTATATTCATGAGAGACGCTGGCTTGTTGTTTTCTTTCTTTGTACTGTCGTTTTCTGTTTTGGATATCAGGGTAATACTGGCCTTAAAAAATGAGTTGGGAAGTGTTTCCTCTTCTATGTTTCTGGAAGAGATTTTATAGAATTAGTGTTAATTCTTCCTTAGACATTTGGGAGAAATCTCCAGCAAAACCATCTGAGCTTGGAGATTTCTTTTTATGAAGTTTTTAAATTAAAAAATTCCATTTCTCTCATAGTTACAGGCTATTCAAATTATCTAGTTCATCTTTTGTAGTAGTTTGTGCCTTTGGGGGAATTGGCCCATTTCATTTAAATTGTCAATTTTATGTTTGTAGTGTTGTTTGTAGTATTCTCTTATTAGCCTTTGGATGCCTGCAGAGTCCGTAATGATATCTTCTGGTTCATTTCTGGTGTTGGTAATAGGTGTTTCCTTTTTTTTTTTCTTTGTAAATTTTGAAATTGAGATTTCTCAGTTTCATTGATCTTTCCAAAGAATCAGATTTTTGTTTCATTTATTTTTACCTATTTTAGATTTTTTTTTAATCACTCTGCCACTCTCTTACTTTTCTTTCCTTTTTCTTTGTCTTGCTCTTCCTTTTATTTCTGAAGGATATTTTCAGTGGATGTAGAATTGTGAGTTGACAGTTCTTTTCCTGAGCACATTATGCCATGTCCTTCTGGCTTTCATGGGTTCCAAGGAGAAATTACAGTGAAAATGTTATCTTTCTTTCAATCCTTTGCAAACTTTTTCTTTGTTTTAAGTTTCTGGATTTCGCTTATGAGGTGTGTTGGCATCAATTTCCTTGGCGTGGATTTCTTCAGGTGGGGGGCTGGATTTGGCCGACAGACCTTGGCTTGCTATACTCTGCCTGGATGATTGATGCTACATGAAAATCCAGGCTCAGTACCGTCAGACTTTCTGATTTCTTTAAGAGAAACTGGAAATCCAGAGTTCTTTAAAACTTGAAATCACCTGAGTTTTTAAGTCTCCCAATAAATTCTAATTTTTTTCACCAAAGAACTGGACAAAAAATGAAAACAAAAAAAAAATCTTCATAACTTCAAAGGCCATGGGACATATTTGTTAGATATTAATGTGGTGCTCTTTAAAATTGTAAAGTGTCATTCTTTGTTTCATTTAATGCTTTTTTTGTGCCTTTACTTTAACTTTGATACAAAAATAGAGATTCATACTTTTTTTTTTCAAGACAGGGGTCTCACTTTGTTGGCCAGGCTGGAGTGCAGTGGTGCAATCACAGCTCACTGCAGCCTCAACCTCTCAGGCATAAACGATCCTCCCATCTCAGCCTCTGGAGTAGCTGGGACCACAGGCATGCACCAACGACCAAGCCCAGCTAATTTTTAAAATTTTTTTTTGTGGAGACAGGATCTCACTATGTTGCCTAGGATGGTCTTGAACTCCTGGGATCAAGCAGTCCTCCTGCCTTGTCCTCTCAAAGTGCTGGGATTATAGGTGTGAGCCACCAAGCCTGGCCCATACTTTCTTTTAACTTATATTTGCCTGTCATGCATTTTCCCACCCTTTTATATTCAATTTCTATGAGTCACTTTGTTTTAAACATGTTTTTTTCTCAGCTTATAGTTGGGTTTTGAGTTGGGAAGTGTTTCCTCTTCTATGTTTCATATTTTTAAATCATATTTTAAAATTATTGGTTTTAGCTCAATTATAATAATTGACATGCTAGATATGATTAGTCTTAAGTTGTTTCTTCTCTGATGAATGCATGGGCTTTTATGCATGGCTTCTGAAGACAGAGAAGTAATGATTATAGAAAAGGCCTACTCCAGCAAAGATCTGGAATAAGCATGTCATCAAGATGACTACATTGATAGGGTTTAATGATGTTTAATGCTCCCGGGGATGTATAGCTTTTGACATAGCAAATATTTAAAAGGCCATTCTCATTTATTTATAGTTAAATCACAGATTCCTTTCAAAGAAAATCATTGGAGAATAAAGCAATTATACTTCCCTCCTTTCTTTCTGCTTCCAATGCCCAAAGGAGCCACAAACCTGTTAGGGTGGTAGGTTTTTAATGTTTCCCATACACCAACTGGCACCTCCACATCCCTTAGCTGCTGGCTGTCAAGCAGCTGGCTCTAATTTCAAGAAGTGGAAGAGCTCAGGCATGTGACATTTGGGACTCACTCTGCTGCCCAAAGCAATTGGAAAAACCTGTTCTGTTTTTGCATTCCTAAAACTCAATCTGCCAAAAGGCAGAAAGGAATCATGAGAAAATTACTTTTTCATCTCAGGCCTTCGTTTTGGTCCTAAATAGGGAAAATTGGTATGGGAGAGCTATGTCATCCCTTGGTCCAGTGGCCCTTCTCCTATATCATGGACCCTGGATTTACTTCCTTCCTCCCTTGGGCCCTATGCTTTTTGGATCCCATGTTTAGACTGAGAGAGGCAGGAATCAAGGGGGTTGAGGGCAGAGGGCTGCTGCCAGGAAATATCGAGAAGGAATGGAAAAGCAGAGCATCTCTTTGGCACGTGGTTGATGAGATAATGGACTCTCCAGGTGAACTCCCAGGCACCTGGGATGGAAAAAAAATCACCTCTCCTGCCACTGAAACTGAAGGGCTCAGAAGGATCAAGTCATCCTGATCCTAGCCAGCCTGAGCTGGCAAGGACCTGAGATTGTGTTTTCTCAGCCTTGAAGACCAGCTGTGTTTTGTACAGCACAGCATAGTGAAGCAGCAAGCCCAGTTACTTGATTCTCCATTAGTTCCTCACACAAACAAGAGTATCCATGATCCAAGTTCTAGTGAAAAGGCCTCATTGCCTGGGGTGGCACCCGAAGTTCTTGTCTCACAGCCAAGGAAATCAGGGATGCAGACACACCAAGGGTGAGGTTAGAGCAGAAGTTTACTGGGCAAAAGAAAGAGAACAGCTCTCTGCTGTAGAGAGGGGTCCCAAAAAGGGTTGCCATTCTGCAGTGAAATGCAAGGGTTTTTATAAATGAGCTAGTGGGGAGGGGGTACCTTATCTACATAGGGTGCAAAAACCAGTTAAAACAAGGTGTGTCATCTACATAGAGCATGAATCTCTGGCAGTATCCATCTCAATGTTTCATTATGCAGGTGGGTCCTTAGCCTGAGCTACTTTGTGTTGTTTATCTCTTTCCTGCTGTGCATGTGCTAAAGGAGAGGGGATGGAGCTCCCACAATGAGCGTGCCTGGCCCAAGGTAATCCTTTCTATCAGTGCAGCTGCAGGCATTCCCCGTGCAAGTTTCCAACTTCCTTATCTGAGTATGCCTAAGAAAGGAAAGGAATGTGCTTACTAAGCCCCACTGTGCTTGCTGGGACCCACTGTACGTATGTGAAGCTAGCTGATTACCCAGGAAGCTCCCTCTCTGTGCCAGAATGCACTTCCTTATCTGTTTGCAGCCCCATCTTCCAGGCTGCTCTTTGTTAGAAGTGATTTCTTGGGCTGCTTTTCATTAGAAGAGAAGTTCTGTCGAGGACTCTGCCCTAACTATCTGCCTCAGTAGTTTCTTTCTACCTTCTTTTTCACTAGTTTTTCAAAAGCCCTTTTCTGGGCCCCAAGGAGGGTGATTTGATGAGCAGAACATGGGACTTGATGTAGATTTGAATATTGTCTCTACCACTATTTGTAGCTATTTGACCTTCAACAATCAGTGCCCTTAAGAATGCAGTGAGATATGCACAGAGTGCCTATGACATCACTGTATGGGTCTGAACTCTCCAGAGAAACAGAATCAAGCGGATGTGGAGAGAAAGAAAGAGATTTATCTTAAGTCATTGGCTCACACAATTGTATAAACCTGGTGAATCTAAAATCTGATTGGGGAGGCCAACAGGCTGAAGACTGACTCAGGAAAATGTTGAAATTCAAGTCTGAAGACAGTCTGCTGGTGAGCCGGGAAAAGCCAATGTTGCAGATGAAGTTGGAAAGCAGTCTGCTGGCAGAACTTCCTCTTGCTCAGGGGAGGTTAGTCCTTGTTCTACTCAGTCCTTGAACTGACTGGATAAGGACAACTCATATTTTGGAGGGCAATATGCTTTACTCAAACTCTACTGACTGAAGTGTAAATCTCATTCAAAAACACCCTCACAGAAACATCCAAAATAATGTTGGCCAAATATCTCAGTGCCGTGGCCCAGCCAACTTGACATTACCACTGCCAACAAACACTGGAGATCCAGTAACTATAATTCCTTCTTTCTCATCTCCCTAATTCCTGAACTATTAACTCCTCTTTCTCCCAGCTCCTTTACTTTTTTCTCTGTCTTGGGCCCTTTGGTCACTGACAGTCTCTGTCACTGTAACTGCCCAGTGGGTTCTTCCTTACTGCTGCACAGACACATACCATGGCATTGCAGTGAGGAAAGCATTTAATTGACATGAAGCCAGCCATATCACACAAGAGACGGAGTTATTACTCAAATCAATCTCATTGAAGGCTTATAGGTTAGGGATTTTTCAAAGATCATTTGGGGGAAGGAGTAGGGGGGCTAGGCAATGGGTGCTGATGGTTGAGTTGGAGATAAAATCATAGGGAGTTGAAGCTGTCTTCTTGCACTGAGTCACTTCTGGATGGGGCCACAGAAGCAGCTGGCAGATCTAGGTGGAGCCATGGGTGTCAGACATGCAAAAAAACCTGAAGATATCTCAAAGGCCAATCTTAGGTTCTACTGATAGTGATGTTATCTGCAGGAATAATTGGGGAAGTTGCATATCTTGTGACTTCTAGAATAATGGCTGGCCATTGTTTATGTTTACACCTTAGCAGAATTTAGGCTCCTCTCCTCCTCCTAGCCTAGTGGCCTCTCATTAGCTTTACAAAGGCAGTTGAGTTTTGGGAAAGGGCTATTATCATTTAAACTAAATGTGTCTCAAAGTTACCCAGCCTAAGCCCAGGAATAATTAAGGCAGCTTGAAGGCTAAAGGCAAGAAGGAGGTTGGCTAGATCAGATCTCCCCCACTCTCATTTCACTGTTATAATTTTTGCAAAGGCAGTTTCATGATTGCTGAGTGAGAATTGTCTCCCAGAATGCTTGCTCCCAGAATCTTCTACATATGCTTTTAAACTGCTGTCTGCTTTGCTCCTGATAACCCTCTGTCCTTCCCTGTGCCCTTGCCTTCTTGTTCTACTGGCCTAGGCACTTAGCAAATGTTTACTCATCCTCAAGGCCACCAGTCTGACATTACATGCAGTCTCCCCTCCACATTTTTATCTCCTCTCAAGAAAATTAATGATGATTATACATAAAAATAACCACGAAGAGGAAATAGCAAAGATTGAATTTAAATTCTTCTTGATAATCACCTGTTTCAAATATTTCTGAGTTCCATTTCTCTTATATTTGGCTTCCTGGTCTTTGCTTTTGAGAAAACTGAACAAACAGCCACCCCACTTGGTTGCTCTTCCCTTGATGCTCCTCCTCTTTCAGTCAAGGCAGTGGAGCTCATTTTGCAAATCTCTTCAGGTATTTTCTTTTAACAGATGCAGAGTGAATGAAGATTTTCTCTAGGCCATCAGTGACCCACTGATATGGTTTGGCTGTATCCCCACCCAAGTCTCATCTTGAATTGTAGTTCCCATAATCCCCACATGTCATGGGAGGGACCCAGTGGGAGGTAATTGAATCATGGGAGTGATTACTCCATACTGCTGTTCTCATGATAGTGAGTGAGGTCTCATGAGATTTGATGGTTGTATAAGGGGCTTTTCCCCCTTTTGCTCAGCACTTCTTCTTCCTGCCATCATGTGAATAAGGGCATGTCTGCTTCCCCTTCGCCATGATTGTAAGTTTCCTGAGGCCTCCTCACCCGTGCTGAACTGTAAGTCAATTAAACCTCTTTCCTTTATAAGTTACCCAGTCTCAGGTATTCCTTCATAGCAGCGTGAGAATGGACTAATACACCCACTGACCAATTAACAGAAAAATTAATTTGGGTAGAGAAGAACTTTCTCAAAACTAGAAAATATGCAAAGATTTGTAAATGCATATTAATCTGTAATCTGTCTCTAAGAGATAAATGTAATGGTCTTCTATATAAATTACAGAACCGGAAAAGAAAGATCATTTCTTGAATATACAATTTTACAGAGCTTGATCCTGGGTACTGGGAAGGCACTCTAAAGATAAAGAAGGCACAAAAGGCCAGTCACAGTGGCTTATGCCTGTAATCCCCCCACTTTGGAGGCAAAGGCAGGCAGATCACTTGCGGCCAGGTGTTCAAGACCAGCCTGGCCAACATGATGAAACTCCATCTCTACTAAAAATACAAAAATGAGCCAGGCATGGGGGTGCAGGCCTATAGTCCCAGATACTTGGGAGGCTGAGGCATGAGAATCGCTTGAACCTGGAGGCAAAGGTTGCAATGAACTGAGATCATGCCACTGCACTTCAGCCTGGGTGAAAATGTAAGACCCTGTCTCAAAAACAAAGAAAGCTACAAGAAGCAATAGACAATGAAGATGGAGAAAATGAAGAAAATGCCTTAAATGGCAACCAATGCATAATTGAAAGAATGCAAAGAGTAACAAGCACTCCTAAATTCAATAAACACCCAGAAGAGCATCAGAAACACTTCGTCCTCTTCTCCAGACAGCTAATTTCTACCCAACTTAAATCCCCAGATCAAAACTCTCATCATTCTTAAAGATTTCCTAAAGCACTCCAACTCACATGTTATCACTTTCTTCACCAAACTCTTAGAGAAGTGTATTGCCATAAGCTTTGTTCAGCACAAGATTGTGATGTCTAATAAACTGCGACAGCTTTGCTTCGCTATTGATTGATTTTTCACCCTTGTATGTCGTGCATTTCTCATTAGACTGGAACATACTTGAGGACTGTGCATATGACTTGTTTCTCCGTGTCACTCGGAGAACATAACACAGTGACTGCAATGGTCACTCAAGACATATGAGCTGTTTGTTAAAATGTGTCCTATTTTACCCACACTATCAGGAAATGACCCAAGAACACCCACCTAGTATGGTGAATTCTTACAATTTCATGTTGCCTCGGCACTCATTTTGAATATAAGTTTAACTTTCTCATACCAAAGCAGGGCTCAGTCACCCTTAACATAGTTTTTAGTTCTATATCTCCTTCCAGTACCTCAGAGAGGTTGATCCAGTTGTTTGCCTGTAACAGGAATGGCACAGCAGAGATTACTGCCCAGATATCAGAAGTAAAAAACACCACACCTAAATGGCCCAAACCAGTGGCCAGAGATAAGAACTTAGAGGCATTCTTCCTGCCTATACACTGGGTTCCCACTTTTCAGCTGCTTCCTTTAAACTAATCATTCAGATATTTACCCAGGAACTTAAATGTGATCCACATCCTATTCTTCTATATTCACTGCTAGTTGTTGCACTCTCTCTCTCAGACTCCATTTTTTTTTTTTTTTTTTTTTTTTTTTTTTGAGATGGAGTCTCACTCTTTCACCCAGGCTGGAGTGCAGCGGTGCGATCTTGGCTCACTGCAACCTCCATTTCCCAGGTTCAAGCGATTCTCCTGCCTCAGCCTCCCAAGTAGCTGGGACTACAGGCACATGCCACCACATCTGGCTAATTTTCTTTATTTTTAGTAGAGAGGGGTTTCACTGTGTTAGCCAGACTGGTCTCCATCTCCTGACCTCATGATCTGCCTGGCTTAGCCTCCCAAAGTGCTGGGATTATAGGCATGAGCCACCATGCCTGGCCTCAGCCTGACTCTTTATTTCTGCCTTGCCTGACCTGGAGATGGAGGACTGCCCTTCTGACTCATTTCTCTAATGATTAGTAATGTTGAGCATTGTTTCTTATGCTTGTTGGCCACATGTACATCTTCTTTTGAAAAGTGTGCCCTCCCTACCCAGGATCTGTAAGTAATAAATCTTTGAACTTATTTCCTGCTGCAGTGGTGGATTGAATTTGTGCCTTCCATCTGAGGAACACAGGCTGAGTTTTCCCTGGGATGTTGGGAAGAACACAAGGCCAGGCTCCCGGTGCCAGAGAGATGGTGATGTGGGTATAAACTGAAAATGGCTCATACAAGAGCCATCAAGATGTCTGCCAGTACAAACAAGTTTCCTGTGTGAGGGTCACCTGGTCGTAGGTTGGGCAACTAGGCATTAGGCCGCTCATGAGGTAAAAGAAAGATCCCATGAAAAGCAGTCACTTATAGACACCCACTCCCAGCTCCCTTTTATTTACCACTATCACAGGGCTGCTAGTTGCTTTGGTACTGGAGCACCAATTTAGCTAGGAGCTCTCAAGTCACCTGGTCATATATGTAAATTACAGAACCGGAAAAGAAAGATCATTTCTTGAATACACAATTTTACAGAGCTTAGGGTCACCCCTAGCTAAACTAAGCTCTTTAGTTTAATTTAGTTTAGTTTAGCTCTTTAGCATTTTTTCATGGCTGTGTAGAATTCCATGGTATATATGTACCACATTTTCTTTATCCAGTCTATATTGATGGCATTTATTATTCTATCTTTGCTATTGTGAATAGCACTACAGTGAACATACATATGCATGTTATGCATGTTTCTTTATGGCAGAACGAGTTATATTCTTTTGAGTATATACCCAATAATAACATTGATGGGTCAAATGTTAATTCTGTTTTAAGTTCTTTGAGGAATCACCACATTGCTTTTCACAATGGCTGAATTTACATTCCCACCAGCAGTATATAAGCATTCCCTTTTCTCTGCAACCTTGCCAGCATCTGTCATTTTTTGACTTTTTATTAATAGCCATTCTGACTAGTGTTAGATGGTATCTCATTGAGGTTTTCCTTTGCGCTTCTCTAAGTATTAGTGATGTTGAGCATTTTTTCTTATGCTTATTGGCCACATGTGCATCTTCTTTTGAAAAGTGTCTGGTTCATGTCCTTTGCCCACTTTTTAAAGGGGTTGTTTGTTTTTTGCTTGTAAATTTGTTTAAGTTCTTTATAGATACCGGATATTAGATCTTTGTTGGATGCATACTTTGCAAATATTTTCTCGCATTATTTAGGTTGTCTGTTTACCCTGTTGACAGTTTCCTTTGCTGTGCAGAAGCTCTTTAGTTTAGTTAGATCCTATTTGTCTATTTTTTTGTAGCAGTTGTTTTTGGCATCTTCATCATGAAATCTTTGCCAAGTCTTATGTGCAAAATGGTATTTCCTAGGTTATCATCCAGGGTTTTTATAGTTTCACGTTTTACATTTAAGTCTTTAATACATCTTAAATTGATTTTTGTATGTGATGTAAGGTAGGGGTCCAGTTTCAATCTTCTGCATATGGCTAGCCAGTTATCCCAGCACCATTTATTGAATAGGGCCATTGCTTGTTTTTGTCAGCTGTGTCAAAGATCAGATGATAGTAGGTGTGTGGCCTTATTCCTGGGCTCTCTATTCTGTTCCATTGGTCTATGTATTTGTTTCTGTAGAAGTACCATGCTGTTTTGGTTACGGTAGCCCTGTAGTATAGTTTGAAGTTGAGTAACATGATGCCTCCAGCTTTGTTCTTTTTGCTTAGAATTGCCATTCCTATTTGGGCTCTTTTGCAGTTTCATGTGAATTTTAAAATAGTTTTTTTTCTAGTTCTATAAAGAATGTCATTGGCAGTTTGATAAAAATAGCATTAAATCTGTAAACTGCTTTGGGAAGTATGACCTTTTTAACAACACTGATTCTTCCTGTCCATGAGCAAGAAATGTTTTCCATTTGCTTGTGCCATCTCTGATTTTTTTGAGCAGTGTTTTGCAATTCTCATTGTAGAGCTCTTTCACCTCCCTGGTTAGCTGTATTCTGAGATATTTTACTCTTTTCATGGCAATTGTGAATGGGATTGTGTTCCTGATTTGGCTCTCAGCTTGGATGTTGGTAGTGTATAAGAATGCAATTGATTTTTGTATGTCAATTTTGTTTCCTGAACTTTTGCTGAAGTAGTTTATCAGATTAAGGAGACTTTGGATAAAGACTATGGAGTTATGGGGTTTTCTTAGAGTGCAATGGCATGAACTCGGCTCACTGCAACCTCTGCCTCCTGGGTTCAAGCGATTTTCCTGCCTCAGCCTCCCGAGTAGCTGGGATTACAGGCATGCGCCCCACACCCAGCTAATTTTGTATTTTTAGTAGAGACAGGGTTTCTCCATGTTGGTCAGGCTGGTCTCGAACTCCCAACCTCAGGTGATCTGCCCACCTCAGCCTCCCAAAGTGCTGGGATTACAGGCATGAGCTACCACACCCAGTCAGGGTTTTCTAGATATAGAATCATGTCATCTACAAACACGGATAGTTTTACTTCCTCTCTTCCTATTTGGATGCCATTTGTTTCCTTCTCTTGCCTAATTGCTCTGGCCAGGACTTCCAATACTACGTTGAATAGGAGTGATGAGACAGGGCATCCTTGTCTTGTGCTGGTTTTCAAGGGAAATGCTTCCAGCTTTTGCCCATTCAGTATGATGTTGGCTGTGGGTTTGTCAGAGATGGCTCTTATTACTTTGAAGTATGTTTCTTCAGTGCCTAGTTTATTGAGGGGTTTTTTGTTTGTTTGTTTGTTTGTTTTAACATAAATGGATGTTGAATTTTATTGAAGTCCTTTTCTGCATGGCCCAAACCTTCTTATTACTGCTGACCCCTATACTCCAGAGCTCTGTCAACATTCCACCTACTTTTCAAGGCCCAGCTGAGATTTGCCCCACCTGGGAAACTTAGCCTTCTATTTCTTTCCTCATCAGAATTTATCCTCCTCTCCCCCTAAAAGATGACATTTGTAATAATTTCACCACTGATGACTTGCATTCAGATAAGCTTCCTTACACAGATGAGAGGCATGAAGCCAGAGCTGGTAAGCTGGTTGGCACACATGCATCACCACGTCTTATGTCTCAGCTGAAATGAAGCAAGCACTCCTTATATAGATTCACAGGGGTATGGGGGACATGTGCATCAGGAAAAAAAATTTAAGTTGGAAACTACATATTTATGTGAGTTTCACACACATACATAATGCTAGAAAAATTATGAAGGGTTATAGTCAAAATAACTCTGAATCCACTTAGATTTATTTTTCAATTTTTTTAAATTTTGTTTTGTTTTTATTTTTTTGAGACAGGCTGGAGTGCAGTAGTGCCATCTCATTTCATGCAGCCTCGATCTCCTGGGCTCAAGTGATCCTCCCAACTCAGCCTCCCAAGTAGCTCAGACTACAGATGCACACCACTATGCCTAGCTAATTTTTGAATTTTTTGTAGAGATGGGATTTCACCACATTGCCCAGGCTGTTTTCCAGCTCCTGAGCTCAAGCGATCCTCCCACCTCAGCCTCCCTAAGTGCTGGGATTACAGGCATGAGCCACTGCACCTGGCTAGATTTATTTTTCTTAGTGCATTTTATTCAGTACTTTAACTATTATTTGTAACAAACTGCTGATGACGTATCTCACAATTGATAGAGCCCACCAGAATGTGTTAACAGCAAGGCTGAAAGCTGCTGAACTGATAATGCCTCCTCTTGCTTCAAAGGCTTTGGAAGGCACAGACTGTATCTTCTTTGCTTAAAGGTCTCAGCCCTGTGCTTCAGTCATAGGAGGAACTTATGAATTGTGAATGGTATTGACCCGAACTGACTTTACCAGACCTGAATGAGGGTTTAATCAGAAAAGCTCCCAGAGTAGAAGAGAGAGCATCCTGAGGAATCCAGCAGTTGGTAAACAAGTCTTTACTGCACTCCCTCGGGAAATGAAGCCCTGTAAGTAGGCACTCTGGATAATGGATGGTGGGGAACAAGCCTGTCCCCACCCTGTAAAGAGGGCGTATGGGAGACAAGACCAACAAATATGTAATCAGCATAAACACAATGAGAAAAATATAGTCATTCCAAGAGTATGTTGAGGGGGAAGAATGAATGGGTAAGGTGGGAGAAATGAACCACAAGATCACTGGAGAGAGAAGAGCCTGGTTGTTGTGTCTCTTGTTCAACTAGTCATTAGTACCCTGAAAGCAGAGAAATCCCAGAAAGCAGTCTTCCAGGGGCCCCACACTGCCCATTCTCCACCAGTGCAAAGGGCTGGGATTAACAAAGTCCTGCTCTTAACTTCATAAGGCTTTGTCTGGAGTGTGGATCAGTCAGAGTCCACTCAGTCCACTAGGGAAGGGTGACACATCCTCGCTGGGAACCCAGATGAGTCTTTTCCTGTATGGTTCTTTCTAGAGCATTCATGTGGTCACCCACACATGAGAATGGGAGGACAGCTCCACACAGAATGTGGCTTAGAGCTCACCTCTTGATCTCTTTGCTACCACTAGTTTTGATGGAGACATCATTGTATGGAATGTGGAGACCCCATTGGCCTCTGCTGCTTCCAAAAGACACTACATGTCCCTCTCAGAGAGAGATGCCAAATGACAAAAGAAGGTTGGAGATCCAAGCTGACATCCTTTCAAGTTATATTAGTTGATGATTAGGAATCTTTCTGCTGATAGACTGGCTTCCCCGTGACCAAGTTGACCCTTTAACAACACAATTTTGAACGGTTTGGGGCCACTTATATGCAAATTTCCTCCTGCCTCTACCACCCTTGAGACAGCAGCTCCAAGCCCTTCTTTCCCTTCTCCTTCTCCCCCTCCTCCGTCTACTCAACATGAAGATGACAAGGATGAAGACCTTTATGCCGATCCACTTCCACTTAATGTATAGTAAATATATTTTCTCTTCCTTAGGATTTCTTAGTAACATTTTTTTCTCTAGCTTACTTTATTGTAAAAACACAGTACATAATACATACAATATACACAATTTGTGTTGATTGTTTCTGTTATCAGTAAGGCTTCTGGTCAACAGTAGACTACTGGTTAAGTTTTTGGAGAGTCAAAAGTTATACACAGAATTTTCTACTGTGCAAGATTTAGCACCTCAACCCTCACATTATTCAAGAGTCAACTGTATATTCACTATTTGTATATAAATCTCAGGAAATATCCTTTTATATGAAAGGTTCTTATTAATGTCTTCCTGCAATATCATTTTGATGAGCTGGGGAAATGAGCAGGCTTGCTCTCCTATATTTGACTATCCCAAGAATTCTCAAGTGATACAACTTAGCAATATTTGTGTGGCCTCCAAAAAAACTGGAAAATCAGTTCTTAAAGAATTAAACCATTCCACTGAGCAGTTTTGCAAATATTCAGTAGCCTGTCTGCTGCAGAAAAGAAATTAGGTTAGTAGAAGAGTACTGCATGTACTTTTCTGCTTGTACTAGATCTTGGAGGAAAAGGGATTCCTGTTTTTAAAACAATTTCACAAGCTAATTTTTATTTATTTATGACCTCATATTTCCAGTATCATGCAATGTTTGTTTTTATGAAGATCAATCTTTACTACCATAGATTCATTACTTTTTGGTCCAAAACAATGGGATAAAGGAAAATATTCTAAATGTCCTGGACTTACTAATAACTTATGTTATTAGTAATGATAGTAGGTAAGTCTTAGAATCTCTGGTCTTTAGTTTCTCCCACTTTAAGAATGGAGATAACTAAAGTGTCCCATGCAGGATTGAGGAGATTAAATAAGAAAATGCACATGAATCTCTTTTGTAAAGAATAAGATATACCAATGTTAATGACAGTGTTGCTGTTACTATTTTTACCCTCACTGTGATCACAGGGCATTGGCCACCAGATTCAAGAGTGTCATTAAAATCCACATTTAAGGATAAGCAAGATCCCACTCTTTTCATCAAAATGTAATAGTGTGGCATTTGACTATTTAGCTTTGATTCTCAGAAGTATAATTCATTGAAACTGAAATGGGCTGAAAGATTCTTGGATAACCTATGGGCTACCCATGTTTTTATTTATGAGTATTTTCTCTGTGTCAAAGCAATTAACCTTTTCTTAATTCTTCTTTAAGGAATAAAGGTAAGTTTTAACCCATTTCTATGTTCATTTTTCCTTTGACATCCTGTGAGGCTGGCAGTTTTTCATTTGTGTAGGATGGGCTCAGATCTGCCTGATTCAAAAAGAGTAAGAACATTAGAAGAAATGAGAGTAAAGCTGAAATGGTCTTATCCTTCACTATGATGGAGGCAGCCTACATAATCTGTCTAGTTCTATTTGTTATTTCACTCTAGAGCTAATAAAACACATCAGTGATAATTCTATTAGCAAGAAATAGTGCAAATAATGGCAATAAATCTGCAGGACAATTTAAGCTTCTAGAGCTTCTATGGATCATCTAAGAGAATCAAGTTAATATCTGAATGCATTAATATATGTGTGCCTGGCACATAGGATGCTTCACGAATGTGGTAGCTTTTAATATTGAGTGACAGCAGTGTTTTTTTGTTTTTGTTTGTTTGTTTGTTTTTCAACAGGGTCTTGCTCTGTCACCCAGTCTGGAGCACAGTGGTGCAAACATGGCTCACTGCAGCCTCAACCTCCTGGGCTCAAGCAATCCTCCCACTTCAGCCTCCCAAGATACTGGGATCACAAGTGTGTGCCAACTTGCCCTGCTGATTTTTTTTTTTTATAGGCATGGGGTCTTCCTATGTTGCCCAGGCTGGCCTTGAACTCCTGGGCTCAAGTGATCCTCCTACCCACAGCCTCTTAAAGTGCTGGAATTATAGGCATGAGCCACCACTCCCAGCCAACAGATCTTCATTTATGAGGTGGGACAATGCAGCACGACTAGGCCTGTCTTGTGTTTCTTACTCTAATTTTCACCTCCTTGATCCCATTGGGTAAAGCGGAAGCCCAGTAACAGAAAGTACTTCTCAGGTCCCATCTTCACCTCCTGTCAAACTCTGGCATCCTTTAAAGTCCTGATGGAACCATCTGGGGGTCCCCAGGTAGTGTCTCCTGCTGAAAGATAAACAAGTCTTGTCTTCTAAAAAGGACTTGCATCTCAGCCTTCCCACAAACAGACCCATCCAAGAAACCCTCCAAGACATCATTAAATGTCAAGGTAAATACAGTATCATTTGCCAAAATAAGACCTGGCTGACTTACCATAGTTTCCCCACAGGAGACAGCACAGCACCTAGAACCAAGATTTTGGAATCTGACAGACCCAGAATCAAATGCAGCCACAGCTATTTACTAAGTGTGACGTTGAGTAAGTCATTTAACCTTTCTGATCCTTATGTTCCTTGTAAATGGTAGCTATTTGAAACCCACAATATATTTGGCCAATCTGTTGCTTCTGTACAAAATTTGTGTTTTATCAAATACTTGTATGTAATTTATTAAGTGCTTAGCAAACGTCAACTCATTTAATTCTCCTAACAAGCCTATGGTGTAGGTACCATTTTTATCCACATGTTATAGATGAAGCCAACAAGACACAAGAAGATAAAATAGGTCACAAAGTCACACAGAGTGTGGCAGAGGTGAAATTCAAACCCAGGTATTCTGGCTACTGAATCCTTATTCTTAACCATCATCCTAGCTAATCGTTAATAGCCAAACAAGGATGTATTTTTTAGAACTTTTTCAGGGAAGTAGTTTTTAAAATAAGAAAGTATTTTTAAAACCATGTTGTCATGGACATTTTCAAACACACAAAAGCAATGAGAATTCCTTGTGCATTGCATTTTCCTCTCATTGCAATAAAAAATATCTTTGTTTTTCTTTTTGATCTTGCTCATATCATTGGCTAAATTATGGTACTTACCATAATTTACCTTTCATTTTCTCACACAATCATAAAGGTAATGATGGTGAGTTCTTATATTTCTGCAGTTTTTTTTTTTTTTTTTGAGACAGATTCTTGTCCTGTCGCCCAGGCTAGAGTGCAATGGCATGATCTTGGCTCACTGAAACCTCCACCTCCTGAGTTCAAGCAATTCTCCTGCCTCAGCCTCCCAAGTAGCTGGAATTAAAGGTGCATGCCACCATGCCTGGCTAATTTTTTTTTTTTTTTGTATCTTTAGAGACAGGGTTTCATCATATTGGCCAGGCTGGTCTTGAACTCCTGACCTTGTGATCCACCCACCTCGGCCTCCCAAAGTGCTGCGATTAAAGGCATGAGCCACTTTGCCCAGCCTTGTACAGTACTTTCATAGTATTATTTTCTACATTGTTTTGGAATGTTCACTAAGTACTTTTATTTTATTGTTTCATTGAATTCTCCAGCAATCTTCTAAGACAGGCAGTATAACCCCACTTTACAAATAGTCAAATGCAGCTCAGGGAGCTTAAGGAATTTTCCCAAGTTCACACACCTAACAAGTGATGGAGTCTATTAAAATATGAATCTGATTTTTAAAGTTTTCAGTTCATTTATTCTCTGGACGACAACATATAGTGGAAAAATTAGTGAGTTCTGGAACTCAATAGACTTTAGCACAAATCCTCATTCTTCCTCTTAAAAGTATGACCTTACACAAGTAATTCTCTAAGCCATAGACACTTTATCATTAAAATGGGCTAATACTACTTATATCACAGGTATTTGGAAAGATTATATTTTAAATTATTATAATATATAAAATATTATATTATAAATACATATAAAACACATGCACATATAATGTGTGTAATCTAATATGTACGTATGCGTAAAATCTATACATACACATATGTAAGCATGTGTGTATGTGTGTGTATAATCTAATACCACGGCTATCCCAAAGCAGATGCCCATTGAATATAAGTTGCTTTTTCCTGCTTCTAGATAGGATCAATCAGAAGAAACACCCTACTGATTGCTCAGTAGTCAGGTGCCCTACATCCAAATCTCCCCAAACCTTTTCAGCATTAGGATATTCACCAAAGACTCCTGGATGCTTTTTTTCTTCCCCAAAATTGCCTACTTCTTTGGTGCTCAGTTGCCCCATCAAACTGAAAATGTTTCAGTTTTATTGATTACGTTACATTCATCTCTTTGGAAAAACTAAGCAAAACCTCCATTATTTTATTTCAACTTGGGGGTCAGGTGGGAGGCTATATGTTATATTTTTATAAAAAGAATCATTTGTGTAAGATCAATTTTAAAAATGCATTACAAGGCCAGGCGCAGTGGCTCACACCTGTAATCCCAGCACTTTGGGAGGCCGAGGCGGGCAGATCATGAGGTCAGGAGATCGAGACCATCCTGGCTAACACGGTGAAACCCCATCTACTAAAAATACAAAAAATTAGCCGGGTGTGGTGGCAGGCACCTGTAGTCCCAGCTACTCGGGAGGCTGAGGCAGGAGAAAGGCGTGAACCCAGGAGGCGGAGCTTGCAGTGAGCCGAGATCACGCCACTGCACTCCAGCCTGGGCGACAGAGCAAGACTCCATCTCAAAAAAAAAAAAAAAATGCATTACAAAAGTGGTCTTCCCACCCCTGAACTAAGCCTTCTCTATGTCAAATAAACGTATCTGTGGCTTCATGTCTTCCTTCTATATTTATGAATAGTTTATTAAGAACATCATGGATGAATACTTTTTAGTTGAAAAATATTAGACTTTAACAGGAAGGCACGATTTGTCTTTTGTGACTGGATATGTCAGCTAGCCTGTTTCTTTACTCATATGTTTGCATTTAAACTCTCCTAAATCAGTAGAAACCATAAGTGACTTTTAAAGAAGAAATTCAAGAAAAGCGGCTCTTTTCACTTGTTCCATTACAAAATGAAACTTCCCTGCTTAGAACTAGATGGCATAATGCCTGGTACAGAACTGGCACTGAATATATTTTTGTTGAATGACTAAATGAATGAATGAGATCATCTAAGTATCTTACTGAAGCATATGAATTATGACACTTTCCAGAAATCTGCTTTTTGATTCTTTTCCACATATATGTGAAGTAGTTTCAATTAGAGCTAATAGTTTCTTCAAGTATTAATATTTTGAAAACCTATTTTAATGAATAGTGGTAATATTTAGTGAATATATTGATCATATTATACAATAAATCTCTTACACAGACACACACTGTTGCTCTCTCTTTCTTTTCTAATAAAAAATATGAAGGTAAATATCAGGCTTTCTCTGTCTAAATAATTACAACTTCTGAATTAGTGAATTAAGTGAGGTTGTATTGTATCTAACTTTAATACTTTATGTTTAGATTGGAATCCATTTTCATACTGAGATATGAAAAACATACGGTTGCCAACTTTGTAGTACCAGCCCCTGGGCAGGGTGCATCACCTTGCAAAGCAAATGCATGAACTCACATAGACCAACTCTCAGCTGTTCCACTAGTTGAGCAATTGAAGCTCTTTAAGGCTTTTCTCAAAAGGCCTTCTTTTCTCCCTTTTAGCTTACAGTGTCCAGTGGAAAAATTCTTGTTTCTCCAGCATCATCCTACCCTTTCCTCCCTAAAGAAGGCTGCACTCCTGATAAGCTCCCATTCAGGGTCCCTCCACTGATGGAGTGTCTCTGAGGAGAGAAAGAAGTATGACAATACATAGTTCACAGTAACTATGGCCTCAAGGCACAGGGATGCACTGGGGGGTGGGAGGAGACTTGGGTGGCCTTTATACATGGAATGGTGAATTTGGAATCAAGAAATCAATAGTCCAGGTCTGGTTCTATCATTAACTGTGAGATCCTCCTCTTCTGTATTTAAGAAAAAAAACATCAAAACTCAGTGTTTTAAATAACCTCAAATATCATCCAATCTGACTCAGAGGGAATCACCACTTTCCAGTGCAATAGGCTTAGATTTCTTGGGTTGAAATCTCCTGTTTTCACAGTCTCTTGCAGACAAAAATGGAAGTAAAATGATGTGAACCAGACCTGGCTTAGTTATTATTTCACTGTTTGGAACCTCTGTGCCCTGCATCAGAGTAGCATGTCTTTATTTTGGTCTTCTGTGAAAGATTGAGATTCTTGATGGGAAGTTTCAGTAGATTTTTTTTTTTTTGAGACAGAGTCTCGCTCAGTCACCCAGGCTGGAGTGCAGTGGTGCCATCTCGGCTCACTGCAAGCTCCGCCTCCCGGGTTCATGCCATTCTCCTGCCTCAGCCTCCCAAGTAGCTGGGACTACAGGCACCCGCCACTACGCCCGGCTAATTTTTTTTGTATTTTTAGTAGAGATGGGGTTTCACAGTGTTAGCCAGGAGAGTCTCGATCTGCTGACCTCATGATCTGCCCACCTCAGCCCCTCAAAGTGCTGGGATTACAGGCGTGAGCCACCACACCCGGCCTCAATAGATGTTTTTTTCCCATCTCCAATGTTTTATGATTCTGTATTCTTTGGATAATGAGGATTGCTCATTATTGGTAACTTCAGTAAGCCGAAGCTAACCCCACAGCTAACACTGATACATAAAAATTCTATGTATCCTCTTTTCACTCACCCTGCTACTGTAAAATACAATAAAACCTCAAATAAAAAAATCAGGTAAGCTTGTGAAATGGCTAATAAATGCAGGAAATATTTTATCATAATTTTTAAAAAATCATAATGAAAGTACAACATCAGCATCAAAGTTAAACTCTTACAAAGAGAATATTAATAATAAATACATCAATTGTTAAATTAATAATATTTGTTATTTTTAAACTACCATTTACTGAATATTTATTGTAAGTCAAACACATAGTAAATAGAAAAAGCAATAATAATATGCCAGACATTAGTCCAAATAGAAGTTAATCAGAAGAAAGATATGTGGATTACATTTTTTAAATACTGATCAAAATAAAGATGCTCTAACCATATAAATTGGCAGATGAAATAGACTTTAAAGTAAAAATGCTATCACACAATATGTCAGAAAAATATTACAAACCTGAACCAACAAACATGAGCAACATAGCTCCAAAATATTAATAGTTGACCACTTTTTGACCTACAAAAGCAACAACTCATATAAAGTAAAGGTCAAGCAATGGGCAAAGGATTCCCTATTTAATAAATGGTACTGGGAAAACTGGCTAGTCATATGTAGAAAGCTGAAACTGGATCCCTTCCTTACACCTTATACAAAAATTAATTCAAGATGGATTAAAGACTTACATGTTAGACCTAAAACCATAAAAACCCTAGAAGAAAGCCTAGGCAATACCATTCAGGACATAGGCGTGGGCAAGGACTTCATGCCTAAAACACCAAAAGCAATGGCAACAAAAGCCAAAATTGACAAATGGGATCTAATTAAACTAAAGAGCTTCTGCACAGCAAAAGAAACTACCATCAGAGTGAACAAGCAACCTACAGAATGGGAGAAAATTTTTGCAACCTACTCATCTGACAAAGGGCTAATATCCAGAATCTACAATGAACTCAGACAAATTTACAAGAAAAAAACAACCCCATCAAAAACTGGGCAAAGGACATGAACAGACGCTTCTCAAAAGAAGACATTTATGCAGCCAAAAAACACATGAAAAAATGCTCATCATCACTGGCCATCAGAGAAATGCAAATCAAAACCACAGTGAGATACCATCTCACACCAGTTAGAATGGCCATCATTAAAAAGTCAGGAAACAATAGGTGCTGGAGAGGATGTGGAGAAATAGGAACACTTTGACACTGTTGGTGGGACTGTAAACTAGTTCAACCATTGTGGAAGTCAGTGTGGCGATTCCTCAGGGATCTAGAACTAGAAATACCATTTGACCCAGCCATCCCATTACTGGGTATATACCCAAAGGACTATAAATCATGCTGCTATAAAGACACATGCACACGTCTATTTGTTGCGGCACTATTCACAATAGCAAAGAGTTGGAACCAACCCAAATGTCCAACAACGATAGACTGGATTAAGAAAATGTGGCACATATACACCATGGAATACTATGCAGCCATAAAAAATGATGAGTTCATGTCCTTTGTAGGGACATGGATGAAACTGGAAAACATCATTCTCAGTAAACTACCGCAAGGACAAAAAACCAAACACCGAATGTTCTCACTCATAGGTGGGAATTGAACAATGAGAACTCATGGACACAGGAAGGGGAACATCACACTCCTGGGACTGTTGTGGGTTGGGGGAGGGGGGAGGGACAGCATTAGGAGATATACCTAATGCTAAATGACGAGTTAATGGGTGCAGCAGAACAACATGGCACATGGATACATATGTAACAAACCTGCACCTTGTGCACATGTACCCTAAAGCCTAAAGTATAATAAAAAAAAATTATGGTAAATTGAATTTCTTAGAGTGTGATTTTTAATAATTATTACAGACTGATAGATCAAGTGATGAAAAAATTAATGATGTTGGTGGGTTAAACAGCATGATTAAGACATCTGGTCAAATTCACATATTTAGAACTTTATGTCAACTCTTAAATAATCTGAATTCTTTTCAATTTTCCAGGGAATATTTTCAAAAACTGAGCACATACCAGACCATAAAGGACATTTCAATAAATATTAAGGAATTAATTGATAAAACATGCAGACTATATTCTCCAACACAATGCAGTGAGAACTCAATTTCAAAGAAAAAAACAAAAATACTTTTGTGTGTTCAGAAACTGAAAGAAATATGGTTCTAAATTATTCATGACTCACAAAGGAAATTATAAAAGAAATTAGAAATAATGTCAGTCCGGCTTATCACGATCTGATTTTCCTATTTGATTTGGTCAGCATGACTTAAAATCTGGTAATGCTGCCAAAGCTAATGTAGTGAGCTTCAGGAACAACAAAAAGAAAATTGCTTGTTTATTTCACCCATTTGTCCATAGCTTTTGCCTCTAGGTTTCATTCAGTCTTTTCTCTATTTTTTTCTCCAGGATTTATCTAAGTGTCACCCCCTTCAAAGCTGAAAAATACACAGGAACATCATCAATGGTGTTCAGTACTTCTCATGTGGCCCCATGATCATCATGTTTGAGATACTTCTACAAGAAGCTCCAAACAGTGAACTACTGAGAGAACACTTGTGGGAATATTTGCGGACACAAACAAACGTCATCTCAAAATACCAGCTACTGTAACTTACCTACAACAAGTAGGCTTCTTGGTCTGTATTAACCCTGTAGGTACTATTGTTGAAATAGGCATCTCCCCTACTCAGGAATGTGGGCAAATCTGATCATGCCTCTTTAAGGTTCTAAGTTGACAGAAGCACATGAATAAGCAATCGTTTAGAAGAGTATATGCCTCCAAATCAGAGCAATACAAATAAGAGCAGGGAAAGCTATTTCACTTCACTGCTCATTTCCCAAGTATCCAAGCAAAACACCTCCTTAAAGTGTCACATGCATTAGAACACAAAGGAGAAAAACAGGCAGAGGTAAGCAAAGTTTAAATCTGTAAATCTGTTCTTTAAGACTCCAATTAATAAAAACTCAGGGATTCTACTTGGAACATTCTACCCATAACATCATAATGTCAATACTCCAAAAGAGTCAGGAGCCCCAGAATCAGGGTCTAGAATGCCAGATGAAGGATAGAGAGGAATCCCCATGAATCCTGAGGTTTTGTATAATGGCAAACACTAAGAAGTAAGATAGAAAGAGTGGAATCTTGGGCCGGGAGCGGTGGCTCACGCCTGTAATCCCAGCACTTTGGGAGGCCGAGGCGGGTGGATCACGAGGTCAGGAGATCGAGACCATCCTGGTTAACACAGTGAAACCCCGTCTCTACTAAAACTACAAAAAATTAGCCGGGCGCCTGTAGTCCCAGCTACTCGGCAGGCTGAGGCAGGAGAATCGCGTGAACCCGGGAGGCGGAGCTTGCAGTGAGCCGAGATCGCGCCACTGCACTCCAGCCTGGGCGAAAGAGCGAGACTCCGTCTCAAAAAAAAAAAAAGAAAGAGTGAAATCCTCTTGGCACTGTTGAGTCTGGACACCATCCTAAAAATGTCCCATTTCACTAATTGGAAGGGCATCCAAGTAAGGAGAAGCTTGATGCCATATGACAACATCAGGTACTCAGCTCATTTCTCTCTCTCTCTCTCTCTTTTCCTTTACATCACCAAGGACAAACTCAGGATGTTGACAGGACAGACTTTTGTAGGCAAATGGTTTGGCCAATCTGTCACCAGTATATTAACAACATGGGCAAAGAAAATATTTTTTCAAAATGGATGTTTTTGCTTTAGGGTGGAGGGATATGATATTTTTCTTTCTATCTTGATTTCCTTCCATGTTTATGTTTAAAATGACTTAGTAAGTGAAAGTAATGGTTATGTTAAACAAAATTCATTCACCACCCTTAATATGACTCAGTGACTCAAAGACAAAGGTCCAGATAAAAGGGTCAATCTTGTGAAAGAGTTCATGCAGAATTTACAAAACAAAATTTATACAGAGCACTCAGAAGTATAAAAAAGATGAAGTTCATTATTGTTTATCATTACTCTCTTACTCTGAAGCTACCTTTCCTCCTGATGGCAGAGAAAAATTCAAATTAATTAAATTAATTTTAATTAAGGGCAACTGACTTTGTTCCTGTTTAAAACATTTCACTTTGGGATTAACTCAGCTTCATTTGGGTAAATTGCCCAGGGAACTCAAAGACTGCTTCCCTCCTCTCTCAAGGAGTCACTTTGCCCATATCTTCTTCCCAAGGTGATATCTGGGGGCAGAGAAAAGCTGGCATACAGTCCTTGGAGTCCCGAGTCTTCAGCTACACACTGGTTTTGTCCCTGCATGTCCTTGGCTGGTGTTTACTTAGGTGTGACCGATTTCACTGTCCTTTATGGGTATCCGCTGGCATCTGCTGCTGATGTCCAAGGTCTCTGGGTCCCTCAAATCACCAGCCCTCTATGGTTTGTGGCCTCTTGCTTCTTAGCCCTAAAGTCTATACCAAGACAACATTGTTCTCAGCACCTTGGTGTCCTCTCCCTGGGGCAGACAGGAACTCTGGGCCATAAGGAACCCTCTACCCTGGAAGAGGGATGGTGGAAGTTTCACCACTTCCCTACCACAGTAGTCACAGGGGGCACACGGGGGACAAGTCAAGATGTGTTGACTCTCCCTCAAGCTATCTGGGCTTTCTGTGAGGGTTTCTAATGCCTCATCACACCCTGCCCCAATTTTGCTTAAGGAAGGTGGGGTTGGGGAGGAAACAGTCATTTCTCAGTGACCAAGCTGTGGTACACATCCTGGTTGTGCCTTCTCAAAATCTCCCTTCCTTCTCCAGGGCAATGGTTTCTATTTCCTTTTCCTGTCTGGTGGAAATTTCCCACAAGTCATTTCTCCTGCCTGCTCTCCACTTGTGGCTTTGATCCTCTGTGACCTAGCCTGGCTTTCTATATGTTAATGGAAACCTCCAAGAATTTTAAAAACTTTTTTCTCTCTCCATGAAGCCTGATTTCTAGGACCATTATCTTGCTGTGGATTCAAAATATCATCTTGAGATTAGAACCTTAAAATTAACTCCTTTTCTTTGATTTTTACTTTATTCTTTCTTTCTTTTTTATTTTGAGACAGAATTTCACTCTGTCACCCAGGCTAGAGTGCAGTGGTGCAATCTTGGCTCACTACAACTTCCACCTCCCAGGTTCAAGCGATTCTCCTGCCTCAGCTTCCCGAGTAGCTGGGATTACAGGCACCTGTCACCATGTACTGCTAATTTAGTATTTTTAGTAGAGATGGTGCTTCACCATATTGGCCAGGCTGGTCTTGAACTCCTGACCTCAAGTGATCCACCCACCTCGGCCTCTCAAAGTGCTGGGATTACAGGCATGAGCCACCATGCCCAGCCACAATTCTAATTTTTTTTTTCAAGACAATGGAAGCTACATCAGCTGATGATTTACTCCAAGTAGGATAAGTAGAAATTGTTTTGATACAAGAGATTGTCTACAAAAGGTTCAAAGACATATGAGAGCACTGCAAGAAACATGACAGAACCCCAGGGTTAGTGAGAGTGTCATCATTACCACCCCAGGTCCAAGACCTCATGATCTGATGGAAGGGTTACCAAACTCAGAAGGAGAGAGTATTTGAAGGGAAGTAGTAACCTTCAGTGAGGGTCTCAGCAGGCTCAATGCAACGCCTTAGGGAAGAAGCTAGACAGGAGAATAAATAGTGACACCATTATCCCCTACTGATATAATCCAAACAAGTCAGCTCCCGGGTGGAAAAGGGTGAAGGGTGGATGTGACAGCAGAAGATTCTCTGTCAAATGCTTTTCCCTAAGAGGAGAATATAGAGAAGACCAACTACAAGGAAGTATGAAAAAAGAAAAACTCACTGTATTTTTCAAAAATATTATGTCCCTATAACAAACGTGTGTGTTATCCACAGTTTAATTTCTGTCGGTGTCCACTTAGGTATGTATTTCAATTAGATACCCATTAATTTGCAAAGCTGCCTAATAATGATCACAATAATAGCTAACCCAGAGTTCTTTCTCTCCACCAAGCACTGTGAAAAAACTTTTTAATTGAGGTTTTTTAATCCTCAAAAGAAACTTTTGGGATAAGCGCTATGATTATCATCTTCATTTTACAGACGGGATAACTGAGACTAAAAGAGTGGAAGTGTTTGTCCAATCACATGAGCTGGTCAGTAGTCAATATAAGAGCTAACACTAGGTTATCTCTAAGATAGAGCACTAGGAAGGAACAGTGGAGGGAACTGGAAAGAGCCTGCCCTTCTAAGTTACAGCTGATGGTCATGATCTGGAATGCAGGGGGCCTTGTGTTGCCAGATCTGGTTTTTCGAAAGAAGCTTGTCATCCACATTGCATAGGAAAGGTCTCCATTTTTTAAACTTAATTGGTCAATTTGAATTTTTAACACAATTTGAAAAATAAGTGAGTTAAACACACCAGGAGCTTCCCTTTTGCAACCTTTGCTAGACTGTAACAGAGAAGCCCTACCCCATCACTCCGGCGCCCTCTTACCATGGTTTTAGTGCTTGTCAACAGCCCTTACAGGGCTACAAACCAAGAAGGTGTATTTCCTGTCAAACTGACACCATTATGTTTGTGTATTCAGTGATAATAGCATGACAGACTATTTGTGGTAACCAGCATGAAATAAGTATCATCTAAGAACTTTACATATGTCATATTATTTACTCTTCACAACAACCCAGCCATTTACATATGTATAATTATCCATACTTTACCGATGAAAACACTGGCTTCAAAGACATTAAGTCAAAAGCCTAAAGTCGCAAAATAGAAAACAGCAGAACTAAGGACTGAACTCAGGGCTCTCTGACTCCAAAATTTAAGCCTTTTCTATACCAACAGTAGAGGAGTCTGCCCTGCACCATTCTGAGATTCTACACACACAAAGCAGAAACCCGCAGGGACAATCTCCTCTTCCAAGTCTGGTACCAATGCTAACATCAAAGTAACGTATTTTGCTTTGCGGACTGTTCACTAACCAACCAAATATTATGCTTTCTAAAAGCACCATAGACCCCTTTTGAACACCAAACAGAAAGAGATAAGCAAAGAGTGGGACAGCTTGTACTTGGAAATGAGCAGGCAGGTGGAAAAACAAGCCCAATCTGCTGACAGTTAATAGGAAGGCAGAGACTCCACTGAAGAAATGTTAACAAGGGCCACGGGTCACTTTTTTTTCATGCCTGATTTACAGAGAAAATATCATTTTAAAGAGTAGCTTTAAAAAAAATGGGCTGCACTCCATCAAACTCAAAGGACAATATTAAATAAGTACATTGTATCATCTCCTAAGCGTACCTTCCAACCCCGGAGTACTTCCTCCTCTCCCTGAATCATAAAGCTCATCTTCCTTGCTGGACATTTTGGCCATCCCCTCTCAGCACAAGCAGCCCTCACACTCCGTGCACCCACATCTCAGTCAGCACATTTGTTTCCAATACAGAAATAAAGTCTAATCAGACAGGAAGCTACAAAGGAGAAAACCCATGTTTACACTTTCCCATATGCTATGTCATTTACTAGATTTATTGCTAACCCTGAATCATCTCTGATTTTCCGGACTTCAGTTGTGTCAAGTTCCATCTCATGTTTTTCCAAATGTTTCTGTCATTACGTTGAGAGTTATAACAATGAGTTACAAGGTTTGCCCTTTCAAGAGATATATTGCCAAAAGACTTCTTCATTTCTACATACAGCTTACTAACAGATCTTCCCAGTTAATAGGTTCAAGATGAATTTCCATTCCCCACCTTCCCACAAAACAGTCGTTCCTTCCCTAGGACTCTTCTCACAGTCACTAGTACTGTCAGCCACCTCATTGCAGGTCAACATGCTAGCAGCTCCCTTGAGTCTTCCTATTGTCTATCTCCTCTATCCAATGCATCCACAAGTCTTGTCAGTTCTACCTCCAAAACCTCTCTCAAGCTCATCCTCCTCTCCCAGTCTCCAGTGATGCTATCCCAGTGCAAGCTGCTGTGGTCCTCTCTCACCTGGACTGAGCCAACCGCCTCCCACCTGGCTTCCCTGCTTCCCCCTTCCCCCTTCCAATCTGTTCTTCATAGATAAGCCAGCCTAATTCTCATAAAACGTAAATCCAAGCATGGCATTTTCCCTTGGCTTTCCATTGCTTTTGGAATAAAATCTGAAATCATGAACATTTCCCATAAAACCTGCCTGGGCAGGCACAGGTTTCTCTCCAGCCTTATCTCCTGGCATCCCTCCATGCCATTTTCCCCCTCTCTGTCCACTCCGACTACACTGGCTGGTTTTCTGTCCCTCAGATACTGCAAGCCCTTGTAGCTCAGCATTCCCATCTATCATATCAGGAAGCTATGCGGTGCATTTTTCGTCAACCTCAAGTCCGCAGTGATGACCAGAGGCTTTGATAGGCTTTGACTATCTCATAGCCTTTGCAGATGCTGTTTCTTCTGCCTGGAATCCTCATCCTTCCGTTTCTATTTGAGTAGCTTGTTCTTAGCCTTCATGGCTCAGCTCTAAATTCTTTTCTAACCACCCAATCTAAAGATTGTCCTTGACAATCTTGTGCTTGATTGTCTCTGTCTCCCATGTTTATTTCCTTTAGGGCAACTTTTGCAAACCATAATTACTTTACTTATATATTTACTTACTGAGTATCTTGTTCCCACTGTATCCCCAAAATGTAGCATAGATTCAGGGGCATGACAGGAAACAAAAAATAAGTGCCAAATGAATAGAGCCCACCAACATCATGCTTTAGCTCCAATAAAGCACAACTCAGAGTCAAAATGAAGGAAGAAATACCGCTGACTTGTGTAAGGAAGCAAGCAGCCAGATAAACTTATAAAAACATGCTTTCTGCTAAGATCACAGAAGACCTTTTTCTAACTGATTATGCTGAGCTGGGGAGCATGACACAAAGATAATAAACACGTTTAATTTGAAACAGATGGAAATCTGGTCAGTTCCCCCACAGGTTCTTTGACATGGGGGGCTTTAAAAAGCATTCTCTTCTCTTCAACATTTTATGAGTATGATTTTTAAGTGCCAGAATTTGTTCCCATGGAGGGCATCTCAGCTCACCAGCAGTCACTGGATGACTCTATTCATCTTGACGAGGCATGGCCTAATTGAGTCCTGTGGGCTTACATCATTTGCGTATCTTCTTAATATGATAGATGGGAATGCTGAGCTACAAGTTTATAAACAAGAATCCCAAAGCGAAAGAAGCACTTTCCGATTTTTTAATGGGGCACTGGAGAAATGTGTAATAACCTATTTATTGAGCATAGATTTCCTTAATGTTCTGAAATATGCCTTAGGGTTGTCAGTTCAAATGTCACAACTTGCTAAAAAAGTTGGCGGGATCTAGCGAACAGACACAGAGCAGATGTTTTTCCAAGCTTAACAATTTTGTTTTCCTAAAAAAAACTGCCCAGCTAGTCACAACTGTGCAACACATAAACTGCTTAAGCTGAGTCTTTTGAGAGGAGTAAAAGAACCATCAGAAATGAATAGAAGCTTCAAAAACCGCAACTTTAGGCACCAAGTTGAAACTCAAATGAAAAATGATGCATTTTTTTTTTTAATCTGGAAGGCATGAGAAAATTTCAGGTTTCTCCCCAATATCGATGAGGATAGTTCCAATGTCTGATGTGAGCATAAGGCTCCAGTTGGGACTCTATTATTTCTACATCCTTAACCATTCTCTTCTAATTATCACCTCCAAGATCCTTTTTTTCAGATTAAGTTTATTTGGCTCTCAGGAAAAAAAATATTAAACCTAACAAATATATTGCCACTTAGTGCTTCTGTAGGTGGGCTACCCACAAAATGCCAAAGCAATGTCATGGCCTATTGTCTGAGCCCTTACTATGTAGCAGGACACTCTTGAGCAATCCCAAACACAATCTTCTTGGGTGAAGAAGCACTCCCTTGACTTTCTGCTCCTGACTGACTCTGGTCATCACTGTGGACTTGAGGTTGATTAAAAATGCACCACTACCGGCCGGGTGCTGTGGCTCAAGCCTGTAATCCCGACACTTTGGGAGGCTGAGGCAGGTAGATGACTTGAAGTCGGGAGTTCAAGACCAGCCTGGCCAACATGGTGAAACCCTGTCTCTACTAAAAATACAAAAATTAGCTAGGCATGGTGGCACACCCCTGTAATCCCAGCTACTCGGGAGGCTGAGGCACACAAATGGCTTGAACCTGGGAGGCAGAAGTTACAGGGGGCTGAGATTGGGTCAGTGCACTCCAGCCTGGGTGACAGAGCAAGACTCTGTTTCAAAAAAAAAGAAAAACAGCACTGCTATTAACTCTCCCTTCTTCATGGTTAATATTTACAGTTTACAGTCTACTATCTATGTTTCCTCTCTACCTTCATCCAATACTTTGTAATCCATCCATCTATCCCTCCATCCATCCATCCAACAAATACAGATCGAGCATCTATCTTTTGCCAGATATAGTACTACATGGTAGAGGTACACTGGTGAACAAGGTTTGCAGAATTCTGACCTCATGGGACATATAATCTAACAGTGGAGATAGGCATGAAAACTGACCATTACATATAGCACAACTGTTCATTACTAAAAATATATAAACGAATAATTAACATAAAGTGAACTGAAAAACAGAAAACACAGTCTAACATGCAGTATGCTGACCCTACTTACTCTAAAATGAAATACTTTGTTGTCACCACTGTTCTCCAATCGTCTGACTATTTAGAAGAGTATTCCCACTTAATGAGAATATTAAGTGGGAATTACTATTTTTTGCAAGAATAAGCTGATTGTATTCTTTCTTTTTTTTCTTCTTTGAGACAGGGTCACTCAATCTGGAGTACAGTGTCACCCAGGCTATAGTACAGTGATGCCACCACAGCTGTCTGCAGCCTCAACCTCCTGGGCTCAAGTGGTCCTCCTGCCGCAGCTTCCGGAGTAGCTGGGACCACAGGCATGTGCCACCACACCCAGGTAACAGTTCAGCTTTTTTGTAGAGACCAGGTCTTGTTATATTGCCCAGGCTGGTCTCAAACTCTTGCCTCAACCTCCCAAAGTGCCGGGATTATAGGTGTGAGCTGCCACACCTGGCTCATTTCTTTTCTTTCTAGATTGAGTCATTTTTCATGAAGTTGGGGGTTCCAGTTCAACATCTTCCTCTTGTGACCACATGGTGGGTCACTCACTGGGGTTTGTTGAGTCACTCAGGATATCACACCTGAGGGTGGATGTTTCTCTGTCTAGAGTGTTCTCCGTGAGAGGAAGGAGGGGAACAAGAGGCAAGAGGGCCGGCCTGAAGACGGGCACTCACCTCCCGGTCAGGCTTTGCAGAAGTGGGAGGGTGCCTGGAGCACTGAGGATAAGACAAAGGAGGCAGGAAAAGATAAGGCTGCTGAACAAGGCCCTTCTCTCAGCAAAGCAGAACTGTGTAAAGATGCAAAGGGTAAGGCCAGCCCAGGGCTGCAGACCCAGCTCTGGTGCATTTCGTTTCATGAAATGAGGTCCTGGAGCTAGGGTCTTTTGGGACAAGGCCAGAGCCAATGTCATAGGTCCAGACCAAAAAAAAAAAAAGCCAGGCGCGGTGGCTCACACCTGTAATCCCAGCACTTTGGGAGGCCAAGGCAGGCAGATCACCTGAGGTCAGGAGCTCAAGACCAGCCTGACCAACATGGAGAAACCCATCTCTGCTAAAAATACAAAATTAGCCATGTATGGTGGCGGGTGCCTGTAATCCCAGCTACTCAGGAGGCCGAGGCAGAAGAATCACTTGAACCCGGGAGGCAGAGGTTGCAGTGAACCAAGATCACGTCATTGCACTCCAGCCTGGGCAACAAAAGTGAAACTCCGTCTCAAAAAAAAAAAAAAAAAAACATTGCAAACAGCAAGTGTGCAGAGCTACTACTACACACGACTGGAATCTGGCTCAAAAACTCTAATTCTCATATTTAGGTATTATCTGGTGTTAGGCCAAAGAGGACGACTTCCAATAAAACCATAGCCCATGCATGCCACTAGCTCAGTAGCTGCATATGGCCTTCTGGGTCCCAGAGACTCAGCCTCATCTTCTCAATGAGAGAATCTGATCATTTGAAGGAAATGTAGAGGGCACCACCTCCAGGGGCTAGCTTGATTCTGGCCAAGGGCCCCTCACTCTTTGTCCCATTTATTGCCTTTGTGTCTGTGGAGTTGGGCTCCTCCAGGTTGGGTTCAGTCTCCAAGCTTAGCAAACCACATATCTGAGCCCCAGGCACATCCCATTAAGGCAGGGAGCAGTCACTAGCCAATGAGGCATCTCTTCAAGTATGAGGAATGAATCTGCTGGGGATTTGGTGTCTTTAGAGCAGCAGGCCACAGTCATGAGCTGATGCACATAAAGGCAGCTAAGCTGTCTGGAAGCATGTTACCACCTCTCCTCTTTTCTTCTCTTGTAAATTTTTTTTCTCTTTTTTCCGCCTCTCTTTATCGCTCCTCCTCTGCCTAACCTATTACCTAAGGAATCACCTATCCTTGCCATGGCTGTCCGAGCTCTGACTTACTAACCTCGGGTTCAATACAGAGAAGCCTGTGCTCTCTATGCCAAGAGATGTTGGGAAGGCACAGAGGCAAGGCGTCTTTGCATTTCCATTTCTTTCTCCAGCTAAAGAAATCAAGCCTTTTGCAAATAGCTCTACATGATGTTTCTGCTAAGTGTGCCTTATTGATGGAGGAGGGAAAGAAAGAAGGTGTTTTATCTTTAAGCCTCATTTACTAAGTAAAATATGCAACACTTTGTGATTATTAACATAGAGCTATTACTCCAAGTACTAAAGAGAGTGACAAACTGCAGCTGGCAAAGGGGGTACATAAATTCCCCAAATTTCCTCTAGAGCTCCAGTCACATACAGTCAGAGAGGGTTTTTAGTTATGCAGATGCTGTGTGCTTTTTGGAAATCACAGTTTCGATTCCCTGAAGTCTCAGCTTTAGTCACATTCAGGCCAATGAAAGCTGTCAAGATGTGAATTTGTTAAGAGAGAGTTTCGAAATGGGTCTTTTGCGAAGCCCAATCTTACCATCCAGAACTGAAACTAGCTATTAAGGAGAAGTGCAGTGTAGGGAAAGAGAAGAAAAGAGATGTAGCAAAAGTGACAGGAGAGAGAGGGAAGACCCTTGATCTCAGGATAAAGGCCTTGGCCTTGAGGCAAAGCAAGGGCCAAATCTTCACTGCAGAGTTCAGAGTGAGATGCAAACTTCAAAGGCATGTGAGAGAAACGACTGGCCTGTACCAGGCTGAGACACTTTCCAACGGTCTGCGTACGAGCCGTGGCCTCCCCAAACATCCCTACACAGCTATGTTGGCTCCCTTATTCTCTTTCAGCCTCCTTAATTTATATTTCTCTCAAGTTCTGTCTAGAGATCAAAGTTCCTTTTGTTTTTTTCTGTTGTTGTTATTGTTGTTTTACCTCCATTTCAGGTATCAACCAAATACAGAGCCAACTAAGACATAAAAACTTTAGAGAGAGCTTAGGACACAAAAGTGCATTCATTCTGTCATTCAACAAATGTTTGTTGAGCACCTACTATGTGTCAGGCACTGTTCCGGGTGCTGAAAACTCATTGGTGACTAAAACGAAGAAAGATGATCCAATACACTAACACAGAGAACTCATTAATGGGCTCCAATCCGTCATTCTCCAACTCATCTCCAACCTTACAGAGCAATGTTGGGAGGGTGAATTTGATCACCACTCCCAGCCATATATGGTCCAGTCTGGGCCAAATAAATCGTTTCATGAGAAAGTGAGTTCTTGCTCCCTAAGAAAGTACTGCTTTGGAAACATTTACCCCAGGGTCCTGCAGTTCAGAATCCACAGACTGTACCCATGTGAGCTTGTCTGTTTCTTATTTTCCTCCCACTTGAAAACAATTAGGCTTTTCTTCCATTTGGGGGTTCCTACCCACTTCTGACCCTAAATGCTCAGGAAATTACAAAGCAAGTTTTCCAACAGATGCTTTTACCAGCGTCAGACAGTCTTACACAGCTGCTAATTTGCTCTTGCTACATCTTGCAAGCCTGATGCACCACGGAGGAATAGAGGCTTGAGCTGAAGGGCCCTGCTCCTTCCTTATGAGATGCCCAGCTGCAAAAGTAAGGTTGGTTTTCATTGCCTGATGAGGAGCTCCTAGCCCATGGAGGTTCTGCCAGGCAAGAGGTCCTAAAAGAGAAAAGCCACAGATATAAGATGTAAAGATTGGCAATGAAGTGGGGTAGTGTGTGTCTGTGTGTGTGTGAGAGAGAGAGAGAAAGATTCACAAATGTTTAAAAAGAAATTGGCTTTCTTGGAGATGTGTGGTTTCTACAGCAATTTTTGGAATGTAAGTGCAGAGAATAGCGGGGTTGACTGAATCTGAAGAATCCACAGCCACGCCCCAGTGAGAAAGCCATGTGTTCCATGAAATCTGAACCACAGCCCTTGCATATAATCTGCCTCTGCTTGGGGGTATCTGGGGAAATTTGGAAGATTGCAGATCAAAGGGAGAGCTTGCTTCAATTTGTCCAGAGTCAGGAAAACACATCTTTCCGACCAATACTGTGTAACTGCACATCCTCCCCAAACATGCTCGCCAAGCCCAGATGGTTTAGTAAAGCATGACTTAGTTTTTTTGCGTGTTTTTTTTTCTCTGAAAGAAACAACCGTTTGAAAAAGAAAGGAGACTAGAGAGAGCAAAAGCTCAGAGAGAATGAAGAATCCGCTACATATGTGTTCTGTGGCTTTGTACAACTCACTCTGGACCTTGGTGCATCAGTTTCCCCCATGCAAAATGGAATTCATTATACTCAGAGTATCAAAGAATCACAAAGTTAGGAGAGATTTCAAAGGTTGTAGTCAGTCAGACCAGACTGTAAGAGCCTGACACATGGCAGGCACCAATAATTGTTAATTCATCAATTAGCAATTAACTAAAAGAAATCAATTAGTTCATTGAGTGAAGAAGCCAACAGGTGAATGCATGCTGGTATCCCTGTACCACATCCCAGCAAGCGGTAGTTCCATATGTGCTTAAATATCACCAGCAGTGGGACCAGCCACTGAGATGGGTCACTCTGTCTTTGACATATACAGATCCGAGTCCCAACCCCAATCCAAATCTTGCAACCTGGAAGTTTTCACCGTTGGTTCCAATTCCACCCACTGCGACTGAGCCAAAGGAGTTTGATCCTTGCTCTATGTGGAAGCCCTTCAGATTTGAAAATAACTGTCATGTCCTCCACTGGGCCCACTTTTCTTCAAGCCATTATTCCTACCTCCTGTAGTCATGGCCCTAAATAACAAACAGGGTTTTGGTTTTCTGCCCCATCCTCATCACTTTCCTCTGACTGAGCCCCAGTTGTTTGGTCCAGGTGCCTACTGGAGTCAAGCCCTTGAGCTAAATTCAGGAGTTTGGCTGTGACTGGACTGAGGAGAGAAAAATGTGCTCATCCTCCTCTTGTTCCATAATATCTGGTGTCCACTGATGCAGATGATGTCTGATATGGTTTGGCTGTGTCCCCACCCAAATCTCATCTAGAATTGTAGCTCCCGTAATTCCCACATGTCATAGGGAGGACCCAGTGGGAGGTAATTGAATCATGGGGCCAGGTCTTTCCTGTGCTGTTTTCATGATGGTGAATAAGTCTCACAGGATCTGACAGTTTTATAAAGGGGAGTTACCCTGCACAAGCTGTCTTGCCTGCCACCATGTAAGACATGATTTTGCTCTTCCTTCATCTTCCGCCATGATTGTGAGGCCTCCCCAGCCATGTGGAACTGTGGGTCCATTAAAATGGCCTTGCTGGGGTATACATTGGTTACTGCCCACTTGTCTTACCCCAAATCCCTACATATTTTGTAGATCTCAAGTGAACTCTCTCCCAGGCAAGGGGTATTCAAAGACAGCCAGCAACTCTTTCTTGGGTCTTCTCTGCCTCAGACAAAATTAGACACATTAGGCCTGATGGGCAATTTGTTACTCTGATTAAATTATATTTTGGCCACACATTCCCATACCGTATCAGGATACTTACTTCCCACAAGTCAGTACTGAAGAAGAGAGACATCCCTGTCCCTTCTCCTTTCGCACTGATTATATCTCTAGGAAGGGATCCTTAATAATAAAGTTGTTGAATGACTTCTTGCTTATGTTAACATCTGATGGCTCACTGAGTATTTTCAAATATTTGGGAAGTGTACCTTATGAGGCAGGTTTTTACATCAGCTAGAATTGCATTTGGCCTGAAGGAGAAAAAGAAAAAAAAAAGATCACCAATAGAAAGAGAAGTATATTTCCCCCATGTGTTAAGATGTTCAAAGGAAGACAGGGGAGGGCTGGTGGGTGGCTCCATGATGCCATCAGAGACCCAAACCATTCATAGCTTTCTGCTCCTCCTTATCCTTAGGCTCACAGGATGGCTGCTCACCTCTGGACATCACATCTACATTCCAGGTAGGAAGAGGACAGGCAGGTAAAGGGAAAATGAAAAGGAACATTCTAGCTTAGTACAGGAAAATGATAACTTTCCAAGACACCCCTTCTTTACCAGTAGACTTTCACTTCTCACTAGCCAGAGATAGGTCTTACAGCCATCCCAGCAGCAAGACAATGAAATGGTTTTAGCTAGAGCACACTAACTTCATCCCACAGTTAGGCTCCTCCTACTGAAGAAGAGAGGAGAATGGATACTGAGTAGGAGGTCTGCCCAAACATTATTATCCCTGTTTTATAGAAGAGGAAATGAAGTCTAAGACAAGTCAAGTGACTTGCCCAAAGTTACACAGCTGCCAGAGGGTAGAGTATGGTTCACCTACCTTTGAGTCAAAGTCCACGTCATGGGCAGTTACAGAGTTACATTGCTCATGGCGCTCACACAGCACCATTCAGCTTATAAATACCTGTGGACTGCTCTGGTGTGGGACACCCATGACCTTTGCACAAGATGATAGAGGGGTGGTGACCACCTCTCTGAGAACCCATTTAGAAGCCAACACAAGAACACACACCTGTGTTCACAAAGCTGGCTTTGGCCACCCAGCGTAGCCAATGTCCTGCAAAGAAAGCCCATGTGGCCCCAGTCTGAGAATAACCAAATCTTTTTTTTTTTTTTTTTGAGATGGAGTCTCACTCTGTCGCCCAGGCTGGAGTGCAGTGGCGCAATCTTGGCTCACTGCAAGCTCCGCCTCCTGGGTTCACGCCATTCTCCTGCCTCAGCCTCTCCGAGTAGCTGGGACTACAGGTGTCTGCCACCACGCTCGGCTAATTTTTTTTTTTTTTTGTAGTTTTAGTAGAGACGGGGTTTCACCGTGGTCTCGATCTCCTGACCTCGTGATCCGCCCGCCTCGGCCTCCCAAAGTGTTGGGATTACAAGCTTGAGCCACCGCGCCCGTCGAGAATAACCAAATCTTAAAAGTTCTGTCTCAATCTCCTTAAGAAAGTGGAAAAGCTGGGCCGGGTATGGTGGCTCACGCCTATAATCCTAGCACTTTGGGAGGCTGAGGCAGGCAGATCACAAGGTCAGGAGATTGAGACCATCCTGGCTAACACAGTGAAACCCCGTCTGTACTAAAAATACAAAAAAATTAGCCAGGCATGGTGGTGGGAACCTGTAGTCCCAGCTACTCGGGAGGCTGAGGCAGGAGAATGGCATGAACCCGTGAAGTGGAGCCTGCAGTGAGCCAAGATCGTGCCACTGCACTCCAGCTTGGGCGACAGAGCAAGACTCCACCTCAAAAAAAAAAAAAAAAAAAAAAAAAGATGGAAAAGCTGGATTAAAATATACATTACTAATGAAAGTAAAGCTTAGTTTTTCTTTAAGAAAGGACCACTGTAATAATTATGATGTTTAAATTCTGGATCTGATCAGAAATGTAGGCCAACACCCTCGCCTCTCAGCTGGAGCAAAGCAGATATGGTTGTCACCACACGACCACAGCCCCGTCTCTTTCTTTCTTAAGGTTTATTTGACGTTCAGTAAATTGGACTTTGAGCTCCCAGTTGTGATTAAAACAGCCTTCTTCAGTCCTTCTCTTGTGCATGACTGACATATTTACCAAATTGGGGGCACAGCTTGGAGTGTGGATCTGGAAAAGACATCATTTCCACACCTCTGGCCCTGACCCTCCACATGTGTGGGGTATGCTGGCAGCTCCTGCCTCTAATTCCACATCATTGCACAAAGCAAGCAAGATTTTGAATCCACCTTGGCTTTGTCCCAGTTTATAGCTTGCAGAAAGCCAGTGGGCTAGTGCAAATGAGCCTCATTTTATAAATAAATGGTGGTGATGGTGACATGGTTAAACAGCTCGGGGTCAGAAATGTCAGGGTTTGACTCCCAGCTCCATCAGCTCCTAATGTGGAGCATTGGCCGAGCCCTTTAACCTCTCTGTATCATGACTTTTCCACTGGTGTATTAGTGTTCTATTGCTGCATAACAAATTACCACATATGTAGTGGCTTAAATCAACACCTGTTTATTATGTCATGGTTTCTGTGGGTTGGGAATCTGGGTGACTTAGCTAAGTCCTCTTACTCAGAGTCTTATCTGGGGCTCTGGGATGTTAGCAGAATCTATTTCCTTACAGCATTACTACTCATGGTGACTTGCTTATCAGCAGGCCTCCAATCTTTAACACCTCTTTTAAAGGGCTCACCTGATAAGGCCAGGCCTACCCAAGATAAGCTCCCTTTTGATTACTTTAGAGTCAACTGATGAGGAAACTTAGTCACATCTGCAAAATTTCTTCACCTTTGCCATAATATAATCACAGGAGTGATATCCCATCATATTCATGGGTCTGGCCCACATTCAAGGAGAGAGGATTATATAGGGCAGGCACAATAGGGGGCAGAATATTGGCGTCATCTTAGAATTCTGCCTTCTGCACCTTCCTAAAGGAAGATACTAATAGGACCTCTCTCATATGGTTGTTTTGAAGATTACGTGAGGTGTTCAGTGTAACAGTAGGTACCCAGCAAGCAGGAGCTACTGTAATTATTGTAGCGTTTTTTACTATCTACCACATGGTAGGCCTCATTCTAGGAGCTGGGGATTCAGAAAAGAGCAACACAAGCCTTGCTCTAAAAGAAATCATGACATTTTTCTAGCACTAATAGTTTCCACCCAATTCAAAAGTTGGCAAAAAGCAATAAAGCTTTAATCCAACTAAATGACTTTTGTATATAAAGATTCAGGGTTTGCTTGACTTGTTGGAACCACTGCCAAAAATAAAAAGTGCTGACTCTAATCAAATACTGTAATCCACAGGATTATTATTTCCACTCTCCAAAGCCCCCTGATTTGACTGCTAATTTGCAATCGGAGGAGCAGCTATTTGGCGCTAGTGCTCCAGCATGGGTAAATGCCAACTCAGGGGTGTCTCAGCCTAGGCTGCCCACATCTGAATTACCTGGAGAGCTTGTCCAGAATCCCACCTGCCAAAACTCAGATGCAATTGGTGTAGAGTGCACCTGTGTGTTGGGATTCTTTTAAACCCCTCAGGAGGTTCCAGCATACCACCAGGGTTGAAAATTGCTGTTCTAGCCAAAGCTTGATAGTTTCCCAGTGGTCTGAAAACTAAATTCCCTTTTTAACAAAACTGTTAAAGACATGATAAGCCAAAGAGACATGAGCAGCGATAACACATTTTTCCATTTATTTTCAGCAAAGGGATTGAAATTCAACACATTGCACACCTTTTCAAGCCATTATCGCCGGTCTGGATGTTGAATGTAATTCTGCTACTTTTTGCCAATAACAGCTTGTCTCTGGGTAGAGAAAGGGTGGGATCGTATTGAGAAAAGATTTAATTTCCCACGTATCCAGAAAAGCTGATGGTGCTGAGCATGTATTCTGCTTGCTCATCTGATGTTCACTCTGTCACCTACAAGTATTAAGCACCTACTGTAAGTCATGCTTCATGCTGGATGCCAAGGCTTCAAAGATCAGTAGAACCTGAATTTTACCTTACAGAGACTAGAGTCTAATGTCAACATGCAAACTTGCCTTTTCTGTACCAGAGGAGAAATGCTTCTGGCATCAAGGGCATGGAACTAATTTTGAGGTTATAAACAATCTTTAAAATTTGTCTCAATTTGGCTGGGTGCAGTGGCTCATGCCTGTAATCCCAGTACTTTGGGAGGCTGAGGTTGGCGGATCATGAGGTCAGAAGATCGAGACCATCCTGGCTAACATGGTGAAACCCCATCTCTATTAAAAATACAAAAAATTAGCTGGGCGTGGTGGCAGGCACCTGTAGTCCCAGCTACTCGGGAGGCTGAGGCAGGAAAATGGTGTGAACCTGGGAGGCGGACCTTGCAGTGAGCCAAGATGGTGCCACTGCACTCCAGCCCAGGGGACACAGTGAGACTCCACCTCAAAAAAAAAAAAAATTTGTCTCAATTTTCTTTGAATATGTCTCTCTCTTTCCAGGGTCTCATAACTTCCAGAGAGCAACCTCTTTCCAACTTCCCCTCCTTCTCCGCCCACTCCTCCCAGCAAAAAAACAAAATTGTTATTAAGGATGGGAGCTTAAAAATTGCCCAAACTTCCTAGTTACCTCACAAGGAAACAGGGCAACACAGAGCCCCAGCCTCCACTTCTCCCACCCCTCCAAACCCCCAGTTCCTTCTCCCCTACAAAGGAACAGTCTCTACAATCCAGAACAAGTCCAGAGCTAGGTGGGGGCTCATGGCTTCTACGTGCTCAACATTGCCTGCTGCCAGCAGGACCAATTGCAAATGCAGCAGAAAGCAGACACTTGCTGATTTGGGGCTTTGGAAAAACCAAGGAAGCTGGATTCCTCTTTTGAGATAATGCTGAGCCAGTAGCAGCTATTAGAAACAGGGAGCTGTGTGGACTCTGGTGTCATAAAAGTAAGACTGGATTTGATGTGCCAATTGCCTGGGATCCAAAGGGGAACTTCTCTCCACTCCTCAGAATGTCATATGTTTCTACAAAGACCTGAGAGGCAACCCAAGAGGCAGTTCAGCTGGAAGGAAACCAGAATCCCTGTTCAGACAAAATGCTCTTCTAAACCCTCATCCCCTTCATTTGTATAGTAAACCTTTATGGAGAGCCTACTAGACACAAGATACTGCACTAAACTATGGCAGTCCATCACCTCCCCACCCCCACCAATGAACATTTTTTAAATATCAGAATCCCACCATGGTCTCAGAATTCAGCGCCTTGGCAGACTCCAGAAAGAATCATCCTGAGTTATTTTTTAAATGCCTACTCTGGTATCTTGAGAAAACTGCTACATTAAGCTTACTTTATTCTCTATTTTTAAATACTGTTACAGTGGTGCTTCACTCTGGGCTGCTGGAGACATTCAGGAACCACATCAGCAAACACCACCCCCATTCTCCATAACATCAGCTCCTTCCATCTAGGGAAAAGGAAATGATCCACACCTAAGGTCATAGCTGGCCCAGTAGAGGAAAATGTCAAATAAAACCCAGAAATGGAGAGTCGCCATTATTTACCCCTTTGGTGAAGATGTGTAGGGGAATAAACAACTCTCTACATTACATTACATTACATTACATTACATTACATTACATTACATTACATTACATTACATTACGTTACTCATCCACAACATTAGGAAGTGAGATTGCATTACACCCCTGAAAGCTGGCCAGTGTGAAAATGAGTGCTTAAGGGACATGATGATGAAATTGTTTACTCTAGGAGTTAAGGTCTGTTTTCCTCTAACAGAGAGGGGCCGTGTATCCCTAAGTTGGTTTAAATGTGGTCATGAAGTCTGGAATATGAACTGGAAGACTTCAAGGTCCCTGGAAGCCACAGATTTCAAATTGGAGTTAGGCAGGCAAGTCCAGGCTTGGTTCTTTTCAGACTTATCATGGACCAGTCATCTAGCCTGAAAACGGATTTTGAAATTGCTGGGAAAACTTCAAAATACTCATTTCTATCTTGGAAACTAGCTCCAATCTCCTTGCAACAGGAGGTGCACTGAGGCATCCCCGGAGTCAGCAAACTACAGCCCACAGGCTAAATTTGTTCTACCACTTTGTATGGCTTGTGAGTGAAGAATGGTTTTCCATTTTTAAATGGTTGACAAATAAATCAAATGAACAGTTCTTTTCTTAACACATGGAAATTATATGGAAGTCAAATGTTAGTGTTCATATGTAAAGTTTTATTGAAACACAGCCATGCCTACTCATTCACATATTGTAACTTTTGTGTTCCAACCGCTGTGTTGTATAATCGCAACAGAGACCATATGGCCCACAAAGCCTACAATATTTGATACCTGGTTCTTTAAGAGGAAGTTGATTGACCCTTGCACTAAAGTAAAAAATAATAATAATAATAAGCCTGTACACATACAGAAAAATGAGAGGGTCACATAATTGATTCTTTAATTATCTAATTAAACAATCCTATTGTAGCCCGTAATTATCTTCTCCACTCAGTAAAACCTCCACAATGAGAATCAACTCATGTGGCATTAGCAGAGCAACTTACCAATAATGCACCTGGCAAAGACACTTTTCCACCATGTTCACCACATTATCAGAACTTCCAGAAAAGCATATCAGAATATCAGGTAGATTCTGTTTATCTCCTAACCAGAGTTTTCATTCTTGGCTATGGGTTGAGAGTCTGCTTCCTTCTCAGTTGCACAAGCCTCTTTCTTGTTATGCTGTAAGGTCAGGCAACCCTAATCTAGCCATGGAAGAAGTGAGTGCCATATACGGAATCCTATAGTGTAGCATTTCTCTCCCTGCTTCCTGGCAACAGATTGGTTGCTGCCACTTTCCCTGGGACCTGTTTATCCACCATTAATCTCTTCAAGTCTGACCACCAACAAACCTGTGGGATGAAGCAGGAAATTATCTCCTCCAATAGCAAAGAGCTTCCTAATGCGTGACGTAAGTCTTTCAAGGATCCCTTTTTATCTCTTATCCTTTGCAGACTGAGAAGTGACAATGTACCCCATACAGGGGTGAGCTGAGTAAACAAGGTGTTGTGATAGACCAAGACCAAAAGAGCAGGAGTAAGGGGTTTCTGTTCACCGCCATCCCCACTCTCACCACCCCCACCTGCCCCCGTCACCTCTCTGCCTCTGTGTAAGGGCAGCTCAGAGAGAGAAACAAAGCCCTTAAAGTCAGTCATAATGCACAGCAAACCTCACCAGCAAGCCTCAAAAAGAAAAAAACATAAGAAATTCTTAAAATTGAATGATTTTCTGATATTCCTAATGATTTTTTCCAACCCCCTGGGCACCCCTCTTCCTTCTCCATACCCTAAATTTCTGCTCCATGTTGACTACATAAAATGTTATGAGTCTCATCCCCTGATACCTTACCCTGTAGTTACTAGGTTCATTTTGCTTTGTGTGAAAGAGGCATTTTGGAGAAGTTTGGTATTATCCTAACTTTCTTCCTATTATCTTAAAATCCAGAAATGTCCTCCTTCAAAACTTAGTTATTTAATGTGACAAACTCCTGGTGAGCACTTCCTACATGACATGTAATTCATGTAGAAAGATAAAACACAGGCATCGTTCTCAGGGACCTTGGAGTCGAGTGGGACATTATTAAGTATCTCTACTTGATCACTTATACAAGCAATAAATCAACTCGGGGACACAGACCCTTGAAGTAAATGGTGTTGAAGCCTGGAGGAGGAGGAGCTAATTCTGATTTGGGGGCTAGAAAGGCCTGCAGTAGAGGTGACACTTCATTGGAAGCCCAAATTAGGGTCCTGAAAGATGAATAGGAGTGAAGCAGGAGGAGGCAGGAGAGCAATGGGTGGGGGGCAGTGGGTGATAAAGCCAGAAGAAGAGATGCAAGCAGGCTTCAGCTCCTATAGTAAAAATGTAATGATGGTGGTGATGATGGTGATGGTGATGGTGGTGATGATGGTGATGCTGATGATGAGGGTGATGATAATTATGATGGTGATGGTAGTGATGATGATGACGATGGTGATGGTGATGACAGTTGTGATGATGACGATGGAGATGGTGATGATGATGGTGGTGACTCTCCTGAAGAAAGGTAAGATGACAAATCAGGGGAAAGAGAAGAGCCAGAGAAGTCCAGGGATGGAAGCCTCTCTCATGTTTCACTGCAGGCACAGCTCTGCACTAGGTCAGCTCTGAACCAATCAGAATGACCAGATGGGCTGGCCCCTGTGAGGTCCACTGGCATCAAGCTGCTGCTCTTCAAGGTGAACTCTGGAAACTACCTTTTTTGGAACCCAGTCTCCAACCTGACACTGACTAAATTAATTTAAACTTGATGCAAGAGAGTGACAGCTGTTGGGAAAACGCTTGCTTTCACTTTGCTGGGTCTAAGTTTCCTCATCTGAGAAGGAAGATATTTGGTCTCTAAAGTCCCTAATGGCCTCTGATTTTTGTCAGCTCCTCTGTCTCCTGCCTGCCTCCAGAGCTTCTATCTCAGTTCCTGTCTGGCATCTTTACGGTCAATGCTGGAAGAAATAAAACAACACACATCTTTGTCTCCTGCTGTGTGGGAGGCAGGAAATGGTCTAACTCCCTAATTGCCATGAGTTTCTTGTGGTGTGTCCAGCTGCCCACTCCTTAGCACGCCCCCACCCTCCCAGGTGTCTCAGCCAGAAAGGAGGGCACGCTCGGCCATCAACAGCTGGAATCCATTCACGACCACCATCAGTTGCCAACCACACCCCTGGCTCTGTGGAGTATAAAATAAATCAAGATGTGGGTAGAGGTAGCATTTGCTGAGCCTCCTCTGAACACAAGGGGGATGGGCAAGCATGGCTGAGGAGGGTTTTCTGGTCAAGAATCTAGGCTGGGCATCATTTTCCCAGTGACTACACATGGACAGAACAAGAGCAGGTATGAGCTCCAATGGGGAAACTGATGTACAAGCCGAATTTGGGACTCTGTTGTCAGTCAAATGAGCTAGACCAGAAGAGAGAAACTAGGTGAGAGTGAGATAGTCAAGAACTAGGAAAACCAATGGAGATCTGGGGTCAAAGCAATTGGAAGCCAAAGTCTGGTGCTGCTGGAGCTGTGGCCCCCAACAGGAGCTGCTGTTGATAAACCAACCTGTAGACCTGTCCTGGGCAGGAGGTTATTGTTAAGTAAGACTTCCTGGTTGGGAGAATTCACTGGGCACCTTATGTTGGTGTCTTTCCTAGTGGAAGGCAAATGGGATTCCTTTGCTTCTTGATTTCTAATAGAGGCAAGATGAAAATTGCAAGACAGGACCCCTCATCACACATCAGATCCTACTTCCAGCCTCTGGGAAGAATGACTCTCAACCCATGACATTCTCGTCATGCCTTTTTTTAATGTAAATGATGCAATCTCATGGCTATAAAAAGATCTTAATCAATAATGCACTGTAGAGATGAGTGATGAGTCAAGGTCTCGTAGTGAGTGGCACAGTCAGAGCTAGAACTCAGTCCCAGGCTCCCAGCAGCAAATAAGGGGATGGCTCTTGTGTCTGCCTTCCCAAGCCTACAGAAAACTAATAAAGGTAAATGGAAGTCCACTAATAAATGAGAGGCGTGAACAAGAACTGCCTGCTTTAGAAAGTACACCTTGCCTTGGAGTGGGCACGTGGTACTTGGTAACCACATGCTAGCTGGCTCCTCTGCAGGCACTGCAGGTCTGCGCCAGCAGGGCCCTTTCCAGTGCTTCATGAACAAGAAGGTGGAGAAGAGACTAGCCGGCTGGAAGGAGTGCCGCAGTCTCTAAGGAGTCATTGACGTGCACAAGTACTATCAGTCTGGGCAGGTCTTCACCCCTTTCCAAGCCCTCCCCACCACGGTGAGCCCTTCTTTTATAATATGTCTTAAAGTCTTTTGGTGGGACCAGTGGCAACCCAAATTATTTCTCCTTTGAGAAGTGAATTCATTCTGGCCGCAATCATGCTGAGAAACATACGACCCTAAAACTGAGTGGCTTGCAGTAGCAAATATCCATGCTTCTCAGTCATAAGAAGGTGAGAAGCATTCTCTTCCACTTCTGTTCACTGCAAGCTCACAGAACAGAAGAAAGTCAAGAGCTGAGAATAATAATCTCATCCGCCACAAGAGACTAAATGTAGCCCACTGAAGGTCAGTGACCTGAGGTTTAGGAGAAAATCTGAGAGCAGACAGCTGCAGCTGTGGTGTTCAGAGACACGATCATTTCAAGGAGAGGAAGAAGTCTGGGGAAAAGGGAGGTTTTTGTGATATAAAGGAAAATGGTTCTGGTTCCCATTCCTCTGCCTCACCTGCGATTTTCTGTACCCAAGTCAATTCAGGCAGGGCTATTCTGAAGTTCATTTCTTTAAGACTATTACTACTATGTTTTTGCGATACTTTCTATATATACGTTCTTGTGATTCTAAAATTTGAGCATGCATGTGAATCACTTGGAAAGCCTGATTCAAATGCAGATTCCCAGGCTTGTAGTGATTCCACTTTGGATGGTCTTGAGTGGGGCCTTTAAATTCCCTTTTTTAACAAGTCTCTATTCACCACCTTTATGCATTATTACTCAGTCAGTGCTTCCCAACCTTGTGCATGTCATAGCACACATAGAAAATGGCACATTTTGGAAGGCACACTGGAGTGAAATCAGAAGGTTGCTAATGGGGCTAGACAACCAGTGCCCTTGAGTCTGAAGGGAGCCAGTTTTTTAGCCCACCTGTAACCCATCCACAGCTCAACGATGTGCACTGCAACTCTGTCAGGAGCTCCTGCTCATCAGCGCTTCTCATCCTTTTCTGAACATCAAAATCACCTGGGTTATTAGACACACTAATGTCCAGGCCTCACCCCAGACCACAGCTTATATCTTAAGCTCTGGGGCTGAGTCCCAGCCATCACATCAACATGTTTTAAAGTTCCACTGGTAGGGTGACCACTCATCCCAGTTTCCCAGGAATTACTTTCACACCTTTCCCAGGACTTGCCAACTTTTAGCACTAAAAGTCCTGGTTTTAAAACTGAAAGTCCCAGGTCCTTGGAGACTGGGCAAACCAGATGGTTGGTCACCCTATCCACAGGTGACTCCAATGTATAGCCAAGTGTGAGAACCACTGCTCTCTGAACTTTCTAGAAACTAGCCCCAATTCTTCATATCACAGGTAGTTGCTGTCCGTCTACCCATTCCCTGGCCAACATTCCTTGTGCATGTGCATGTGTGCAGCCCAGAGCTCTGCATTCTTGAGAACCCAAGAATGGAAATCCCAACTCTTCCCTCAAGGAGCTTCTCATCTGCTAGGGGAACTGAGCCATGTGCCAAAATCATGCTACAAACACAAATACAATTAAATGTGAATGAGAGAAACAGTTCATGAGTTGACAGACCCAGAAGAAGAGGGTCATCCAAATTTGAGCTGCCATCTGCTAAATCCAACTCCAGAAGGTCTTGCTAAAGACCAAATTATCCCGATAGAGACATTTTCTCCCAGTCACAGTGACATTTGGAAACAGCAGTTCTCCCATGTATTGTGAGTAGTAGTATCCATGTATAGAGTTCTTACTACATATTAGGTATAATGCTAAAGACTTCACACATACTTCATCCTCCTGACCTCCACCATATTACCATCATATACATTTTATAATGAGAAAACAAAGTCAAAGACATGTTAAGTAACTTGCCCCAAATTCTTGTTAGTCACTGGCAGAACCAGGATTTGAACCTGGTATTGTGGAACAGGTGCTTCCAATCCCCACGTTCTATTTTATTGCTATTATTCTGTGCCTCATAGGACATGCAAAGATTGGTGCTTCCCTGAGACCTGCCCACTAGTCACCACATGCAGAGAATGGACACTTCATGCCTCACTGATGTGAATCTCCAGGATTTACCCTTGTCTTCCACAGAGCTGGGTTTGTGAAAGGATGACAGCAACCACGAGAAAGAGAAACCAGTGAGCCACATTAAAATGCCTTTATTCCCCGCAACAGTTAAAGCAACAAAATCTAATGACATGAAATAAACACTACAAAACTGCATTCTAACCCCTTGCTGCAAGGTTTTTCATCAAAACAATTAGAGCCTATGGCCCCAAGAATGCCGAGACACTTTCAAACTTGACAACATTTAGATAACTTGAAGAACACCAGCATCATGCCTCTGTGTGAACATTTTGGAGAGGGTGAAATAATTAGGACCTGCAATACAATTGGAACTGAATCCTCAATAAGAACACTTCCCTCAGAAGTCTGAATATGGGCTGAGGAGATGGTTATATTTCGATGAGTCAAGGACCCCACTCTTTCCATCTTTCTGTTCTACCATCCTCAGAGTACTGGATGGTAACCTCAGGTTTTGCTCCTCATGGTCATAAAATGGCTGCCACTGCACCAAAAATCACATGCTCAAAGAGTACATCAAACACTGGAAGGGTGATGCTTTTCTTTATGTTACACATGCGCGCGCGCGTGCACACACACACAAAGGAGAACCTCTCCCAGGAGCCACTCGGAAGATTTCCCAGCAATTCTTGGCCAGGATAGGGTGGCTCGCCTATTCCCTAACTACAAAGGAAGCTGGAAAAACAAGTACTGGGCATATACTGGGAGGCTAGTCCTACCATCAGGAAAAGAAAGCCAGAAAATGGCTGATGGAAAAGTGATTAACATCTGCCCCCAGTGGGAGATTCAGTAGTTTGTATGTCAGATCATTACAGTGAGAAATTTTTATTTATGCTGAGTGAAAATCTGCCTTTTTATAATTTCTAAGCATCAGTCCCAACACTGCTCCTCTGAGAAGATGGCTCCACCCTAAATAGTTTTTATTTTCCTTTGACGTTTAAAGTAATACATGCCAATAATAAAAATTACTGAAAGGTATAAACTAGAAAATAATTACCCAAAATCTCACCATTTAGAAATAACTTGTGTTTGCATCTGAGAACTTTCAGATCTTTTTTTAAATCTCTTGTCCCTATTTATAGTGCTGAGGTTGTCTGTGGGCTGAGAACTTTTTTCCATAGTTTTTATTAGGGATTCCCTTGGAATCATTGCCCCACATCTCTCAAAGTATCATCCAGTCCACTTCCGGGTCCTGTGGTCCACTTCCGGGTCCTGTGGTCCACTTCCGGGTCCTGTGGTCCACTTCCGGGTCCTGTGGTCCACTTCCGGGTCCTGTGGTCCACTTCCGGGTCCTGTGGTCCACTTCCAGGTCCTGTGGTCCACTTCTGGGTCCCCTTCCAGGAGGCTATGGTTACAGAGGCTATGGCATCCTGGGCGAGTGCCCATCCTCCCCTTGCTACAAACTTCTGCACACACTAAACAACCCCCAAAAACAAAAATAAAACCTATTCCTTCTTTTTTAAGAAAATAATTAACCTTTTTACTAGATTCATGGAAAGCTTTGCCTTTTTCTTTTTTTAACATCATCGTATTTATTTCTGAACTACATGATATGCAGAAGACACCACAATTTCCCTACTTTTTGGCACGTGTCCTCTTTCAATCTGGGGTAAACAGTTCCCATTGAAGCTCTGTTGGCTCATTTAATAATTGCCTTGTTAGTTTTCAATTTGCTGACATTATTTGCAATTACACAGGCAGAATTTTATATTTTCGTGTTTCCCGTTCCTCGTAAGCCAAGGGTCCACAAACTATACAAACCTGTTTTTATAAATAAAGTTTTATAGGAACACAGTCATGCTCAATTGTTTACACATTGTCTGTGGCTGCATTTGTGCTGCAATGGCAGAGCTGACTAGTTGCCATAGAAACCGTATGGCCCACAACGCCAAAAATATTTACTACCTGGCCCTTTACAGAAAAAGCTTGCTGAACTGTCCTAGGCCAAAATCCCCTCTATGTTTTCTACTCCATTTATCTTTGACTTTTTTAATTAAAAAATTAAAGTTTTAGTTAAATTTTAATTTAAAAGTTATTTTTTAGATTTCCCTAAAGTCTAGGGCCCATGACTCTCCATCTAAACTTTCCCTCACAAGTATGAATTCAAGTAACAATCATACTAACAGCTAATGTTTATTGAATATTTGCTGTGTACTAAATGGACTGATTTATTTGATTTTTGCAACCATGACATGACGTAGGTACTACTATCATCCCCATTTTACAGAGGAGAGAACAGAGGCACAATAAGGTAAAGGAATGTCGCTGATAAGTAGCAAAGCCAGCATTTGGACCATGGGGCATGATCTCAGTGCCTATACCCTCACCCCTGTGCTATCTGCCTGCCCAGTGAGGTTATTTTCTCCCAAAGCTTCCTTCACCTTTGTGCTCCCAATCAGTTTTTCCTTACTGGTTTAAGTTCCAGATAGAAGATCTCTGTGTGGTTTTCTTTACCTTCTCGAAGATTAATTTGCCAGCAAAGAAAGTCAAGGACTTATCCTGTTCCCTTCTACTTTTGTTTAAATGTTTGTCCCCTCCAAAACTCATGTTGAAATTTACTTCCAAATATGGCAGTATGAAGAAGTGGGGCCTTTAAGAGTTGATGGGGTCTGCCTTCCTGAATGGATTAATTGGATTAATGGGAATGATGGGTTATCGAGGGGGTGGGACAGGTAGTTTAATAAGAAGAAGAGAGGCCCTGATGAGCATGCTCAGCTCCCTAGCCATGTGATGCCCTATGCCAGTCACTTCGGGACTCTACAGGGTCCCCACCAGCAAGAAGGCCCTCACCAGATGTGGCTCCTTGATCTTGAACTTCTCAGCCTCCATAACTGTGAAAAATAAATTTATTTTCTTTATAAATTACCCGGTTTCAAGTATTCTGTTATAAGCAACAGAAAATGAACTAAGACACCTTCCTAGAAGGACCTATAGTTGGCATCTGCCTAGTGCCATCCCCATCACTGCTCTACCTGCCCACAGGCTAATTTATCATCTGTATTCAGAAACCAGCCTGCATACCTTGTGCACGACCTGGCAGTTTGTGTATAACTTCTGTCTCTCCTATTGTTCTAGCCATGAGCTTCTCTATTCCATCTGTGGAGGGAGGGAAGGTTCCATACAGTTGGCCCCATACAGGTGCCAATGAGGGCTTAACATCAGTGTTCCCCTACCTACATGTTTTCTTTTAGACAAGGAATAGCCTTCCAGAACCCAAGCGAAGTTCAGTGGAGACCAACAAGTGCTTGAGACCCACAGAGATTTCCAACACTTAGATCACTTGCCCAAGCACTAAAAAGAAGAACTGTCAACTTAGTTTCACAAGTGACAGTAGATCCAAGGTATATACAGCTTTGCAGGAGCCCATTAATTACACAAAGCAAGATCTACATTTTAAAAAAAAGTGTATCTTCTACTCAGAGGACTCAGGAAAGTAAGAACTCAGAAGTGAAAATTAATAATGTTCGTATCAGACAAAATATCCTGAGTAATTACTTTGCTCCATGTGCTACGTTAAAAGCTTTTGTGGATTCACCTCTTGTTGTTCCACTATAATAATCCAGTATTATTAACCATGAAAAAACTGAAGTTTCAAGATATTTTAACAGTGCTGCCACAAATCTACCTCCCTGTCTCTACCTCATCAGCAAAAAGTAATCCTGCACATTTGTGCCCAGCCACCACACGCATTCTTACCCCATCCTGCCCTGCAGTTTATTTGTTCTGTGTTCCTTTCTCAGTTCTCTTGGTAAAATAGCCTGTGCGTCTATAATAAATGCTAATGGATTCGTCTGCCACTGTTTCTTTTTTATAATAAAATCCAATACATTTGTTGAACAATTAATACATGCTGATACATGTACACAAATTCATTTTATTTCTATCTCTTTCTTTGTTCTTCCAATTTTGACTGCTGCCTTCTAGAGTTAAGACATAAAAGTGAGCACGTTAATCTCATGGCAGCTGAGTGGGGCAGGCAGGTTCCATGGCAAGAGCCCTGTAAGAAAAATCAGAGGAAAGGAGGGGAGCAAGCTAAAGTTAGTCCTGTATGGTCAAAAGCTGGAAGATGGGTTCAGGCTGAAGCTCTGCCATTTATGACCCTGGTGTGCAAGCATGAGTGTGTGTGTGTACATGTATATGTAATGAATTCAGGTAGAGGGGTGAGAGACATGACTGGGGCTATGAAATCCAACAAAGCAGCCCCTTATTCTAGAATCATTCCCTCACCCAACCCGGGAACTGTGCCTGTCTCTCTGATGACTTACTCTTCTCCCTTCCAGTGAAGATGTCCCGTGCTGCTATTCCTACCATGAAGAGCAGGGCCCTCACCCTTCCCTACAGCCCAGACCAGAAAAGCACTGCCCTTTGCTAGGTGCCCAGAGCCAGGCCTGAGGATAGACAGAGAGACCCAGTTGCTAGGCAAGGGCCATTGCTAAGGGTAAAATCAAGAGCCTGCGGTTTGCCATTTGCAAGGAGGAAGCAAGACTAAAGCCCACAGAAATGGGCTCAGCTCCATTTTTGTGGGGATCAGGGATACCTTTTATTTGAAATTCTAGAAATTATAACTTTCTTATTGTACATTAATTAAACTTCCCCATCTGCTTTGCACTGTGACCTCCAATAGGGTCACTGGGTAAAGATGGATGTGGCTCACGCCTCGTAACAGCCCTCAAAAACCCTCCCAAAATGCTTCAAGGTGGAAATTAGTGATCCTGGTTAAACTGGGCTGGTCCTGAGTCAGAAGGAGAGATGCTCTGACATGAGCCTCCATCTATGGTTTCCTGCCCTTGCCCTACATCTGCAGGGGACTCTGGGTCCTAGGGGTAACAGGTAAGGGAGTGAGGCAGGGAGGGATTGGGGAAGAAGGAAAAGCAAGAAGGGGTCCCCCAACCTCAGATTCTGCATTCATCTCCGTCTGTAGTCAGCAGTCATTTCCTGTGCATCTCCCACTCTCTGGGCCTGGACCAGGCTCTGGGCTTAAAACACTCCCTGCTACCTGTTCTCAGCCCATTACCTGAGCCCTTGTCGCCCTGCTCTGTGGTCCTCAGGTCATGGCTCCCTCCCACCCCCTGCCCCGCTGGGATGCCGGTTAGACTGTGGCAGCCACCACCATGGCTTGGCCTGATGCCATCTCTATCCTGACTGTTCACCCAGTGGGGTGGCTGTGGGGAGGGGCAAGCCCTGTGGCCATGGGGGGCAGTGGAACTCTGAGCACCTCTCGCATGGACATAGTGTCATGTACAGTCACAAGTGCCTGCACCTTGGGCACATTCATTCATTCATTTGGCAAATATTTGAGTGAGTGCCTGTCATGTTCCAGGCATGGTACAGGTATGAGGAATATCACAGGGAGCAAGACAGATATGGACTTTACCCACCTACACTATCCCTCGAGCCTAGAGGTTAGTGGGAAGAACAGATTCATGAACAATCTCCACAGGAAAACAGCTTTACCCGGAGAATCAGGGAAGGCTTCCCTGAGGAAGTGACATTTATACTGAGACAGGAATGAGTCAGTCATAGAGCAGGCATCTGCCAGATATGGAAAACAGTATTAGTGAAGTCCCAATGGTGAGTTAGCACAATGCTTTCAAGAAACTGAAAGGGGGCCTATGTGGCTGGAATAGGAGACAATGAATGGGGAAGAGGCACCAGGTGAGGGGAAGAGGCACCAGGCCCTGCTGCAGAAGGACCTCAGAAGCCATGCCAAAGACTTCAGGCCTTACCCCATAGGCAGTGGGAACCCACTGAAGTGTTTTTAACGTGGGAGAGCCTATTGAAAGGACATATTTGGCCAGGCACGGTGGCTCACACCTGTAATCCCAGCACTTTGGGAAGCCAAGGTGGGTGGATCACCTGAGGTCAGGAGTCTGAGATCAGCCTGATCAACATGGAGAAACCCTGTCTCTACTAAAAATACAAAATTAACCAGGCATGGTGGCACATGCATGTAATCCCAGCTACTCGGGAGGCTGAGGCAGGAGAATCGTTTGAACCCGGGAGGCAGAGGTTGCAGTGAGCCAAGATCGCGCCATTGCACTCCAGCCTGGGCAACGAGAGTGACACTCCATCTCAAAAAAAAAAAAAAAAAAAAAGAAGAAAAAAAAAGACGTATCTACCCATCATGTGGAGGGAGTGTCAGGGTATCAGAGATAAGAGACTCTAGTTGGGACACTAATGTCATGGTTCAGGCAAGAGATAAGAAGGTTTGGACCAAGGTGGAGGCAGAGAAGATGATGGGACACACAGTTTGGGGTGGACAAAATGTGTGGTTTGAGTAGACGTTAACAGGTGGGAGCTTTTCAAAATAGCTTCTTGGTTTCTAGCTTGAACAACAGGATGGAGGATGATGGTGTTTGCTAGAACACGATTATTTGCCCAGGCTGGCCTGGAGACCTACAAATTACCATCTCTACGCAAACCTGAATTCCAAGTTTCAAAATACAGATCTAGCAACAAACTTTTGAAGCAAGGCCTCCATAAAAATTGTGAATAGCCTGTACTTTTATCATTTTATTAATATCAGGTGTTTTCAAAAGAGGCTTGTTCTGTATAACCAAGCCTGGGTCTCAGATACCCACATCCTTGAAAAGCAAAACAAAACAGAAAAAGAGAACAAAAAATATTGCTCGCAGTTTGGCTTTGTTTTGTTTTGTTCCTATTTCTTGCTGACTAAAACTAAATGCTGCCATATGCTCAGAAAATATCCAGCGTTTGCATGTTTTTTTTTTTAATTTAGTTTTATCTGGTGGAGTCACAGAGACTTCAGCTAAGTAACCCTATAATCTGCACCTCGTGAATAACCATACAATTGAGCAATTGCAGTAATCACTGAGGGCTGCTGTGTGGACAGTAGGTTTTGGGGATTTTTCCAAAAATGTTTTTCTGAAATGCCAGGAAAGAGAACACGTGAGTTGAATCTCATGGCCCGGTGTCCTTTGGAATCTGCAGCCTTCCTCCAAAAATAATTAAGGTGAAGAAATAGGGCCTTGGTAAGCCAAATGCATTTCCCAGCCTAAGTCCATTTCCCAAAATAATCTTTTGGATTTTTTTTTTAAGTGGAGAAACTTGGGAATAGCTAAATCTGTGCAGAGCCTTTTTGAGTGCTTAGAATTGTCTTTTTTATTTTTTTTTTTGAGACGGAGTCTCGCTCTGTCACCCAGGCTGGAGTGCAGTGGCACGATCTCGGCTCACTGCAGCTCCGCCTGCCGGGTTCACGCCATTCTCCTGCCTCAGCCTCCTGAGTAGCTAGGACTACAGGCGCCTGCCACCACGCCCGGCTAATTTTTTTGTATTTTTAGTAGAGATGGGGTTTCACTGTTGTCTCGATCTCCTGACCTCGTGATCCGCCCGCCTCGGCCTCCCAAAGTGCTGGGATTACGAGCGTGAGCCACCGCACCTGGCCAGAATTGTCTTTTTAGAACCCTTCACTGCCTGATTATTGCCTATAGTGTCTCCACATCTCAGTGCATTATCACAAACCCTGTAGATTGATATTAACAGGCCCCATTTTTCTGTCATGAAAGCTGGCTGGTAGCTGTGGGTTAACCTGTATAAAGTCAGGATGTTGGGGCCAGGTGTGGTGGCTCATGCCTCTAATCCCAGCACTTTGGGAGGCCGAGGTGGGCAGATCACCTGAGGTCAGGAGTTCAAAACCAACCTGGTCAATGTGGTGAAACTGTGTCTCTAATAAAAATACAAAAAATTAGCCAGATGTGGTGGCACATGCCTGTAATCCCAGCTACTTGGGAGGCTGAGGCAGGATAATCACTTGAATTGGGAGACAGAGGTCACAGTGAGCTGAGATCGTGCCACTGCACTAAAGCTTGGGTGACAGAGCAAGACTCTGTCACAAAAAAAAAGAAAAAATGTCAGGGTGTTGGTAAATTTGAGTGACAGAATTTGAACTTAAACTAGTCTAATGCTGAAACTCAAGATGATAAAGATTCCCATTTTACTCTAAAGTTGTTGATCCATAAGCAAAGGACAGAGATGTTCTAAGGCCCAGAAACAACAGCACTGGTAGTTTCATACTATTCCCCTGAGTTCTAGATTTGACTGGATATCTCCAAGTTCAACGTATCCCAAACACAAACCATCACATTCCCTCCAAAGTTTGATTCCTTCCCATCTTCCCCAACTCATTCAATAAAGCTGCCATCTACCAAGCTATTGGTACTAGAAATCTTGGGATCAATCTTCATGCCTCTCACTTTTGGTGTTGCCACCTATAGCTCCTACCTTCTAAACATCCTTCAAATTAATTATGTTCTTCATCCCCATCCATCTTCCACTACATTAGTTTTAGCCCTCATCATCTCTGCTCTGCACTTACCATAGCCCAATAACTCTTCTCCCTGTCAGAGAGATTTTTCTGAACACAAATAAAACCATGTCCTCACTCCTGAAATGGCTCCCCATTGCCTCTACACAATGAGAGCCACAATCCTGATCATTTTATACGGGGTCCTTCTTCATCGGTTTCAGCTTCATCTCCTGCTTCTCCTCACCCACCTCCTTCAAATCCCCCCTCTCACTTTCATCCCTTCCCTTCACACCAACCATCTCTTGGCCATTGAATGTCCTGCTCTCTTACATTCCTCTGTGCCTTTGCACATAATATTCCCTCTGTCTTGATTCTTTCTTCTTTTCTTATCTCCTAGGGAATGCCTACTTATCTTTCATCTTCTCTGGGAAGCTTCCTTCCAACTCACAGGCAGAATTAGTTCCTCTCTATTTTGCTCCGCTTTTACAATGTTTATCACAATGAATGGTGGTTGTCTGTTGTCTGCCTTAAGAGCTCTGATTTCCTCAAGAGTGGTGATTATGTATTATTCACCACTATATTCCCCCATGCCCAGTCCATGCCTAGTCCTCAACAGCATCTCATTAAGTGTCTGGCAAAGAAGTGGATGAATGAAAAAAAAAAATGGCACCCAGGCTTTAGAAATTGGGTGTGGTTTTGCACTAATACAGCAGCTATTATCAGGGAGCAGAGAAGACACTAGAGACAGCACAAGGTGACTCAGAGGTGAATGTGCCTGTGACAGAGGGCCAATGGGATGTTTAAAAAGCTTCAACAAGCATAAATGAATATGGGCAGACTCCCCTGAAATTGGCAGGCATTTTCCTCAGGCAGCTCTGTGTGATTTGCATAATTAACGCAGTTCTGCCCATCTCTTAAATCACAGTCTGAAAACAGCTACATGGCAGCAGTCTGGCAGGGAAACCGAGCAGGACTTTGTGTGAAGGACTTTCCCAGTCAGGCTGGGCAAATCATTTTCCAGGTCTCATTTTATTTTAACATGAATATATTGCATGCCCATTCAGTATCTGGCCTTTTGCTCTACGCTCTAATGAGGTTTTTTTTTTTCTTTTAAGTGTTAGATGTTCCCCTCCCACTCAGGAAATTACAGTCTCACTGAGAAAGCTTATATATACACCTGGAATTATCAGAAGTCACAAGGCCAGGTAAGATCAAGCGTTAGATTGTGCAAAATCATTTGGGAGTAAAAAAATACCTAGGGGAGGGAGGGATGGATGGATGGATGGATGGATGGATGGATGGATGGAAGGTTGGATGGATGGATGGTTGGATGGATGGATGGATGGACGGACAGATGGATGGATGGACAGACACATGGACAGATGGACGGAAGGACAGACAGATGGATGGTTGGATGGGTAGATGGATGGATGGATGGATAAATGGATGGGTGATTAAATGGATGGATGGATGGGTGAATGGACAGGCGGGTGGGTGGCTGGATGTGTGGAAGATAGATGGTAAGCTGAGATAGTTCAGGAAGAGTTTATGGTGTTCATTTCCAGGCACAGAACTTAACACGCATGCCAAGCTTAAAAATGTTTGAATAAAAGACATGGAAGAGGAGACTGGTAGGAAGTGGAAAGGCAGAAAGGAGGAGAAAAAACACTGCAAAATGGAGGGAAATCTTGACAAAAGTAAGAAATGAGCACAAGGTGGAGCAGAACAGAGTCTGAAGGGAAGAAGATGGATACAATAACTATCACTATAAAAATGACTGTTTACAGAGCTCTAACCATGTGCTAAGTACTTTTCATGCGCTATCTCCAGCATTCTTCACATACATACACACACACACACACACACACACACACACACACACACACAAAATCTTACGAGTATTGCTAACAACTCAATATGGTATATTAATGGAAGGAAAGCTCAAAGAAGTTAATCACCTTGCTCGAAGTCACCCAGCTAGTAGATGATGAGGACAACACTGGAATCCAGGCTCTCGACTTCTTCTTACCACTGCACTGACCTAACTAGATACACAGAGAATAGATATGGAACATCTTGACTTCAATAATGTGGAATTTCTCCAGGTCCCTAGATCACTAGGCAATGTTTCTAAGAACCATAGAAATTATATCTTTTTCCTGCTTCCCAAAACTTTTAGGTTACTCCATGCAGGATATATATTATGCAGAGTAATTGATTCAGCTGAAGAGCCCTAATAGCCAATGTGCCTGCAAAATGTTGATTTCTGATATGGAAGATCAGACTTTTCCAAGCCTCAGTAAAATCTCTTTATTGTGAGGCATAATCCCTATGCTCGCAAGCTACAAACTGAGCTGATAATGACTTCAACCTCCTCTTTGCTGGCTCCTCCTCTTCTTACCAATCTCTAAATGCTGGAGTTCTCCAGCATTTTCTCTATAAACACTTTTCTAGGTTATCTTTTGTGGTCTCACAGTGTTAAATATCTTGCACATGCTGATGACTTCCAAATGTCTATCTCCTGCCTGACCTCTCCCTCCTGGGCTCATCTTGTATATGCTCATGCCTACTAGGCACCTTCTGTCACAGGGTTCATAGATGCTGCAAACTTCAGTATATAAAACAAAGCTGTTAGTTGTTCCCTACTCCCCACATCTGACTACCCTTCAGTGTTTGTTGTCCCAGCCAGGATGTCAGCGTTCAACCGACTGCTCAAACCCTGCACCTGGAAGCCATCATTGGTTAATTTCTTTCCCTCTCACTCTATGTCCAGTCCACCAGCAAACTCTATGAGCTCCACAACCTCAATTTGTTCCTTTGTCTCCCTCAGCACCACTCCCTTTCTCTTGGACCTCTAACTTCTATTCTTGCCATCCTAAAGTCTATTCTCCACATAGCAGCCAGAGTGATGCTTCTGAAATGTAAATTACATTATGTCATCCCTTTGATTAAAGCCCCCTGCAGTGGGCTCCCATTACACTGAGAATAAAGTGACCAGAAGTCTTCAACAATGGTCTACAGGGCTCTCCATGGTATGGCCCCCAATTTCTCCCCTTTCTTTCCTTCTATTTCCCCTTCCCCCTCCCACCTTTTCTCTACCTCTTCTCTCCACACTTCACTATGCTTCAGCTCAGTAATCTACACCAAGCTTTGCCAGGCACAGTGGTTCATGCCTGTAATCCTAGCACTTTGGGAGGCCACTTGAGGCCAGGAGTTCAAGATCAGCCTGAGCAACATAGTGAGACCTCATCTCTACAAAAAATATTTAAAAATTAGCTGGATGTGATAGCATGTGCCTGTAGTCCTACCTACCTGAGAGGGTCATGCAGGAGGATCTCCTGAGCCCAGAAGTTCTAGGCTAGAGTGAGCTATGATCATGCCACTGTACCCCAGCCTGGGTGACATGGGAAGAATCTGTATCTAAAAGAAACAAACAAAACACACCAAGCTTGTTATTCCTCAGTGCCTTTGCACTGTCTCTTCAACACACACAGAACACTCAACTCATTTCCTTCTTTGGATGGATGGATGCATGGATGCATGGATGCATGGATGCATGGATGGATGGATGGATGGATGGGTGGATGGATCGATGGATGGATGGATGGATGGATGGATGGATGGATGGATGGATGGAAAGGTGGGTGGGTGGGTAGGTAGATGAATGGATGGAAGGATGGCTGGATGGATGGATGCATGGATGGAAAGGTGGGTGGGTGGGTAGGTGGATGGATAAATGGGTAATGGAATATGCTCTGCACTTGGAATTGCTCCCAGCTAATCAGATATATGAGAAAATTATAATGCATCGAGATGCCAATCTTTCAGCATTCTAAATAACAGGATGATTTAGCACAAGTTAAAATACTCAACATTAGTTTAAGGAATGATACTGATTGATGAGTGAAAGGTGAGAATTTTTGGAAGCCTGCAAGAAGGACTGATATTTTTTGGTCCCCAAATGACACCTTCTTTGCCCGCATAAAATGTTATTCCTGGCAGGAAGTACCAGTCACTCCTCACCGCTTGAATGAAAATAAGAATGAAATGAATGAAGGAAGGAATGGAAACAAGAGACAAACAGGAAACCATGTTTATTTTTTACCATAAGTCAGCCAAACTCCCACACACCTATGCTGTGCATTTCCTCTGTTGGGTGTTAGAAGGTGCAGCAAGAAAATGACCCTTTCCTCCTCCCTTTCTCCAAGAAGCTATCTGGCAGTCACCCTCTGGGTACAGAGCATGTGAAATATTGCTGTGGAGCAAAGCTTAGAGGCAGGAAAAATGCTCCATTGCCCATTTATCCAGGATTTCTCAAGACAGTCATTTCGAAACTCTCCTTAACAGGGAACCATGTAGATATTTAGTGGTAGTAAGGCTAATAGGGACAAGGTAACATTTGATTTAAAACCCTCACATGCCTGGCTGGGAGCGGTGGCTCACATCTGTAATCCCAGCACTTTGGGAGGCCGAGACGGGCGAATAACGAGGTCAGGAGATCGAGACCATCCTGGCTAACACGGTGAAACCCCATCACTAATAAAAATACAGAAAATTAGCCAGGCATGGTGGCAGACGCCTGTAGTCCCAGCTATTTGGGAGGCTGAGGCAGGAGAATGGCGTGAACCTAGGAGGCAGAGCTTGCAGTGAGCCGAGATCATGCCACTGCACTACAGCCTGGGCGACAGAGTGAGACTCTGTCTCAAAACAAAACAAAACAAAACAAAACAAAACAAAAACCCTCACATGCCTTACTGGGCCACAGGGTAGATCAGGTTGCTGTAGAAAATTGTTCTGTGATGAAATGACGTGGAAGAAAACAACAGGACCCCAAGGCCATGGGATGTGCGCATGTTTCTAAACCTTGCACTCCAGGGCTGGTAAAGTTTACCTCCAATCGATTTATTTTGCTCAGCGAGTTTTCTTTATCCAACAGAGGCTCTTCTCAGGAGAAGCTGGAATGTGAATACCTGTTCTAATTTAGACTGCTCTTTTAACTTCATTTAAATTACTATTATCATGCCCAGTCTTCCATAATGACGCACCTTGGTAGGCTGAAATGTCTCTGAGGTGCAGGCCTTTAATGAAGATCTTAGTCCAAGAGATATAATTTGACCAGTCTGCCATGAAGTGCTCACCGACTCAGCTGGGCTTTGTCCCCACTTGCACTGACCTCCCTGCCCGCTAAGGATGCACTCAGCTTGGCTCTCTTCCATTTTCCATGGTAAAGGTACCTGACTGTCTCTTTCTGCTTAGCTCCACCTGCCCATTCTTTGTATAACAATAGCATCACAGTCAAACACAAACAGGAATATTGGCAAAATATCCTTATCCATATCCACATGGGCAAGAAAGTCATTAAAATGTCATTCAGTTGAGAATAAAGTTGCTTTAAAATGTTGTTGTTGGCTGGGCACAGGGGCTCACGTCTGTAATGCCAGCAGTTTGGGAGGCCAAGACGAGTGGATCACCTGAGGTCAGGAGGTCGAGATCAGCCTGGCCAACATGGTGAAACCCCATCTCTATTAAAAATACAAAAATTAGCTGGGAATGGTGGTGCACGCCTGTAATTCCAGCTACTTGGGAGGCTGAGGCACAAGAATTGCTTGAACCCAGGAGGTGGAAGTTGCAATGAGCCGAGATCGTGCCACTGCACTCCAGCCTGGGCAACAGAGTAAGACTGTCTCAAAAAAAAAAAAAAAATTAAAAAAATAAAAAATAAAATAAAAATAAAATGGAGTTGTCTTAAGTTTTTACACATGCTGAAGAATTTGGAGCTTCATCTGACCTTTTTCCACACACAAAGGAGCCTGAAAATTCTCCTAGAAGTTTCATAAGAGTTTGCAGCGTAGCAAGGATCTTGACTTGAACGGAAGCTGTGTTTCCCTGAGGTGTCAGGTATGTGAAGGTATCACTGGGGTCCAGTGAGAACATGAGATTGATCAAATAAAGGGTCTCTATCATTGGGAAATAAAAGGCCATTTTTGGCATAGCATGGGAGTCTGTCACTCAGATCAGCTCTTCAAGAATTTATGCCTGGGTCCTAGGAAGAAGGGAGTCACAAGTGAAATGATGGGAATTCTATGACATGGTGAGGCCATGACAGCACTGGTCTGGAACTGAGGCCTGGTAACACACGATGGGAAGAGACAGGGGACCCTCTTAGATAGAAAACATGAGCAACTTTGTGCCTCAGAGGTATGAGCAAATTGGCAGTGCCAACTTGTGTGCTTTGACTCTCTCAACCCAGACCCCATTTCTTTTAGAACACCTCCCCACCCCCATTCCTTATCTAGTCTTCAGAGATAATTGACAATCCATATCTATGGAGGATCCACCACCCCTTTCTTACCTTTCCAGGAAGGATCCTTGAAGCCCTGCTCTGAAAACAGGGGCCTCTAGCATGGGACTCCAGACCCAGAAAGCCAGGAAGATAGTGCCAGGTTTGGGAAGAGGGATGGAGAATCCTGAGTTCCAGTCCTAGCTTTGCCACTGACAGATGGATGACTTAGGCAGGAAATCGCTTCCCCTCTCTGGGGCTTCTGTTATTTCGTATGGCTGCTTGCCATGTATCTCCTCCAGGGGCCTCTCTGGTTCTGAAATTCATTCTTTTGAAAGGTAGTCTGGGATCTCCAGGCTCTGGAAATACCTGCATGGCTAGGGAGCGACTGCACGGGAAGGTACAGAATTTCCTGAGTTCACAGTTGCGGGCTCACTGTGCCATGCAGGCTTACCTGCCACAGAAGTTGGAAAAAAGTGTCAAACATGCATCATTGTATATTCCCACATCACGCAGCTGATTTGCCTCCAATTTGGATCCAATCTCCTGTCTTACTGCTCTGGGCTCCACTTTAAGGTGGAGAGTTTCACGTCTGGAAAGTGAACAGCCAGAGCCTGCAGGGAAGTTAATCATTCTTTTCAATTTGTTAAAATAATACCTCCCCTATCTCCCTCCCTTCAGGGCTGGCCAGTCTTTCTCACCGTCCCTCCTGAAACTGCAAACAACATAGATTCAGAAGTGAAGTGATAGATTAGTGCAATGAACTGAATGTTTGTGTCTTCCCCAAATTCACATGTTGAAACCCTAATCCCCAGTAGGAGGTTTTTGGAAGTGAGGCCTTTGGGAGGCAATCAGGTCATAAGGAGTGCCCATGAACAGGATCAGCGCCCTTATAAAAAGAGACTCCAGAGAGCTCTCTACCCTCTTCCTGCCATGTGAAAATACAATGAGAAGTTGACCATCTGTAACCCGGGAGAGGCCCTTACCAGGACCCAACCATGCTGGCACGCTGATCTCCGACTTCCAGCCTCCAGAACTATGAGAAACAAATTGCTGTTGTTTATAAGACACTCAGTCTATGGTACTTTGTTACAGTACCCTTGGCAGACTAAAACAATCAATGTGTTATGATGCCTGAATGAGAAATAGAGCAGTTTAATTTGGAGCGAAGGGAAGTCAACGTGGGATCATTTTTGTAACAGGGAAGAATGAGCAGAGGACAGATCCTTCCTTATTTAACCACCTCCCATTCTTACCACTATCCTGCCCAGAGATGAAAATAGACAGTTAAATATTTGGTTAGTCAAGGAGATGTTCACCCAGGAACAAAATCTCTTGTGTGTCATTTGCCTTAGTCCCCTAGATACTGACCTCCAGTCTCAAACCAAAGGAAATGAAGAACAGGAAAACAATGATAAGACAGGACTTGAACCTTAACTACTGCTTCCTCAGGCCAGACGGATCTGTCCTTAAATGCACTGTCCTACTACTTGCTAGGTCACTGCTGTTATGTGCTTGCTGGCATTTGGGTCTGGTCTGGTATTGATTTAAGGGAAGGAAATAAGTCACAAATCCTTATGGGCAAAGATAATTGCAATGGGACTCGTTTTTCCTAACCAAAGTCTTTTCTTCATTGCCACTGGATTCAAAAGGACTCCATCTCCACATTCTCCACCATGGCTGTCTCCCCAGAATGGGCATTCCAGTCCCTGCCCTCTGGCCTTTAATGTGGCCATCAGCTAATCTTCGAAATCCTCCTCTTCCACCGTTCCCTAGATAGTTCCTGAGGCTTAAAAGAAATTTTCCTTTAAAGCAACAACTCTATCGTCCAGATACAGGGCTTTGTACTTGCCTATTTGAAGTCTAATCTTCTCATTCATACTTTGATGAATAAAGTGGTCTATTATTTTTACATTATAGAAAACTGGCCTAAAGGTTACGGCCAACTTACAAGTTCTATCTGTGGATAATGGTAGTTGGTGAAGAATGTATCTATTCTCTCACAGTGTTCCTTCCAAGCTGTAAGAAAAGCAAGTCTCAAACCAAATTTGTCCTATCACATGGACATTTATTCAGTAAATAATTATTGGCAAGCAGGCTCAACACAGTTCACGCAATCATTTCCATAGACTCAAATGAACTCCCAGCTCTCTTTTGGGAACGATAAACATCACATTTATAGGACAAATTTTGTCAAGACAGACATAAAAACATACCAGAAGCAGGAGTCAGTTACTCTCAGTTATCCTCCCAAGACTAGAAATGCTTCCAAGTCAGAGAATGCAGCCAAGGTCAGTGACCCAGCCTCAGATGCCTGGTCTAAGGGTACGTGTTACAGTCTTGTAAGATGTTCATGCCCTGGTCATGGAAGGTAGTAGGTGTCTCTAAAATATTTTAGCCAACACACAAAACTTGAATACTTTGATTTCTCCAATGAGAATGCATTTCTAATAATCGTTGTGTTAATTAACAAGCTATCATGTTCACCAGTAAGGGTATTTCTAATATCACTGAAAGGAGTTAGCCAGCTTGCTTTAGGCAGACAGTAAGTGAAGGGTTCCCGGAGAACCTCCCACCCGTGTTTTGTTTAGATAAGGGAACTTGCACAGGGGGCTTGCGCTGCGCAACATGCTCGCAGTGGACTAAGGGCCTGCGTGTACACTGAGGGAATGGGGCGGAGCCACAAGGAATTCGCACCTTATACAAATAGGGAAGCCAGCCCCATCAGCATGTATGTAAAAGCCCTTGTATTCAACTGTGAAGGGGACAACCGGGTACCTGCTTTCAGGACTTTTCTCTTTGCTGAGAGCTTTCCTTTTGCTTAATAAGTTCTACTTCACTCACTCTTCGAGTGTTTACATGACTAATTTTTCCTGGTTGTGAGAGAAGAACCCGGACCTAGCTAAGCTAAGGAGAAAAAGATCCTGCATCATCACTATGTTATCTAGCAAAGCCTCGTATGTTGATCAAAATCTGGATAACAGAGCACTGATGGTAACCGCGTTGGGTATGGTACCTCTGACGTAGCTAACTAGATATCCACACTCCCATCTCCATCTACCACCCTTTCCAATGTGAATTCTCATTTTGGGTGACTGGATGGATATAAAGTTAAAGCTTAAACTAACTGTCCATGCATAATTTTGCATAGTCTATATTAAAATGCTTTAAAGGAGAACATTGCAATGACTCCTTATAACTCAGCTTCTAAGTCACAGCGCAAATCAAGTTAATCCTAACTCCTTGAGTATTCTGCCTTACGTATTATTTCATGTGCAATGCTGGATGCTTCCTATATCAAGTGCGTGCAGATGAAGAAAATACATGATGAATTTATAATGTTGTGGAGGCAAAGACATGTAAGCGTATTATTTGAGGAGGGAGAAAACATAGAGGGACAAAAAAGCAGCTAGTCGCAAGACGTCAAATTGAAACATTGGCATTGTGCTCTGCAAAGTTTTAAAAAATCTTATTCCAGTGACATCCTTGATATTAGAGGGCTATGGCTAGTTATGGGGACTGGTTAGGTTAAAGTATTAACCAACTGGATGAAAAGTATGTATGTAAATTTTACTTCACATTTCAAAAAGTAAAATAATATGAAGAAAGGACATATTTAAGGGGAAAGATGAAGTGTTCGGTTTTATATGTTTTATTCATACTTTGGTGAATAAAGTGGTCTATTGTTTTTACGTGTATAGAGAATTGGCCTAAAGGTTATGCCCAACTCACAAGTTCTATTTGTAGATTATGTAGCTGGTGAAGAATGTATCTATTCTCACAACATTCCTTCCAGGCTGTAGGAAGGAACTATATGTGTTGTCTATGGAATATAGAAATTGTTAGAGTCCAATGGATAGTTGGATATGTAGAAGGAGACTTTCTTTATGATTGGGTAAACTTATGTTTTAATACCAAAGAGAAGCAGTGTGTAAAAAGATGGAGAATGTAGGGGAATTTGAAGGTCATGCACAGGGATTCCAGAGGACACAGGGTAAGGCTGAGTGGGAGAGAAAGAAAGGAAGAGCCAAGTGAGAGGAACAGTATATGTAGGAAGGTAGCAGAGCATCTGCAGCCACATGGCAGAGACCAAGGCTGATGGTAAAGTGAGACATGGTGTGATGACCGCGTCTCAAGGTCTCAAACAGAGCTAGGAGGTAAAGCAACTTCACGGCAATGAAGGGGTGAGGTTGCACACTCAATGGTGGTCTAGGACTTTATCCAGAAGTCCTATTTATACAGGCCCTGTCCTTGATCTGGGCATGGGAGCTCCATCAGGATAAGATGTGATCTCTTTCCCAATCATGAGTTCTCTGCCACAATTACCTTGCTGGCCCAATTACCTGGTTTCTACCTGACCCAGGTAGGAACACTGCTTCTTTGAACGATTGGGTTTTCTAATCCTAAAAACTACACTTGTATACTCAGTGTCATTATAAATATGCACCCACACCTGGGATGTTCCTCCATCTATCCTAATGGATGACTGCATCCAAGGAAATATCCAGAAGTTTAAGAGCACCCAAGAAAGCAAACTTACACACAGGTATACCTACTCTTTAAGTGGTACCTACTTATGGTTTTATCTGATAAATGAAATCACTGCATAGTCATTTGTGAAAAATGTGGAAAATATAAAAAAAGCACAAAGGATAGAATTAAAATCGCCCATTATCTGTACTCCTCTATCAGAAGTAACTATCATATTACCATTTAAAACCTACTTCCAGACTTTTTTCTTCACACAGATAACTTATGTATTTTATTAAAATGGATCTATTTGCATAATCATATACTCTGAATGTTTTTCTATGTTAGGAAATATTATTCTACTAAAATAATGTCAATGCCTGCATAGTACAGATTAATTTTCCAAGTTTTCATTTTTATGAAACAAATTGTGCTTATTGTGCCTAGATGTAAGTTTTAAAAGATAAACATCCTTTTGCTGTGCAGGAAGACCAATTAGAAGAATGTCCAGGTGAGAGTGGATTGTGGTTTCACTGGGATGTTGGTGGTAGGGAAGGAGAAAATTGGATAGGTTTGAGAAATACTTGGGGTAAACCAAGGCAGACACTGCTACTTCACTATCAGTATTCATTCTCCCCTTTTTACCTACCCACCACATCCCCATCTTCATATTCAATATTCAAGATAGAATATTCCCTATTGCAATATTCTTTATCCCCAGCTATCCGTGCTACTGGACTCAACAGTGGAGATGTAAATGGAAGTTGCTAGACAGGCTTCTAGAAGAGCTCTTGTTAGGAATGGACTCAACTGGCTTGAGTTTTTATCCTTTTGCCCTCCCCCCTTCTTCCTGCCTTAAATAGGAATGCAATTTTGGGTACAGCAATCATTTTGCAACTGTGAAAACAAAAGCAGCACAACTTATGTGCATGCATTTGCATGTATATTTGTGCTGAGACAAGGATGGTTATGTGCATATGCATTGGCACTGAGAAATGAGATGCTTTATAAATGAACTAATTTGCTGGGTCTGGACTTGAGTTATCAGAAGTAAAGATTCCGGAAGTCACTTCTCCTCTCTTGACAAATAGAGCACCCATTTACCTTTTTTCAGGAAGACACAATGAGGCCTTGATGTACAGATGGCTGGTTAAAATACTATGATTCCCTTCATTATGTTCATAACTCCTTTGCTGTATTTGCATCTCTAAAAATCCAGATCAGAATAAACAACCTCCCAGCATTTTCTCAACTTTTGGCCCTGGAATCTCTCTCTTAATAATTTCCAGAAGAGACAGTAGAAAAAGATGCAGTGGTTCATTCTAGGTCAGCTTCCACAACAACTGACTGATGTTAGCGTCAGAATATTTCCACGGATGGTGCCTTTAGAAGAGACAGAAGTGTGTGGGTGTAATGGCATAATCTCCATTCATTCTGAAAGACACTCAACAGTGATGTTTATAATCTGGTCCTTTTGGATTTTCCTTTTTCTTTTTGTGGGGGAGGGCTTGCTGATTCATTTAGTTAGGAAGACACCTCCAGCTTGAAATAATGAAATAAATGTCAAAATGGCCTTGGGAATGACAGGACTGAAGGGTTAATTTGTTATTAAAATAGCAACAGTGGCGCTAAAGAATCGCTTGCTATACCAGATTTTTTTTTCCTCACAGCTCTAGCTGCCCAATTGCTATCTTATTTACAAATAATAGAGTAGGCTGCAGGAAGAGCAAAGGCCCGGTTTTTTTAAAGTGCAAATTCTAGGGCTAAATCTCACACCAATAAATCAGAAACTTTAGGGATAGAACCTAGGAACCTATGTGATTCCTATGTGTGTATGATTCTAATATTATTAGAATAACCTATGTCTCCTTCTCACTCCTAAGAATCCTTAATATTATGATTTCTCCTAGAAGCAAATAAGAACAAGGCATAAAGAATATTCCAAAGGCAAAGTCTGTTGAAATTGGCTAGTTCATTGCTCCATGTAAAACCCTATAGGGTTGGGGAATATGTGAAAGAGAAAAAACTACCAGACCTGCCCTCATTTGCTGGGGAAATGAAGTCTATTTATATGGTAAACTGTTGCAGGAGCAACCCAGGGTAAATGCATTGTGAGAAAGAAAATCAGCCGTAATGCTGAAGGTATGAAATCAAAAGAATAATCTCAGTTGGGTGGGAACCGCTTCTTGCAAGAAAATTAGTTTGGTTTTGATATTGGGAAATTGCATATCTCCATAAGAAATATTGATTTGGAGTCAGTTGTATGTTAGAATTAATTCTTTTCATCCCAGAAACAGAAGCATGAATATGAGGGCATATAGCGTATGTGTAGCATTTTTGAAGGGGAGGACAAAAAGAATCAGTATTTACTAAACTGTGTTGGGGCTTTCCATTTAAAAAAGGAGGTTAGATTCCTCCTTCATACCACTTACAAAAATGAATTCTAGATGTATTAAATACCTAAAGATAAAGCACAAGACTATAAAAGCATTAGAAAATATTTTTATAATTCTAAAGCTAAGCCTTTCTGGGCAAGACATAAAACTGAGAAGGTAAAAATGAGAAGATTTGACAGATTTGGCTACACAAAAATAAAAAAAAAATCTGCACTACAAAAGATACCACAAACAAAGTTAAAACAAACCAGTAGTAGGCTGGGAGAAAATATTTGCAGCAAATATGATAGATAAAGAAATAATATCTAGACTATAGAGTTATTGCCAATCAATAAGAAATGGGCAAACATCTCAACAGAAAACAAAATGAGGTAAAGAAAACAGATTACCCAAAAAGAAACAAATCATGAGCAAACATGAAAATATGCTCACCCTTTTTTAAACTCTAAAGAGACAAAAATTATTGTAGCAAATATTTTTCTTTTCCTTCAACTTTTATTTTAAGTTCTGGGGTACATGTGCAGGATGTGCAGGTTTGTTACATAGATAAACATGTGCCATGGTGATTTGCTGCAAGATCAACCCATCACCCAGGTATCAAGGACAGCATCCATTAGCTATTCTTCCTGATGTCTGGCAAATATTTAACAAGTACTGATAATATCCCATGTCAGCAATAAGGGAGGATAAGGAGCACTTTCACACACTGCTGATATGTTTGGAAACACACAAATACAGCCATATGCTACGTAATGATGCTTTGTTCAATGACAGACTGCATATATGAAGGTGATCCCATAAGATTATAATACCTTATTTTTATTGTACCTTTTCAATATTTAGATATGTTTAGAAATACAGATACTTAGCATTGTGTTACAATTGCCTACAGCATGCAGTACAGTAACATGCTGTACAGGTTTGTAGCCTAGGAGTAATTTGCTACCCCATATAGCCTAGGTGTGTAGGAGGTTATACCATCTAGGTTGGTGTAAGTGCACTCTATAATGTTTATATAATGACAAAATCTCCTAACACATTTTTCAGAACATGCCTCCTTTGTTAAGCGACACATGACTACATAACTTAAAGCAAGTAGAGGTCACGCAGGCTTTCCATTCTGAACTAGGGTTTACATACGGTTTAACCATTTGGAACTTTATAAACACCTCTCCTCAACTGTTTACATCACTCTAAGTTTTGCTCACCTTTACCAATAGTAATTCAGATACAATGTTATCTTCCACTAAAACATACTAGAATTCCACTAGAAAGTAAGTTCCATGTGAGTGGTGATTTTTTTTTTTTTTTTGACAGAGTCTCACTCTGTTACCCAGGCTGGACTGCAGTAGCATGATCATGGTTCACAGCAGCTTTGACCTCTTGGGCTCAGTATCCTCCCGCCTCAGCCTCCTATACAGCTGGAACTACAGGCACTCGCCACCATGCCTGGCTAATTTTTGTATTTTTTGTAGATACAGCGTTTCGCCATGTTGCCCAAGCTGGTCTCAAACTCCTGGACTCAAGTGATCCACCTGCCTCAACCTGCCAGAGTCCTGAGATTACAGGCATGAGCCACCACACCCAGCCAAGTGATGATTTTTTAAAAACTGATTCTTACTACTGTATTTCTACTTCCTAGAGCAGCATAAGATACATGGTAGAGGTTTAATAAATAGTTTTTAACTGAACAGAATGAATGAACTCAGCTGTCCAAGCTGTGAAGACCTAGTTCCAGGGACAGAGTTTCTGGCTATGATAGGCCTCTGGCTAACGTAGGCAGAAAAGAAATTATTAAAAAGGTAACAGAGAGTTCTAAGTCTATGAGGAGGAAGAACCTGGATTGGTAATGGCAGGAACCAAGAGAGACTGAGAAGTGGGAAGAGAGACAGGGTCACGCCCCAGGAATGATGTTATATGCTGCCGCTGGATCCACCAGTTCACACCCAGCTGCCATTGACAGACCCTCAGTGCCACCTCTATGCACGGAATCATTTTTCATCCTCCTGTACCTTTGCACTCCTCTCACTAGGCTTAAAGCATTATGTGGCTGAACTTATATCCTGTTCCCCTGTCCTGGCTTCTGAGGAGTGGGGAGAAGGAATATTTGGCTCATCTCCTAATAATAAGCGTATTGGCCTTTGGAGAAAGGAAGGCTACATACAGCCTGCGAATGTCCACCATAATTACACTACAATCATAAATTTTGCCTGTCCTTACATTTATGGGTGTAAAAAAACAGGCAGCAGTGTGGAAAATGCTTATACTGTCATGTTAAGTTTTTTAAAAGCATGTTACAAAATTAAATAGACATTTGACAACAGCTCTGAATGAAACAGATGCATAAGAAAAAGGATGGGGAAAAAAAATGTACCAAATTCCAAACACGGATAGCGCTAAGATTATAGGTTTATGGGTGATACTTACTTTCTTCTCTTTTTCACAGAAATAATGAATATTTAAATGCATAAATTCTGTTCAATGGTAGGGCCCACTTCTTTCATCTCAGAAATGCCTGTGTATGAGACAAGGTGGAAGGGAAGCTAGAGTATGTTGATCTTTGGAAGACTGACAAGACTAAAATTCTCCACTTGCTTTTTTTTTTCCACAATTAAAATAATTTAATACATCTTTTTTTTTTTTTTACAAAGTTCGTTTCCAGAAGAACTTTTGATGTCAGTAAATCTTCACAATTCCTCCTGTACATTTTAACATTCGTGCACTTGTAATGATGATGGTAAAGGCTAGTAGTCTAATAGATATATTTAATCTCATAGTACACAATTAAATAACAGGGGTTAAACAGCAAGCACGCTGCTTGGCCTTAGATTGGAGAGGAGATGAATCAAAATCTCGTTTCCAAATCCCTCTCTCATCAACCTACCGTAACTCAGAGATTTTCAGGGCTATGGCTGGAGGCAGGGTTTTCCTCCTGACCAGAAAAATGGGAAGACGAATTATAAGAAAGCACAGGAAAAACAAATAAATGAGGAATGAGATTCTTATTAGATGACTTCTTGCAGAGAGAGAAGAAGATCAGGAAGGCAGTGTGCCCTCATAATTCAGGCTGCCATCAGCTTAGACATTTCTTGTCCTCATCAGCTCTGTGGAAAGGTCCTGGTCTTGGGAGTTAAATAAACCTGGGAAGGAAAGCCATTTGACCTTGGGCAAGTTACTTCACCCCATTGACTCTTGGTTTCCTCACTGGAAAAGGAGGGTAGTTCTATCTCTTAGGATTATTTAGATTTCTTTTGTTACAAGTATCAGAACTTCACTCAAGCCAACTTTAGCAAAATAAATAAATAAAGGGTGATTTATTATAAGGCAGCTGGAGTGTCTCATGGAACTGAAGAACAACAGGAACCAGGAACAGGAAAGCCATCAGGAGACCAGGAAGAATGACTTCTCCTTATTCTTTTCTTCTTCTCTCTCTCTCCAGTGTTTTCATTCCTCTTGGGAGGATCCTACCTTCCCACACCCCCCAGATTGGCTTCTCAGCTACTCAAGGGGGGCAGTGGGTAGTAGAGAGGATACCGGTGTAAATTTGGCTGTGAAGGTCATTATTTTAAAATACTTGTTTGAGGACTCATATCGATGACACAAAGCTTCTTCACAATTGTTGCTCGTATCGAATGAATTACTACAAATCATACAGCTTCTGCAGCCTGTGTTTGCTGGAACAAAAAGCCTGCCTCTACTTCAAGTGCCCAGAAAAGCCACACCATGTTCTTTGCTGCATCCAATTAAACTGCTGGCCTAGAAATGAATTTGCCTGCCTCTTCTGGAAGCTGCTTTGTCCAGCCACAAGCTTGTTTTGTTGGCTTATAAAATTCAACAGCTGGTAAGGAATGGGGGTTGTGGATGGGAAAGCCTATTATTATTTCGTTGGTTTTTTTAAACTTTCACAGTAGTGGGAAAAAAAATGTTCATGACAAGTACTACTGTCTTGTGAATTTGTCTATCCCTTTGTTTATGTGCATGATTAGAAAAAGGACGGGAGCAGGGAGTGAGGGTAGGAGGGTTAAGGGGAGAAAGGGAGAAAGAAAGCATGAGAGATAGAAGAGCCAGAAAAACACAACAAGTATAATTGTAGTCCTACCACTACTGATGAATTCTATCATCTGAGTTAGGACAAAAATCAATGGAATACAAAAATCTCACTTTTCATAACTGTAAAGAAGAAGGTTATTATGCCATCAAAGGGTTAACGGATACAGCTTCCGTCAATAGAGAGGCTGGCATTTTCCAAGCTCGCTCCTGGAAGAGATACTCTGATTGGGCCGGCTTGAGCAAGCTGCCCCTTTTTAAGCCAATCATCAGTGACTGAGGGTGAGGTCATATCATACAAAATGGCTTCCAGGGTCCACTATTCTTGATAAGGGCACAAAGACAGGATCATGGGATGCTGGGGCTGTACCACAAAAAATACCCACTACACAATCTCAAGAGGTGATGCGAAGACTACATGTATGTTAAAATCCAAGCGTTGTGTTCAAGACAAAAGCAAAACAAGTGTCTATTTCCTTTCCTGAAGCATAACTCTGTTTCCTGGTTGCTCAGATTGAGGTACCCATTCCGGTTACTCTTGGCTCTGCTGATGTCTATAGCAGAGACATGGTAAATTGATAAATGCTTCCAATAATCTGAAGAACCTGTTTCCTGAAGGAAGTGATTAACTGTCACAAGTATCTTTCATTTATCTTTTTGTTGCAAGAAAAATCTCAGTCTTAATAATATACTAGGTCCATGTAGAGGCAAAGCACAATCTCACAGATTACCTCATTAATCCTCACAGTAGTTCTGCAGAAAGACAGACGTTATTATCCTCATTTTGCAAACCTGTTCACTGAGCTCAGAGAGGTTAAATAACTTGTTCAAGGTGACCTGGGTTATGGATGCAATTTAAATTAAATCATCTAATCCCTAGCTCAATGTCATCTTCATTGTACAAGGCAAGGTCTTTTATTTCAGTAGAATTCGGTGCTTGAAGCAAGGCTTGGAAAGATTGGTTCATTCTACGACTGTCAAGCACAAACTAGGCTTGAAAAGGCACAGTAAAGATACAGTATTATAATTACTAAAATAAGACTTGAAGGGGTCTGGATAAGAAAATACAGTACAGATTTTTAAATGTTTTCTTCATTGTTTTGTATATTTTCTAATTTTTAAAAAATGATCAGGCATTACTTTTTAATTTGCTAACTAAAGGTTTAAAAATTACTTTTAAAACACACAAGTAATGCATGAATGTGTTCTTCTAACAATTCTAAAATTTAGAATTATAAAGTACTGTAATCTTAAAGTCCCTTTTCAGTTTCCTCTCCCCCAATCTCATTTCTTTCCCCATAAATCACCCATTAAAATCGGAGTGTATGTATATCCTTTTGGATTCCATATGCAAGTACATGCACATATATATTGAGAGCTACCATTTCTATTCAAGTGATATCATATTATCAAATGTATTATTCTGTAACTTGCCTTTTACATTTAATAATATAACTTGGAGAACTTTCTAGGTCATCATAAATTTCATTTATAAAAGGTGATGTTATGCTTCATCATATGACTTTTCCATAATTTCTTTCATTAGTCCACTGATGATAGAAATTTAAGATATTTCTACATTGCTTTTGCCATTACAAACAACTCAGAAATAAACATTTTTTGTACTTGCATCTTTATAGTGCCAGCACTAGTATTTTCTGAGAATATATTTTTAGGAATGGAATTTCTGATTCCAGGTATATGGGCATTTATTTGTCATGCATCACTTAATGACAGAGATACATTCAAAAAATGCATCATTAGGTGATTTTGTTACTGTGTGAACATCCAAGAGTGCACTTATACAAACCTAGATGGTATAACCTACTGCACACCTAAACTACATGATATGGCCAATTGCTCCTAGGCTACAAACCTGTACAGCATATTACTGTACTGAATACTGTAGGCAATTGTAACACAATGCTAAGTATTTGTGTATCTAAACATAGAAAAGGTACAGTAAAATTACAGTATTATAATCTAATGGGACCGCTGTCATATATGTGATTCTTCATTGACAAAAACATTGTTATGCAACATGGGACTGTGTGTGCCTCTCCCTGAGATTATAGCTATGTCAGAACAGGCTCATAATGATCTTATTAATGAATGCAAATTAAAAGAAAGTGGACAGTCAATTTCTCTGTACCCTAGCCCAGATCTACAGATCTTAGAACTGCGTAAGGCTTCACATCAATAGAAAACCAAACCCATGCCCAGTTCTTGGAACTGGGCTTTCAAGAGAGGAAAACTAGGTAGCTCGGAAATGATTCAATCATTCCTCTCAAGGTCTAGTCGTTATTACTCAAACTGCCAATCCCTATAATTCTCTAGGGAGAACTGAACTGCCTCAGGTGTGGGTGAATGAAGAAATGGTAAAAGGAAAGATGAATAGAAGAATAGGTGAATAGAGGGATGGATGGATGGGTGGATGGATGGATGGTTGGGTGGTAGGCAGATGGATGAATAGGTGAATGGATGTAAGATTACAAAGGCTAGAACTAATAGCCATACCTTTCATGAAACTTACATTTTTATTTCTAAAGAATTTGGGGTGCTCACTTTTCTCATTTAATCTTAACTTTTTTATTGTGAAACATAAAGCACAGAGGGAAAAGTGAAAAAGAAATTCACAGCCACCATAAAGCATACACCCATATAACAACCATCAAGTTCAAGAAACATAACTTTCCAAGACGCTAGCACCTCTTTGCTTACCTCTTCCTAATCACAACCCCATCCTTCCCCCACAAGGGACCATCCACCTTTTATGGTAATAACTTACTTGCCTTTTTATGTCATTTTTACCTACTATCTGTTCATCCTTAAAATCTATAGTTTTATTCAGTCTGTACTGTTCTTTACATAAGTAGAATCCTAGAGTATGTCATCAACCTTGTGAATAGCTTACTTCACTCCACATCATATTTGTGAGATTAATTCACATTTTTTTGAAACAGGGTCTCATTCTATCACCCAGGCTGAAGTACAGTGGCATGATCACAGCTCACTGCAACCTCCACCTCCCGGGCTCAAGTGATCCTCCTGCCTCACTCTCCTAAGTAGCTGGGACTACAGACATGTACCACCACATCCAGCTAATTTTTAAAATTTGTTTGTAGAGACAGAATCTCACTCTGTTGCCCAGGCCAGTCTCAAATTTCTGGGCTCAAACAATTCTGTCTTAGCCTCCCAAAGTGCTGGAATTTACAGGTGAGAGCCACCACACCCAGCTGATCCCCATTTTTTATGTAGCTATAATTTATTAATTTTTATTGCAATAGATACTTTTATTGTATGCTATATTGCAATGCATTTATCCATGCTGTGGTTGATGGATATTTGTATTGTTTTCTCTTCAGGGTTATCATGAATGATACTGCTTTGAAATTATTGTATATAACTGCATGCACTTATTTATGTTAGCTATATGTCTAGGAGAGAAATTCCTGGGTCATAGTGTATATGAATCTTCAGCTTCAGTAAAAACTACCAAACCATTTTCCAAAGTGACTATAACCAATTTATCCTGTAGCCAGCAGTGTGTAAGAGTTCCAGTTACCCAAGTTCCTCCTCACTGCTTGATTTTAATGTTAGCCATTCTGGTGGGTGTGTACGGTTACCTCACTGTGTTTTTAACATTCGTTTCCCTGCAGGGTAATGAAGTTGAGCCTTTTCATTAAGTTTATTGGCAATCTGTGTATCCTCCTTTTGAAGTGCATCTTCAGATCATGTTGATTTTTCAACTAGTCTACCTGGCTTTTTTCCATTTATTTCAATAAGGTTTTTATGTATTCTTATTTTGGTATAAAGTTATGATGGGAATGCGTTGGGAGAATGATCCACCTTTCATCATTCTCTGGAGGAGTTTGTGGAAGAGTAGCACTTTTTTCTTAAAATTTTTGGTATAATTTGCTAGTGAAGCCACGTTGGCCTAGAGCTTCCTTAGAATGAAGATTTTTAATTGTGGATCAATATCTTCACTAAGAGCATTCAGGTTGTCTATTTTTTCTTGTGTTAGTTTGAGTAAGTTGCTTTATCAAGAGATTTTGTTCTTTTATCTAAACAATGAAATTTATTTGAGCTTGTATCAGTTTGCTAGGGCTACTGTAACAAAATACCACAGACTAGGTGGCTTAAACAACAGAAATTTTCTCTGAGTCTGTGGCTTGCCTCTTCAGGTTCTGGAGCCTGGAAGTCCAAGATCAAGGGGTTGGCAGGTTTTATTTCTCCTGAGGTCTCTCTCTTTGACTTGCAGAGGGCTGCCTTTTTTTTTTTTTTTCTTGAGACTGAGTCTCACTCTATTGCCCAGGCTGGAATGCAGTGGTGCAATCTCAGCTCACTGCAATCTCCGCCTCCCAGGTTCAAGGGATTCTCCTGCCTCAGCCTCCCAAGTAGCTGAGATTACAGGCATCCACCACCATGCCTGGCTAATTTTTGTATTTTTAGTACAGACAGGGTTTCACCATGTTGGTCAGGATAGTCTTGAACTCCTGACCTCAAATGATCTGCCTGCCTTGGCCTCCCAGAGTGCTGGGATTACAGGTATGAACCACTGCACCCAGCCACGCTGCCTTCTTATTATGTCTTCACATGGCCTGGTCTCTGTGCACACATTCTTAGTTGCTCTTTCTCCTCTCATAAGGACATCAGTCATATCGGATTAGGGCCTCATCCCTACGACCTCATTTAGCCTTAATTGCCTATTAAAAGGTCATATTTCCAAATACGGTCATATTCGAGGTTAGGACCTCAACACGCAAATTTGGGGGTAGGGAATAAAATTCACTTTATAACAGCATTTATAAAATCCTCTTATCTTTTTAATGTCTGTAGGATTAGTGTTGCTATCTTCCTTTTCATTTGTAACCATTTGTGCCTACTTTCTTTCTTTGTCTTCTTTTAAAATCGTTTTGACATCTTTTTAATGTCTGAAAGGTCTGTGGTGGTATCGCTATTTTTATTTCAAACATTAGTCTTTTGTGCATTCTTTATTTTTTTAAAAATTAATCTTATGAGAAGTTTATCAATTATTTTAGTATTTTCAAAAGGCCAAATTTTAGCTTTGATGTTCGCTTTCTACTTCATTATTGTCTGTTATAATATTTGATGTGTTTATCCATTCACTGTTTGATGAATATCTCCAGTTTTTTGTTATTACAAATAAAACTACGATAAACATTTATATATAATTCTTTTGTAGACATGTGTTTTCATTTCTTATGTACAACATAGTAATGAAATTTCTGAATCATACAGTGAATGTGTAAACTCTATAAGAAATTGCCCAATTTTTTCTAAAGTGGTTCTACAACTTTAGAACTACTTTGCAGTTCTACAGTTCACAGCAGTAATAAATGAGGTTCTAGTTTTTCTTTTCTTTTCTTTTCTTTTTTTTTTGAGATGGAGTTTTGCTCTCGTTGCCCAGGCTGGAGTGCAATGGTGCAATCTCGGCTCACTCACTGCAACCTCTGCCTCTTGGGTTCAAGCGATTCTCCTGCCTCAGCCTCTGGTTGGGGTTCAATCAGGCTGGTGGGAAAAATATTAGAGATAGTGTAGAGATAGACACAAATCTTCTTGGAAGGCCGAGAAGTTTGCATAACTTCTATAATAGATCTGGCTGAAGGTAGCCTGGTCCCTTTATCTTTAGTTAAACAAAATTAAAGTAGTAACAAAGGAAGGCAGAGTAGTTTTACTTAGCTAGCTTGTTTACTCATATGATCTTAAGACTAACCTTTATTGTACCACAGGTACTTAAGTGCTTTTTACTCAGGAAGTCCACAGTGTCAATTACTCTTTAATGGTGTTAACTCAAGCCTTTATTAATTAATCTTACCTAATAAATGCGAGTCTCACTAGCTGATCAGGGCCAAGTCGCGACTGTTTACAGGACTCAGCAAGGAATCTGTAAGCGGCTGAGACACACTCAGCTGGACAGGCAAAGCAGAGTATCTGTGTGTCAGTGTACGTTATTCATCCGTCGCCGGGTCAGGGGTCTGCAACGGACAGACACCCCCGCCCCCCGCAGCTGGCGCCCCCATGAGAGGTGCACTGCCACAGTTGGTGCCCTGTGTGGGAAACTGTGTGATGAGCACTGCCACAGCCTCAAGTACCTGGGATTACAGGCATGTGCCACCATGCTGGGCCAGTTTTTTGTACTTAGTAGAAACAGGGTTTCACCATGTTGGTCAGGCTGGTCTCCAACTGCTGACCTCAGGTGATCCATACACCTCAGCCTCCCAAAGTGCTGGGATTACAGGTGTGAGCCAGCACTCTCAGCCTGGTTATAGTTTTTCTACATCCTCACCAACACAGGCTGCTGCTAACCTTTTACATTTTGACCATCTTAGTGGTTGTAATTTGTATTTATCTTACGACTAATAATGTTCAGCATCATTCCATGTGCTTCTTGGCCATTAAGAGATCTTTTGTGAAGTATGCATTCAAATCTTTTGCCCATTTTTTATTGAGTTTTTGTTATCTTCTTACCATTCAGCTGCAAGAGTTATTTATACATTCTGGACACAAATCATTTGTCATATATGTGTATTGCAAATATTTTATCTGAGTCTGTGGCTTGCTTCTTTGATTCTTAACAGTGTCTTTCGAAAAGCAAAGTTTTAAATTCAATGAAGTCCAATTATTATGACTAATTTTTATGACTAGTGCCTTTTTGTGATCTGTATAAGAAATCTTTTCTTCTCCAAAAGCCATGAAGAATTTTCTCCTCTGTTTTTGTCTAATTTTTTTATGTTAACTTTTTCATTTAGATCTAAAATCTATTTTGAGTTCATTTTTATGAATAACGTACAGGTTGAAGTTCACTTTTTGCATATAGATGCCTAGTTACTCCAGGACCATTTGTTGTTACTGATTTTCAACTTTATTAAATGTGTTTAGAAATCAAACACTATATGATTTGCATCATGAAATCTGGTGAGACTTCCTTTATGTTTCAGCATATAGCCAATTTTTATTGTGCTTGAAATTAATAGGTATTCTCCAGCTGTTGGCTGCAATATTCTCTACATGTACTTAGGTCAAATTTGTTGATTGCATTATTCAAGTTTTGTGTATTATTGCTGTTTTATATCTACTTATTTTATCAGCCACTGACAAGTGTGATAAAAATCTGTCAATATGACTGTGACTCTATTCATTTCTGCCTTTTTGATTCCATATTACTGGATCTATACAAATTGAGAATTTTTATACCTTCTTGGTAAATTGATCCTTCTGGCATTATGAAATTCCTCTTTATCTCTACCAGTCTTTTTGCATTAAAAACAGCATTTTTAATCTTAACATAGCTACATCAAATTTCTTTTGGTTAGAGTTTTCATAGTGTATCTTTTTTTTCACCTTTTTATTCTAATCTTTCCACATTCCTGTGTTCTTGATATGTCTCTTGTAACCAACAAGGGTCTTCTTTCATTGCAATTTGTGTCTTTTAATTTGACCATAGAGTCCATTTGCATTTGACATAAATACCGATATGTCTAGGAAGCTTCATTAGATTGCTAGGACTGCCACAACAAAATACCACAGACCTGACAGCTTAAACAATACATACTTGTTTTCTCATAGTTCTGGAGGCCAGAAGTCCAAATTAAGGAATCAGCTGGGCTGGTTTCTTCTGAGGCATTTCTCCCTGACTTGTAAATGGCTATCTTTTCCCTCTGTCTGCACATGATCTCTGCTCTGTGTCTCTGTATCCTAATATTCTTTTCTTATAGAGAGACAGTCATTTTGGATCACATTTACCTTAATGATCACATTTAACCTTGATTACTTCTATAAAGGCACTATTTCCAAATAACGGTCACAAATTCTTAGGTATTGGAGGTTAGAATTTCAATATATGAATTTGAGGGAGAGAAGGGGATATAATTCAGTAGTAAGTATGTGATCAAGCAAATAAAACTACCATCTATCATGTGTTTTCTATTTGTTCCATCTGTTCTTTGTTCTTTTTCTGTCTTTTCTCATCTTGTTTCGAATTGATTTCTTTATTATTACATCTTTTCTCTATTAGCATGAAAGTTGTATGTGCATTAACCATTCTTTTTGTGCTACCTGGAAATTATAACATGCATCCTTGGCTTATCAAAGCAGAACATTAATTTGTGTCTTTACCTACTCTCCAGACAAAGACCTTGGAACACTTTAACTCCATTCAGCCCCATCCTTATTTATGTTTAAATTAGCCTACATTTTAAATCTAAATATATTTTAAATCCCACAATGTATTATTATTATTGCTTATATAATCAATATCGATTTAAATTCATTCACATCATTGTCTAAAAACAAAAGCTCCTACTTTATTTATCTTTCTTTTTTTAATTGTTCATGAAGTGAAATATTTCATTTGTCTCTTATGCTATCCTTGTGCAACATATAAAAACAGATATGTTCATCCTCTGGTGACGTAAGTGGAAGAACAACTAAAATTCCCAACTCTATAGAGTCGTAAGACAGGAAACTACAGAAGTCAGAGGAAACTTCAATATCAAGAAGTTTGGAAAGAGGTAAATATTATAATACCCCATAAAGACATAACTTCTGCCAAACTGGATGACATCAGTTCATTTCTTTGATGTTTATTTTGTTTTGTTGAAGAGCAAACTAGATGGGAAAAAAGCAAAGCTGAGAGAAAGGATGAGAGAAACATGCAAGGATTGAGAGAGTGTCTATAGAGATGGAAAGAGGAGCTCCACAGAGACCTCCCAAGAGAGTGACCTGGGTGGCATAATAGCAACCAACATGAGTTGGAACTCAGAAACTGGTAGATGTTTGTCATTCCCAACCATAGGTTCCTGGATTAAAGGAGCCCAGAAAATCACAGCAGAAGCCCAGATATCACACAAGTGACAGCAGAGCAGGCATCCTCCATATTTATGAACTTCCTAGTAATACGATTCAGCTTAGAGCGCTGGAAATATTGTCAGTCCCTGCTCTTGGGCTTGTGAAAACCTGTCTGGAGCTTTGCAACTTGTGAATATTCAGACTCAATTAATGGAAATGAGCTATGTTTTTAGGGTGAAAATATTCTTTCCTTTGCCAGCTCCAAACAATGTGTCTTGCATTTTTAGACGAATCCAGTTGCGATGTTGACAGGTGCAGACTAACTACTCTTTCCACAACAAGCATTCGGAAACATTTTCCTGGTGGTCATGCTGCAAGTCTTGTGTATTAAAACCAGGGCTTCAGGTTTGCTAAGTCAGCACGCTCAACATAAGATATGTTAGAGACATAACTTCTGAGGTGAAGGGAATGATTGCAAATTTACATCAGAAGCTTTGTCTGCTGGTCCTTAGATCAGTTGACTAATGATCTTTGCCTCTGGGGTTTTTTCCATGTTCAGAAATAAGGACAAAGAAAAGACCTACTTAAAGATAACTAAAATGAGGAAATTTTCAGAAAATTGACCCTTTTTATATGATTGTTATTATAAATTAACATTCATTCTGCTTGCCATGAGCCAGGCACTCATTATACTTAGCTCTTAGTGTGCATTATATCATCTTATTTAAATCTTACAGCAATCCTACCATATAGACACCACTGTTATTCCCATTGCAATAATTGGCAAGGTTTAGTAGCTTGCCCAAGTCAACTATGTGGAAGTGCCAAAGCCAGGAATCAAATGTGGCTTTCTTACTCTAAAAATAATGTCCTTAACAACTCCAATAAACTACACATTCAAATGAGCTTACCACCAGTATTATATCAACAATCGAGTTAATCACCATTACTATATCTCATCTCACTAAAAACTTGCATATAAATGCATCTGCGCTGGATCTAATCGCCAAATGTCTGGTTCACCAACGTGGTTTGTATCCAGCTTCATGTGCCCTCTGAACTCAGTTGCATATGATGGGCAACAGTAAAAGCCACATTTTCAAAACCATGACGCAGCAAAGTTTTCAGGTGTGCTTCATTATCCTCCTTCCTTCTCCTCTAGCTCTGAATCTTCCGCCTCTCCCAGTTCCATACTTCTTTGCCAGAGGCTGAGTGAACCAGAACAGAGAAGGACAAGTACAAGGAAGAGCATTTAGGAGAATGATCATATCATTTAAACAGGTGCAGCGTGGAAAAAGAATAGAAACATACATAGATCTGCACAAATTGCATGGCAATTCATCTGGGACATTAGATTTTGTAGCAAATTGATATTTTTTAAATATGTATCTATGTTATCTCTTTTTTTGGCCTTTTCTCCATTTTTAACAGCAAAGCTATTTTATACTTATTGGTTAGGGCATAAGGTTGAGCTTAAAGAAGGAAGCAGAAAAACAAACAATATTTTTCCTGGCTCCAATGTTTTAAAAGCCTATGATGTTAGGAGTCTGGAAAGGATTCTTACCTTAGACAAAATATTTCTTGGAAAACATCTTGAATAAGAGGAAGGCCATGTATGAACCATATAGACAAGAACAAGGAAGTCTCTGTGGTGACATGCTTGGGCCAATGAGGAAGGATCAAACTGGGCCGCAGATGTCTTACCCAATGCCCATATAACCAGATTATATTAAGAGTAGAAAAACCCATGACACGTCCAGTTCCCCTGAATTTAAATACAATGCCAGGGCAGGAAGAAACCTCAAATTAACTGAGATTACATTTTTCCACCCTAGAGAAATAGGAGATTGAAATATAAATCAGACTGAATTTCAAAAATACATTATATGTCGTTTTTCTCACACACTCAAGCTTCTGAACAAAGATTCATACCTATGACAATTTATACAATTGAATGCAAATCAGGAGAGCATTCACAGCTGACTTCCATCCAAAGGGAATCTTGGGAAAGGATAGAAAGGAAGAGGTTACCAGCCACAAGTTTGGGAGATTTCTGGACAGCAAAAGGGACAGGTCATGCTTCATTGCCAGGTCAACTCATATGAAAGGACAATTTGTCTCTTTGTAGACATCCCAGAGCAGGGATGTCAAACAATTTTGAAACACTTCTTTTTGGAAAAAGAGCCAAGAGGTTACATAAAGTTAAAAAACAGGTTTGCAGCAGAAGGCTCAAGACTAACACTGAACGCTCTCCCAATGTATTAGAAATCTTGTTTCCCTGAAAAGGGAGAGCTAAGCCTTTGCCCTGTGGACGTGATGCCATTGGTTGCTTTTCTCTTTGAGAGGAGTTAGATATACTCCCTTTTTAGCCAACAAAGAAAGGGAGAAATCCGAGGACACATCTATGCTGAATCTAATCACTAAATGTCCGGTCTCACCAACGTGGGTTTGTATCCAACTTCATGTGCACCCTGAACTCAGTTGATGCCTTGGAGACAGGGCAGGGGAATAAAAAGCAAGAGAGGTGCATTCCACAAAAATAAGAGACTCTTGACCTTTCTATTCAAAGCACACTCCAGGGATCATCAGGAGCAGCACTCCTGGGAGCTTGTTAGAAATGCTGGATCTCTGGTCCCAACCCCCATCTCCTTAATCCTGGTTTTCATACAAGATCCCTTGGTGATTTGGAAAGCTCATTAAAGTGTGAGAAGCACTTGTCTAGGAAGCCAGCCTCAAGCTTCTGGTAAAAACGAGACTCCTAGCTGTTCCAGCAGGAAGGATTCCTCATTCTGGGAGGTCTTGCAATCGTAAGACTGGCATGGAGAAGATGACAGGCCCTGGAATTAGTCTGCCTGAGTTCAAAGCCTAGCTACTTTATCAGCTCTGGAGCCTTCAGCAACATGCTCTCTGGACCTCAATTTCCTAATCTGTGAAATGAAGACAAAAATGATAATACTAGCTAGGTGTGGTGGCTCATGCCTGTAATCCCAGCACTTTGGGAGGCCAAGGTGGGAGGATCGCTCGAAGTCAGGAGTTCAAGACCAGCCTGGCCAACATGGTAAAACCCCATCTCTACTAAAAATACAAAAATTAGCTGGGTGTGGTGGCATGCACCTATAGTCCCAGCTACTCAGGAGGCTGAGACAAGAAAATTGCTTGAACCTGGGAGGTGGAGGTTGCAGTGAGCTGAAATTGCAGCACTGCACTCCAGGCTGGGTGACAGAATGAGACCCTATCTCAAAAAAAAAAGGGGGGTAATACTGGAATTTAGTTCCCAGGGTTGTCATGAGGATTAGAAGAAAGAAAATACATAAAATATTTAGAATAGTGCCTGGCACAAGGAGCCCTCAATAAAAGTTAGCTATTAGTATTTTTAAGAGAAAATGTCTTATGTTTTGGATTCCTAACAAAAGTGCTGAAACCATCTTGGAGAGTTCTTCCATGTTCTTCCTTCTCAGCTACAGAAAACACAAGGAATAATTTTAACTGCTCCTGACCAGTCTATGCTAAGTGGTGGCACATGGAGTCAATTCTAGGAAAAAAAAAAAAATGGCATAGTCACTGTTTCCCAAACCGTATTCATTCCAAAACTCCTTCAGTCTTTTTTTAAACCATATCCATATACAACCCTTATGTGTTATTTTTATTTAAGTCAATTTACAATGAATTTTGTTCCTTAAGAGACACATCCAAAGCAATACATATTATCTATGAAGTCAGTAGTTTAATGTGATTTTTTTCTAATTCATGTTAAAGTGAAACCATAAATATGAAAATTAAAATGTTCACACATACATAAAAATGTTACTTAGAACTCCAGGAAGTCTCTTCGTTCCTACATTAGCATTTTATTAGCTCTCAGCTGTAATTCCAAATGTTTTGACATCAAATCTCTCCACTCAAGTGATTTGAGCAAAACCTTTGCTTCCAGCTCATGCAGCCCAGCTGAGGACCAGAGCCACCAAGCAATTTGTCCAAGCAACACAGCCAGTGCAGGACAGAAAGATTAGACCACAGCTTTTCTGTAGTAGAGATGGCAAAAGCATCCTTATTCTCCCAACAGCACTGAGACAACAGCTGTGTCTGTGCCCCTATTTCTATTCTCTCTGCTTGGTGACTTTTGTCTTGTTCCTGTAATGATTGAAAGTCCCATTCCTTTCACATCTAATATGATCACTGGATTCATAGAACAGAGCTAAAGAAATGATTTCTAAATGTCTTGCCTTTCCTTTTACAGTTTTCCCACATCGGGGGGCGGGGGCAGTTTCTTTTGGGGCCATCAAGTTTTTTCTCACATAACAAATGCAACAGCTTAGGTTTTCCTGCCACCCTACTTTTCACAGAGCCATGTCAAAGAATAAGCCTCGTGGGCCAGATTCCCTGCTCCTCAGTGATTCACAGCTTCTGCAAAAGGAATGAGTAAGCAAGCTCTCACGAGTGACAGCCTCTGGCCCAATTATTTCTTCTCCATGTTTTTTCTCTGTGAATTATCAAGTGACATTCTAGTGATTTTTGACAATGTTAATTAATGTAAAAGGAAGGAGAAGAAATTAACCCAGTCTATCTGCTCTGCTTTATGGCGGGTATGATAATGTTCTAAGACGTTGTGTTATCAACATTCAGTTCCATTTAGTAAATATTTTTGAAGGGCTCCAGACAAGCCACAATTACTAGATGCTGCACAGGTTGCAAGAGTTGGATCTTACAACCCTTACAACAGAGGGATGTGTCTATTCCATAGACTTGCCAAACAAAAAGTTTTCAACTTGTGTTTATCTGAATCATGCATTCTCAAAGGGGGCGATATTACAACCCTACTCAACAAAATCTTATTCTTTAGTATTTAATTTCTTGTATCAGGGAGAAATTTAATGTAATTTAATTATTTAACTTATTTTACAATTAAATTAGCTTGTCATGTTACTTTAATTTAATAATTTCAATTTAATTTTTTCTGAGGGGAGGATAATAACAGAAAAAACGGTTGAGAAACACTGCTCTAAATGCAACTATAACTCAAATATACTCCTCCTTTGACCCAGCAATTCCATTACAGGAAAGGGGTCCAGATCCAGACCCCAAGAGAGGGTTCTTGGATCTCCCACAAGAAAGAATTCAGGGCAAGTCTGCAGTGCAAAGTGAAAGCAAGTTTATTAAGAAAGTAAAGGAATAAAAGAATGGCTACTCCATAGACAGAGCAGCTCCAAGGGCTGCTGGTTGCCCATTTTTATGGTTATTTCTTGATCATATGCTAAACAAGGGGTGGATTATTCATGCCTCCCCTTTTTAGACCATATAGGGTAACTTCCTGATGTTGCCATGGTATTTGTAAACTGTCATGGCACTGGTGGGCATGTAGTAGTGAGGATGACCAGAGGTCACTCTTATCACCATTTTGGTTTTGGTGGGTTTTGGCCGGCTTCTTTACTGCAACCTATTTTATCAGCAAAGTTTTTATGACCTGTATTTTGCACTGACCTCCTATCTCATCCTGTGACTTAGAATGCCTTAACTGTCTGGGAATGCAGCCCAGTAGGTTTCAGCCTCATTTTACCCAGCTCCTATTTAAGATGGAGTTGCTATGGTTCACACACCTCTGACAATTCCACTTCCATTATTTGTCTTAGAGAAAGAGTCCCTGGAAGAAACAAAGTCATTTGTTGCTGACTATATCATCATTTTTAATAGGGAAAACAACCTAAATGTCCATCATTTGGAAATAGTTCAATAAACTATAGTGCATCTATATTATGCACGCCTGTAATCCCAGCACTTTGGGAGGCTGAGGCAGGTGGATCACTTGAAGTCAGGAGTTCAAGACCAGCCTGGCCAACATGATGAAACCTGGTCTCTACCAAAAATACAAAAATTAGCCAGGTGTGGTGGCACACACCTGTAATCCCAACTACTTGGGAGGCTGAGGCAGGAGAATCACTTGAACCCAGGAGGCAGAGGTTGCAGTGAGCCGAGATCATGCCACTGCACTCCAACCTGGGTGACAGAGCCAGACTCCATCTCAAAAATAAATAAATAAATAAAAGGAATGAGGTAAGCTTAGGGAAACTGACATGGAGAGAGGCCTCCAAGCCTGATACAGCTGGGCTGCATCCCCACCCAAATCTCATCTTGAATTATAGCTCCCATAATTCTCATATATTGTGGGAGGGACCCAGTGGGAGATAATTGAATTATGGGGGCAGTTTCCCCTATACTGTTCTCATGGTAGTGAATAAGTCTTATGAGATCTGATGATTTTATAAGGGGTTTCCCCCTTTGCTTGGCTCTTTCATTATTTCTTGTCTGCCACCATGTAAGATGTGCCTTTCACTTTCTACCATGATTGTGAGGCTTCCTCAGCCTTGTGGGACTATGAGTCCATTAAACCCCTTTTTCTTTATACATTACCCAGTCTCAGGTATGTCTTTATCAGCAGAGTGAAAATGGACTAATACAAAGTCATATTATGGGTTGGAAAAAGCACTCTGCAGAATATGTGTGCATGATCACTTTTAGATTAAAACGCACACACAACAGATCTATGTATTTCTGTTTGTGCATGCTCTATATGTAAATGCAAAAGAAAGTCAATGGAAGGTTGCCCACAAAAGTGATAAACTCAGACTACCTTTGGGGATAAGGATGAATTTGACAACAGAGAGGTGGTTGAATTGGCAGATGCACTATTTTATTTATTGTTTTCTGTGTGCTTTCTTTCACATTTTGCACAAGAATAAGTCCTGAATGACTCATAGAAATAAGAATAATAAATAAACAAATATTTATAAAAATCAACCCTTCCTCATCTAAAGAAAGGAAGAAAAGATCTCTTCAGCCCTAAAGAAAAGATTTGTCACTTGATTTCTAATAAAATCAGGAAGTCGAAAGCCTCTGTGCTTCACTTGGATTATAGTTTTTGTCTTTTTAATCAAATTATAGAAAAATGACATAAAGCTATGCCAGGTTTAAAAAAAAATTCCTAAGGCTTGAAGTAATCAAAGAAATCAAATAGTCAAGAGAAATGGATTTTACGATCTAAAAATGAAACACTGGTGGGCAAGACCTCTAGAGGATGGTTGGCAACAGATATCAACATGTAAATAAGCATACCTTTCCACAAGCAGTCACAATTCTAGGAATTACACAAGGATGTTCATTACTGCATGCTGTACAATAGAGAAAAACTAGAAATACTTGAAAGTCCATTAATGTGAGATTAATAAGCAAAATAAGGCAGATCTATATAGAAGAACACTTTGTATTCATTCCCAATGATGATCTATATTTACTGGAATGAAAAGAGATCTACAAGGTATTATTGTATTAAAGAGTGGGTTAGCCCAGGCATGGTGGCTCATGCCTGTAATCCTAGCACTTTGTGGAGCTGGGGCAGAAAGATCACATGAGCCCAGGAGTTCATGACCAGCCTGAGCAATATAGCAAAACCCCCATCTCTACAAATGGTGGTGGTGGTCCCAGCTACTCGGGAGGCTGAGGCAGGAGGATCACTTAAGCCTGGGAAGTCCAGGCTTCAGTGAGCCAAGATTGCACCACTGCACTCCAGCCTGGGAGGCAAAACATTCTTTTACTTGAAGTCTAAATCCAGTTTTGGGGGTACCAGCCCTATCTCCACTTGGCTTTAAGAACACTAGCAGCTAGACTTAGACCACAGGAAGGGTCTTATAGGATTCCTTTTTAAGGAAACTGATTAGTCCAGGAGAAAAATCCTACAGACACTGATATCTGAAAGTCTCCCAGTGAAATGCCAGGTTACTACTTGATTACTTGACAGTGAAGTTCCAAATTGACAGGGTTTTGTCAATTACCCACCAGTGTAGAGTTTGCATTTTAGTGTCTCTCTGTTAAGTATAAACGAACAGCCTAGGAGAGCTAGACATTGACGTCAGCTTTTACGTAGTTTTGCATTGCTTTGAATTGGTATGTTACAAAGTTGGGTCCCAGCTCTCTTCCAAGCTTTGAATGTCAAAAAAAAAAAAAAAAATTTGAGTGTCAGGGGACAGGGTGGGAAACAAACTAAGAGAAAAAATTTCGTGGAAACAAAGACAATGCAGATGGCAAAATGACTTTTTTAACTATAATAAATATCCTCAGAGAAATAGTTATATTATTATACAATGATGGTCTATAAAAAGAGATAATAAGAGAATAAGAAACAGCTCTTGGAAATTAAAAGCATAATTGTAGAAATTTTTAATTTGATAGAATGTTTGAAAGGAAATAGAGTTGAAAAAAATCTACCAACAAGTAAAACTCAAAGATAAAATAAGGAAAATAAGAGAAAAAAGATAGAAAAACTAAAGTGTCCATTCAAGAAATTCTACATCCAAAAAAGGGGAAAAAAGAAAGGAAGGAAGAAAAGAAGAAATGTTACAAGAAAAAGAGTACATGGAAAACAAAAGGGAAGAAATTTGCAAAGAAATAATACAAGGAGTGAAGGCCATGATTTTCCAGACTGAAAGTTTTCATCAAGTGTTCAGCACAATAAATAGGGGGGAAAAGACCCACAAGGCACATAACGATGAAATTCAACAACAACAACAAAGTTCAGAATAAAGAGAAAAGAGTAGATCAAATGGAATGAACAAGGCTTCAGAATGCTATTGGAATTGAACAATGAGCAGAACCTTCAAAATTCTGGGGAAAATAATGCCCAATATAAAATTTGATATTCAGCCACGATGTGCTTTATTTTAATAAAGATATTTGCAGACATGCAAGAATACAAAAATTTACTTCTCATGAATTCTTTCTTGGGAGGTGTATTAGTCTGTTTTCATACTGCTGTAAAGAACTGCCTGAAACTGGGTAATTTACAAAGGAAAGAGGTTTAATTGACTCACAGTTCAGCATGGCTGGGGAGGCCTCAGGAAACTTATAATCATGGCAGAAGGCAAAGAGGAAGCAAGGCACCTTCTTCACAAGGTGACAGAAAGGAGAAGTGCTGAGCAAAGAGGGAGGAGCCCCTTGTAAAACCATTAGATCTCATCATAAGACCTCACTCACTATCATGAGAACAGCATGGGGGGACCGCCCCCTCCCCCACCTCCCTCCATCCCCCTTCCACCCACCTCCCTCCATCCCCCTTCCCCCCTCCCCCCCACCATCCCCCTTCCCCCTCCCTGCCCCCACCATGATTCGATTACTTCCACCTGGCCTCTCCCTTAACACGTGGGGATTATGGGGATTACAACTGAAGATGAGACTTAGGTGGGGACACAAAGCCTAACCATATCAGGAGGTTCTTGGAGAATATTCTCCATCAAAATAAGAAAGTACACCCAGAAAGTGAGGGCTTGTGATTTGAGAAACAAAGATCCAACCCAGAATAGGAGTTACAGGATTTTTCAGGAATGGCAGTAAAGAGACATCTTAAGACCTGTAGGCCTAGAAAGCAACCAGACCAGATGAGAAAAGCAGAACAAGGATCAGAGAGACAGGGTGTCAAGAAAAGATGATGAAATTGAGGGAGTACCTGAGCTGTCAAATGTATTCTCAGATTATCCATTCACTTAGAAAGTTAAGGATTGAATTAGTAATGGATACAATGGAAACCTAAAGCGAATAATGGAGGAAGCAATTATTAATCCCAAGAATACAAAAAGTTGTGTGAGACATGCAATTGCAGCTCAGTGGTGAATCATAGCTATATAATCATTGTAGTGTAAATATACGATGTTGATTTACCCAACAATGGGAGGTGAGAGAAATAAAAATGCATGGACACAGCACGAGGGCAACCCAGACATGTGAGGACCACCCTTAACCAAGGAGGGACTGCAGCCAGTGCATCGGTACCTCCACCCTCCTGCCCTCTAGCGGGACAATTCTGAGGTGTACTCCATAGTGTCTCAAAGGGCCCCCAGCATGACTGAGCTCAGATGGTCGACAGTGACAATCCACTCACTAAATGGACGCTTCGTTGACTGTTCTCTCTTCATCCTCTCATTCTCCCTTCATTCTTGCTTGTGCTTCCTGGGAGTGCCTCTTGATTAAATTGTGTACTGTATTAGTCCATCTTCACGCTGCTGATAAAGACATATCCGAGACTGGGTAATCCATAAAGAAAAAGAGGTGGACGGGAACAGTGGCTCACGCCTGTAGTCCCAGCACTTTGGAAGGTCAAGATGAGCAGATCACCTGAGGTCAGGAGTTCGAGACCAGCCTGGCCAACATGGTGAAACCCCCGTCTCTACTAAAAATACAAAAATTAGCTGGTTGTGGTGGTTTGCGCCTGTAATCCCAGCTACTCCGGAAACTGGAGCAGGAGAATCGCTTGAATCCAGGAGTTGGAAGTTGCAGTGAGCTGAGATCACGCCATTGCACTCCAGCCTGGGTGACAAGAGTGAAACTCTGTCTCCAAAAAAAAAAGAAAAAAAGAAAAAGAGTTCTTTTTCACAGTTCCACATGGCTGTGGAGGCCTCACGATCGTGGTGGAAGGCAAAAAGGCACTTCTTATATGGCAAGAGAGAATGAGGCCCAAGCGAAAGGGGTTTCTGCTTATAAAACCATCAGATCTCATGAGACTTACTCACTATCAGGAGTATGGGGGAAACCACACCATGATTCAATTACCTCTCACCGGGTCCCTCCCACAACACATGGGAATTATGGGAGCTATAATTCAAGATGAGATTTGGGTAGGGACATAGCTAAACCATATCATGTACTGTCTTTATCTCTGTGTCTCCTTCAGGCAAGGTTGCCAGATTTAGCAAATAAAAATACAAAACGCCCCACTAAATTTGAATTTCAGATAAATGACAAATCATGTTTTAGTACAAGTTTGCCCATGCTATACTTGGGACATACTTGTACAAAAAATGATTTGTTGTTTAACTGAAATTCAAATTTAAATGAGCATCCTACATTTTATCTGACAACTCGACTACTGTGGGGAACAAAAACTAAGACAGAGGTAGAGCCTCTTGTTTTCTAGTAAGATGTCAATAGTAATACATGAAATCAAAAATCGAGAAAGAGTTCCTTAAGCATATTATTTTAACATATGAAAGCAGGCTGGGTGTGGTGGCTCACGCCTGTAATCCCAGCACTTTGGAAGGCTGAACGGGTGGATCACCTGAGGTCAGGAGTTCAAGACCAGCCTGGCCAACATGGTGAAACCCTGTCTCTACTAAAAATTCAAAATTAGCTGGGCGTGGTGGCACGTGCCTGTAATCCCAGCTACTTGGGAGGCTGAGGCAGGAGAATCACTAGAACCCAGGAGGTAGAAGTCACAGTGAGCCAAGATCGCTCCACTGCACTCCAGCCTGGGCAACAAGAGCAAAATGCCATCTCAAAAAAAAGAAAGCAAATAGCAAAAGAAATTGCTAAAAGAGTGGACAACGGATGGCTCCAGGAAACAGGATCTAGTGTGAGAAGGGGTGGGGCAGGAGATTACTATCTTTTATATTATTCCTCATGGTACCACTGGACTTTTTAAAAACTCCATACACGTATAACTTTGATTACAAGTCTTTTGTAAAAGAAAAATTGAACCATGTATTTACATTCCCATCCACAGTCTCTCTCCTCACTTTGACACATCACATTTCTTTTGTTTTTAACTAATCTGGTGGGTGAAAAAAAAGTTACAATTTATTGCTTCCGGATATTAATAATTTTGAACATTCACATCCCTATGTCTCTTGAATATTCCTAATTATCCTTTTACAAATTACCTATACTGTCTTCAGCCAAATTTTCCATTGTGGTGTTATTTTTAAAAATTTCAGTGTTCACTTTTATTAGATTTTAATACGATATACATGATTGACATGACTTTTAACTCCAAATCAAGTTTGTACTACTGAGAGATGGTGAATTATTAGTTTGAATCAGTGGAAAGACTCCATAATTGCCAACTTTGAAAACACACACACACACACACACACACACAATGAAACAGAACCATTGGGGTCCTACCCTTCGTATGCAGACGGACCTCCACAGCCGACTTTTGGGTATTCATCAGACCTTTTTTTTGAGACGGAGTCTCACTCTGTCACCCAGGCTGGAGTGCAGTGAATCTTGGCTCACTGCAATCTCTGCCTCCCAGGTTCAAGCGATTCTCCTGCCTCAACCTCCTGAGTAGCTGGGACTACAGGCACACGCCATTGCGCCCGGTTAATTTTTTTTGTATTTTCAGTAGAGACAGGGTTTAACCATGTTGGCCAGGCTGGTCTTGAACTCCTGATCTTGTGATCTGCCCACCTCGGCCTCCCAAAGTGCTGGGATTACAGGAGTGAGCCACAGTGCCTGGCCTATCTTATTTTTCTTAACCTCTTTCTGCTTTTAACTGGATCCCTTCACTTAAAAAAAAAAAAATCTCATTTGGTGAAGCATGTATTCATCTTGGGGAAGTGACCACAGTTTCATGTTTAAAATACTTTTTTATTGATATACAATATTTTATGGATTTATGGGGTACGTGTGATATTTTGTTACATGCATAGAATGTGTGATGAGTGAGTCAGGGTTGGTGACTCAACTAGAAAGGCTCGGAAGCAGTGTCTCTCATAAAATTACAACCAGGATGTCAGTGGAGGGTGGGGAGGCAGGGGCTGGAATGCCCACTTCTATGGCGGCCACTCCCATGGCTGTCAGCAGGACGCCTCACATCCTCACTGGCTGTTGGCAAGAGGACTCAGTTCCTCACCATGTGTACCTCCTGCTTAGGACTGCTTCAGTGTCTTCGTGACACAGTGGCTGGTTTTCCCAGAGTGAGGGATTTAAAGAGTAAGACGGGCCAGGCGTGGTGGCTCATGCCTGTAATCCCAACACTTTGGGAGGCTGAGGCGGGTGGATCACCTGAGTTTGGGAGTTGGAGACCAGCCTGACCAACACAGAGAAACCCGTCTCTACTAAAAATACAAAATTAGCGGGTGTGGTGGCGCATGCCTGTAATCGCAGCTACTCGGGAGGCTGAGGCAGGAGAATCACTTGAACCCAGGAGGCTGAGGTTACCATGAGCCGAGATCATGCCACTGCATTCCAGCCTGGGCAACAAGAGTGAAACTCCATCTCAAAAAAAAAAGAGTAAAAGGGATGCAGCAATGTTTGGATCCCAGGCCTCAGAAGTCATGCTCTGCCTTCTCTGCAATACGAGACACAAATCATACCTGTTCAGAGTGGAAGGGGATTACACAAGGGTGTGAGAACCAGAAGGCAGAGATCAAAAGGGACCCTCTGAAGACTAGCTACTATAGGTATATACTTTTCTTAGTTTGTGTAAATCTTATTACAGCAAAATGGGACAAAACCGGATGAAGGAGATAACTATTGCACTGTGTGGTGTTCAAAACGTGTTACTATTTTTCATCAAAACTAAAATTCTATCACCTGAAGGACAAACTGTTATTTTTTGTACCTTTAAAAAGTAAATAGGCCGGGCGTGGTGGCTCACGCCTGTAATCCCAGCACTTTGGGAGGCCAAGGCAGGCGGATCACGAGGTCAGGAGATTGAGACCATCCTGGCTAACGTGGTGAAACCCCGTCTCTATTAAAAATACAAAAAATTAGCCAGGCGAGGTGGTGGGCACCTGTAGTCCCAGCTACGTGAGAGGCTGAGGCAGGAGAATGGTGTGAACCCCGGGGGGCGGAGCCTGCAGTGAGCCGAGATTGCGCCACTGCACTCCAGTTTGAGGTTTTATTTTCTAGTTATTGAGAATACTATTTTATACTTATATTTAGTGACTGTCATAGAATTACTCTTGTGTCTTAATGAGAAAGAAAATATAAGAGAAAGAAAAATTCAGTCTGAATGTTCACATTGCATGCCTATATCAAAATATCTCATGCATCCCACAAATATAGATGCCTACCATGTACCCACAAAAATTAAAAATTAAAACAAATTTAGTTCTGCCTGGCTGACAGTAACTGCAAGATGCATTTCTAATTTCAGAGATGTTAAAATATGAAAAATAGGCATCTTTAAGGAATGATATATAACTTTCTTTTAAACTTCCCAACAGCCCTGTGAAACAATGATTGTTTTTACAGAAGAGGATGCCAAAATTTAATTAGATAAAATTGCTTCCTTAAAGTCACACATCTAGTTAAGACAGAACAGATACTCGGCTCCAGGTTCCTCTGACTCTACAACCAAAGCACATAACTCCTTCATGCTCCTGCCTCTCAGGTCAGTATGGTCATCCTCATTGCCGGCATCACTGACACCCTTATCAACACTGTCATGGACACAATCATCGCTGTTGTCACCTCTATCATTCCTGTCACCACTGTAATTATTATGGTTTTTTTTATCATTGTCACTGCCACCATAATTGTTGTTGTCAACATCATCATCATCATAGCTAATATTTACTGAGCATGTACTATGTGCTAAGCTCTGTGCTAAGGGCTTTACATGGTTTGCCTCATAACTATCCTATAGGTAGGTTTATCGTTACCCTATTCTACAAATATTAATTGTTCTAAGTTATTCAGCTGAGGTCTGAATAGCAGGGTTGAATTCAAATCCACTGACTATAGAAACCACACACAGTATCTGACTCTAGAAACTACTACAAGCCGGGCACGGTGGCTCACGCCTGTAATCCCAGCACTTTAGGAGGCCGAAGCGGGCGGATCACATGAGCTCAGGAGTTCAAGATCAGCCTGGGAAACATGATGAAACCCCATATCTACAAAAAATACAAAAACTAGCCAGGCATAGTGATGTGTGCCTGTGGTCTCAGCTACCCAGAGGGCTGACATAGGAGGATAGCTCAAGCCCAGGAGGCAGGGATTGCAGTAAGCAGAGATCACACCACTGCACTCCCGCCTGGGTAATAGAGTGAGACCCTGTCTCAGAAAACAAGAAAAGAAAAGGAAGTACTACTGTGTACAGTATTAAATACAGTATACAGCAAATCACAGGGCCTCAGTAAGTGATGTATATACTTGCGCCTAACCCAGTGAGTGGCATATAGGCAATAAACAATTACAAAAACAACACCAATCATCGAAGCTAATGTTCATTGAGCAATTACTATGTGCCAGGCATGATGCTAAATGCTTCACACAGTTTATTGCTGTTAGTCCTCATATTACCCTTATGAGGCAGGTACAATTTTTATCCTCAGTTTACAGGTGAGGACATTGAAGGGTAGAGAAATTAAGAAAGTGTTCAAGGTTGCACTATCAGTGAATGACCCAGCCATAGTTCAAACCCAAACAGTGTCATTTAAAAGCCCATGTTTTTGATTACCAGTACAATATTGTCTCCTACAAGAAATGTTATGAGCGAATTTGTTTTCATTGATTCACCCCACAAATATTGTCTGAGTACATACCATAGGTCATGTGTTTGCCAAGTGCTATGGATATAATAAAGAATAAGAAAAAGACCTCTCCTCCATGGAAATTACAGTGTGGACAAAGTACCAATAAAAACAAAAGCTACGAAGACCATGTAGATACAGGGATGTTCAATGTTTTGGCTTCCCTGGGCCACATTGGAAGAAAAAGAATTGTCTTGGACCACACATAAACTACACTAACACTAACATTACTTGATGAGCTACTGAAAAAAAAAAAAGCCCATGCACAAATCTCGTAACGTTTTAAGAATGTTTATGAATTTTGTTGAATTTTAAGAATGTTTATGAATGTGTTGGGCTGCATTCAAAGCCATCCTGGGCCACATGTGGCCTGTGGGCTGCAGGCCCTGGAGAAGTTGATGTAGAAATTTGGTGATATTAACAGAACACTCATATTTACATCCTACCCTTCCCAAAACTCCACTAAGAAGATGCTGAGATGGTAATGATGATGACTAATATTTACTGAATGTTCTCTGGGTGCCAGACATTAATCTGGGCACTTTACACGTGTTGTCACTTTTCAACCTTATAACAATCCATTTTACAATTGAAGAATCTAAGGCAAAGAGAGGTTGACTAACTTGTCCAAAGTCACATAGTTAGTATGTGGCAAAGCAAGTGTAAGAACTTAAAGCTCATGCTTTAATGCATCTCTTTCCACAGTAAAGGACAAAAAAATATATAAATTCTCACAAACAGAGACATCAGGACAAGGGATGTCCTGAATGGGAAAGATCAACAGTTTTGAGGAATGAGAAACACAGCAGAGGGAGTGACTTCTTTAGCAGGGCAGAGAAAGCTGTGAATAAAAGCAGAGGGCTGAGAATAGACCTGCCTCTCCCCACCACAGGGCGCCAGAGAAACTCATAAACTGGGGACATCTGATATCACGGAGTGTGAGAGGGGGACACAAGAGCAACCCTGGAGGGTAAGATGGAATTCAATATTTATAACAGTCAGCGCCTTCACCTACTCCCACACACAGAGTGCCAGAAACCAGGCACTGACCCTCCACCCCAAGGAGAGGTTGGCAGGGAGACTTACCAGCTTCCCATGTTTCCCTCCACACGGACGCAGAACACACTCTGGCCTTGCCCACCCTGCCACTAGCCTCTCCCACAAGGCAGCAAAGGTGAGTCTGGGAGAAAGAACCAGTCAGACTTAGTTCAGCTCCACCCTTTCCTCCTGGGAGTGAGTCTTTCCAAGACAGAGCATGTTTTTTTTCTACCCCTCAGTAAGAACAGTCGTACCATGGGAGGAGTCCTGTCCCAGTTCAGCAATGCCCGTGATTGGCTGCCTAAGTCTCCCAGTTCTGGGGTTGAGTTTGCAGGCCCACTGGACTCTTAGACTAAACTGCATCCTCTACCTGAGTCTTCAATTGTTTAATAAAAGTGGTTTCTTGATCTTTCATCTGCCTTACCTCTTTTCCCACATTATTTCTCAATATGCCTAAAGTTTGGGTTAATTTTTTAAAAAGGAAAGAGAAAGGGAGGAAGAAAGAGAAAGACAGAGACAGAAAGGGAGAGAGAAAAAGAAAGAAAGAAAGAGAGAGACAGAAAGAAAGAGAGAGAGAAAGAAAGAGAGAGAGACAGAAAGAGAGAAAGAAAGAAAGAGAGAGAGAAAGAAAGAGAGAGACAGAAAGAAAGAGAGAGAGAAAGAAAGAAAGAAAGAAGAAAAAGAAAAAGAAAGAAAGAAAGAAAAAGAAAGAAAGAAAGAAAGAAAGAAAGAGAAAAAGAGAGAGAGTGAGGGAGGGAGGGAGGGAGGGAGGAAGGAAGGAAGGAAGGAAGGAAGGAAGGAAGGAAGGAAGGAAAAAAGAAAAGAAGGAAGGGATTTGTGCTAAATGTCATCCTTGGAGAGCTATGAGAAGATAATATATCCATAAAACAAGAATTTATTAATCAGTGAGGAAAGAAGAGCTGTTAAAAAATAAAGCTAGAGCACACAAAGTAAAAATGTCCATGGAACTTTATCTTTCCATGAATATAAAGTTCATCCCAGTTTCCTTCCCGCAAAGATAGCAAATAGAGATCAGGAAATAAAAATTATGGGCAAAAGCAAGACATGAGAGAAAGAATAACCCAGAAAACCTAACAGTCAAATAATAGGAATAGAAGTTTCCGTTCCAGACAAACAGAAAACAACAGGTAAAGAAAAATACACACACACACACATTTATACACATACATACAGGAGTAAAAGCTAGCAGCCTGTAGATTGAAAGAATATACGAGGAAGCCAGCATCAGAAGCAAAAATAGAGCTAAATCATCACAGAACTTTACAAATCATGAATAAATAAAAGATCTTAAAAAGATTTTAGAGGCCGAGCGTGGTGGCTCATGCCTGTAATCCTAGCACTTCGGGAGGCCAAGGTGAGTGGATCACAAGGTCAGGAGTTTGAGACCAGCCTGACCAAAATGGTGAAACCCCGTCTCCACTAAAAATACAAAAATTAGCCAGGTGTGGTGGCACGGGCCTGTAATCCCAGCTACTCAGGAGGCTGAGGCAAGAGAATTGCTTGAATCCAGGAGGCGGAGGTTGCAGTGAGCCAAGATTGCGCCATGGCACTCCAGCCTGGGTGACAGAGCAAGACTCCAACTCAAAATAATAATAATAATAATAATAATAATAATAATAATAATAATAATAATAATATTTTAGAGGGAAAAAATGGTGGAGGAAATGCTAAAGTCAGACTTCTCAGCCTCAATATTGAAGAGGATCTTTACAAAGTATTATGAAACTATTACCAAGATACACTGTTAACTGAAAAGCACAAGGTGCAGAACAATGCACTTAGTGTGCTACCAACTGTGTTAAAAGAGAAAAAACAAAGAGAAGAGAAAACAAGGGAAGAGGGATGCTTGACTGTGCACAGACTATTCCCGGAAGTATATAAAAACTGGTAGAAATAATATCATGGACATGTACTATTTGAAATTTTTTGTCATGTGTTTGTATTGCCTCTTTAAAAAATGGATGGGATAAAGATGACATACAGCCTTGGACTATGTCCATAATAAAACATCTAGGAGCCTGGCGCGGTGGCTCATGCCTATTATCCTAGCACTTTGGAGGGCCAAGGTGGGTGGATCGCTTCAGCTCAGGAGTTCAAAACCAGCCTGGGCAACATGGTGAAACCCTGTCTCTGCAAAAAAATACAAAAATTAGCCAGGCACGGTGGTGAGCACCTGTAGTCCCAGCTACTCAGAAGGCTGAGATGGGAGAATGACTTGAGCATGGGAGGCAGAGGTTGCAGTGAGCCATGATTAAGCCACTGAACTCCAACCTGGTGACAGAGTGAGACCCTGTCTCAAAAAAAAATTAGGAAAATACATTATATAATATTGATGTATGTGATGATTATAACTACCGTAGTGTCACTGATTGTAAGATGCACATTTTTTTCACACATCTCTGAAATTCAGCTATGTATTAAAATCAACAGTGTGCTATCCATCTTATGACAGATCATATTGGCAGGAGTGTTTCTTATTTAGAGAACATAAAATAAAAGGTATCTCACCATTAATGGCATCTTACAGTTTGTGACGTTTGTATATTCATTATCTATTGCTACGTAACAAATTATCCCATGACTTAAAGGATTAAAACACCATTAATTATTTACAGTGTTTGTTGGTCAAGAATTCAGGCACAACTTAGACTCTGCCCTAGAATCACTCACACGCTGCTATGGAGGTGTTACCTGGGGCTGGGGTCATCCCAAGACTTGACTGGGGAAGAGTCTATTTCCCAGCTCACTGGTTGTTGGCAGGATTCAGTTCTTTCTGGTTTGTTGGATTGACAGCTTCAGATCCTCACTGGCTGTTGGCCAGAGGTGACCATCATTTCTTTGCTCCATGGCCTTCTGCAGAGGGCAGGTCACACACAGCAGATGGCTTTATGTAAATGAGTAAGTGAGGGAGCAAGAGAGGGCAAATAAGAGAAAAGTCACAGTTTTTTGTAACTTAATCTCTGAAGTGACACGCCATTACTTTTGCCATTATTCTATTAGATATAAGTCACTAGGTTCATCTCACACTTTTATTCCACGAGGGCATGAAAACCAGGAGGCAGAGGTCACTGAGAGACCTTTTAGAAGCTGCTTACCATAATATGTAAAAATATATGTATATGGACAAAAAAATAAAGCATTTGGAAGTAAGCTTTGTCAAGTTGTTGGTGCTTTAAACCAAAACTGGCAAGTCAAGGAAAAGCTTATTTTTCATGCTGTTGCTCTCAGAAAAATCTACTAGTGTGATCCTTTGAAGGAGTGAGATAAATCCCAGGGACCCGGAAGTCTTTGCCCAGAGTGAGGCCACACTTCCCATGCTGACATAAAGTCAGAAGGAGCAGTTGCAACCTCGGATCTGTGGGTGACTTTGGGCAGCTATGGGGAAGACAGGCAACTGGCTGCAAAGAACCATAGTTAGAGCCACAAAGGCCTCCCTGACAATAACAGCTCCCCCAAGCTATCGTGTAAATCATGCTTGGAGGTGAAGGCAATGAACATTCCAAATCTTCACAGCTTCAAACCTCTTGATTTTCTGCCACATCTATTTTGCCAATTCTTGACCCTGAATCAAGCCAATCATCCATTTTCTTTGTTTCTGCTCCTGGATTGTCAAACATTGCTGGAGGAAATTCCAAAACCATGCTAATTCATTCTGCTACAAATCCAGGCTTCACAGCCTGGGCAAGACACCATGTGACTCATGCCCAGTGAACTCCCTTTCTTATCCCCTGCAACAGCAAGGAAATGATTGCATGTGTGTGTCTTCATAGATAGATAGATAGATAGATAGATAGATAGATAGATAGATAATAGAATGACAGGTGGATAGATTAATTTATAACAAAGACATAGAATATATAGTATATGTTGTCTGTAATATTCATAAATGTATATATGGTACATACTGATATAGATTTCTAGATATATAGAAATATAAAATCAGATAGTGATAAGTGCTCTAGAAATGCAGATACACTGTTCAAACTCACCACATTCCTTCATAAAGAAGATTTCTTCATAAGTGCTATTGCCCTGTTAAGAAGGCTCTTACAGGCACTCTTTTGCCTGAACTATCCTTTCTCATAGGTAACATCTTGATTCAAATGTTCTTTCACTAAAAAGGCCTTCCTTGACCACCCATCTCAACACATTAAGGTGCCCCAGGGCATTGTTTTAAACTCACATGGAGCATCCTGGGATATTTTAAATTTTCAAGGGAAACACAATGATGGCTGGCATCTGTGGAACACTGGGAGAATCCCTAGTCAGAGGTACCTAACAGTTTCCACATGAAGTCACTAAATGTCTTTTGATGGTGTCATATTTTGGCGAAGTTGGCTTTGGGGTGGTAGATGTGATCTAAAAAGCAAGTACCACATGAAAATCAGTGTGGAAAAAGAAATGAGGGTGGCAATGTCCAATCTGCTTCCAAGGTTCGAGAAGCTGTGCAGTGCCCAACAGGCATGCACATGTTACTAGGAAGTAACCATGGTCTTTAAGAATAAAATAAATACATGTTTTCATTCTACAGTGTGCCCTGTGTATCTTTTTAAGCAGCTACTAAATTGTTAGGACATGAAAATTTATTAAAATATCAGGACCTAACTACTTAATAAATGGAACTCTTAGGTATTTATTTTGCCATGGGGCACTGTAAAAGAATTGCTAAAACACTAAGGCCTCTGTGAACCCCAAAAGTTTAGGAATCTCTGCTCTAGACTCTTATCACCAGTACAATCTGCCCTTGTAATGCTCTTTACCTTCCCTCACTAAACAATCATTGTATTTGGTTGCAGTTGCTTAAGTAGCAAGGTGTTTGGAGCTGTCAGCTGCTAGTATAGATCACACCTCTCTCTCTCTCTTTCTCTCTCTCTCTCTCTCTCTCTCACACACACACACACACACACACACACATTAGGGAATGGACCAAAAGAAGTGATGAAGGACACATGAATGGGGATGAAGTAATGTCTGTGCACCGTCCACCTCACCAGGTCCCTTGGAGCTCCAGAATATGGAGTGAAGACATTAGAGACTAAGCCATGACAGCTGCTGTGAAACTCTGGATAATAGAAGAGAAACTTGATGAGTGCAGGAGACAAGGCATAACACAAAGTATACACAAAGCCCTAACCTGAGTCGCACCCTTGCGTGCGACATTGATGGTCTCGTGAGCACTGGTTTTTTGGGCAATGGGAATAGAACAAAGGGAAGCCGGAGGCAGAGAGTATGGGTGTAACATATGCAATGTGGTGAATGCAGGAGAGAGATCTGTTTCTGGGCCCATCCCCTTGGAGATATTTCCTAAGTATCTAGGACACTGCGTGGATGAGAGTTGAGGCCCTGTCACTCACAAATGAGAACAGTTTGGATCACTTGTAAGCTGTATGAGGACCAGGACCAGGTTGGACCTCTCTGCTGCTATCTCCATACCCTAGGACAGGGCTCACCCCATAGTAAATGCTCATCTATTTGTTTTTGTCTATGTGGGTTTCTTTGTTTGCTTCTAACAGTCTTGAAAAAAAAAAAAAAAAAGCACAGATATTTCCAACCTACCAAACTCCATATATCCTGAAACAAACATTGCCTTGGAATGTCCTTTAACTCCCCCATGTCCTTTGATACTTCATATCTAACCTTCCATGGTTTCTATCTCCAACATTTCTCTTGAATACTGCCTTATTCAGGTCTTCATTTCCTCTTGCCTCAAGCCCTTCCTCCATTCTAACCCATCCTACACACTGCTTTCTGATACTCAGTTTCTCACTCCCCTGCTCAGAAACCTCCCATGGTTTCCTATTGCTTGTCTAATAAAGACCAAATTCCCTGGTAAATCTTATGAAGGTCTTCACGTTCCAGTCCCTTACAACTTCAGTTTCTTCAATTTCCCTCACCCTTCACTGACTACCACCTGCCCTAATGTTTGCATGTCTGTATTGCTATTCATGCCATTTCCTCTCTTTCATGCTAGCTTATAAGTTCCTTGGATCTTGAGGCATGTTTTTTTTTTTTTTTTTTTTGACAGAATCTCATTTTGTGGCCCAAGCTGGAATGCAGTGATGTGATCTCACTCACTGCAACCTCTGCCTCCTGGGTTCAAGCAATTCTTCTGCCTCAGCCTCCCAAGTAGCTGGGATTACAGGCACCCACCACCATGCCTGGCTAATTTTTGTATTTTTAATAGAGATGGGATTTCATCATGTTGGCCAGGCTGGTCTCAAACTCCTGACCTCAGGTGATCCTCCTGCCTCGGCCTCCCAAAGTGCTAGGATTACAGACATGAGCCACCGTGCCTGGCCATGTTCTTTATCTTTATATATCCTGTGCCCTTGTCCCTAATACAATTCCTCATTTTGGGGAGGAAACTTCATCTGCCTGCAAGCCATGGGACGTCAGTTAGAGCTAGACTGCAGGACTTTCCCTGCCTTCCTCAGTGACTCTGCCCAGAGAAGAAGAGGTGACTTATCTGATTCATGAGTTTGGCGAAAGGATCTGAGTTTGCTTAACTTAGCACCCTCCGATCTCTCTTTGAAAATCCAGCCACCTATAGGAAACCTGCTTTCTCAGTATATCCTCATTTGTTCTTGGCCATCCAGAAAGAACAAATGAGGATATACTGAGATGTCCCTAATTGCGACAGGATTATTCCTGCATGAAAGGCCTCCAGTTCGGGGGACGGATATAAATTTGACTCAGGGTAGTGCATGCAAGCCTCTTGGCTAGATCTAAGCTATGCCCTATGATATAGAGCTTTATGAGTAACAAAAGGGATATTTTTATCTACATCTGTTTGATTCTTATGTCTATTTTTCAACACATTCCAATTGAGGCAGGTTGGAAGGATGTTGTTTTTTAGGTCATCTCAAACCTAACATCTCATACATATTACGCATATGCTATAGGTGTCTCAATTTAACTGACTTGAATTCTATCCCAGAGGCATATTTTCCATTTTCTCATCCTGAGTAAGATTGAGCAAACAAAGCCTTACTTTATAAATAGTATAACAGTAACATGACATCTTTCAACTCAGGAAATTGAAACATTTAAGGCTTGAGAAACATCATTTATTTCACAAACAGCATGAGGTTGGGAAAAGCCAAAAATGGATTTTCCATGTCAAATTTCTCTTCATCTGTAACCCTTCCCTTCTCACAGAAATTTATAGGTTTCTGGCTTCCTTTCTCTTTGGTCATTAAATTTAATTTCCCAGGACTTGTGTTTTTGTTTGGGGTTTGTTTACTTTTTCTAGTTCCGATTCTAAACTTGGAGAATGTTCCCCATTCTTGATTTTATAGATCTTCTCCTCTCATTTTAATCTGTCACTTCTAACCTATTCTTTTCCTCTACCTCTCCTCTCCTCTTTTACTTCTTAATAAATTCCATAGATGACCAGGCCTCCTGATTCTCTAAATGCTATTTTAAGCCTTTGTATTTCTTTTGTTATGCTTTCAAAATACAGGCAAACCTACCTTTTTCCATCCTTCCCTCCAGCCTTGGATTATATGCCTGTCTTCCTCTCTTGTATCCCCCATAGTACCTAGTATATCCACTTTTCTCCATTCCTCTTACATCCTTTCTATCTATTTTTCTCCACTGATTCCCTCCCCCCTACCTTTAAACATAGCCAAATATATGAGTCCATTATCATTCTGCTATAAGGACATACCTGAGATTGAAAAAGGTTTAATTGGCTCACAATTCAGTATGGCTTGGGAGCCCTCAGGAAACTTACAATCATGGTGGAAGGGGAAGCAAACACATCCTTCTTCACATGGCAGCAGCGAGGAGAAGTGCCAAGCAAAAGGCGGAAAATCCCCTTATAAAAACATCAGATCTCGTGAGAACTCACTATCACAAGAACAGCATGGAGGTAACTGCCCCCATGATTCAATTATCTCCACCTAGTCCCTCCCACAACATGTGGGGATTGTGGGAACTACAATTCAAGATGAAATTTGGGTGGGGACACAGCCAAATCATATCACCAGGCTTCCCTGCTTTGAAAAAAAAAACTCTCATTTCTCACTTTATTTGCAGTCCCCTCTCACCTCTAGCTATCTTACCCTTTCACTCACATTCTCTTCACTCAGAAAACTAAAAACATCACCCCACATGTTCTACCTGTATTTCCACACTGTTGGATTTCTCCATAGCTCCCTGACCTTCTGCTTTCAGCCTAATCACTCAACTGAAATAATTGCTGTTAGAGTTCAAGAACAATTTCTTCATTGTCACTCCTCAGTCTTTCTTCAGTCCTCATTTGTCTTGACATCTTTGCTACATGTGACATTGTTGATCACATTCTGACCTTAGCCTCACGTTCTTTCTTTTAAAACTGTGGTTCAATCCTAAGTCTTGGTGAACTCTGTGGCAGGCACTTTCAGTTGCCATTTTCACCGTCTATCAACAACTGATCAGCCCCAATCATGGGAAACTCTTCTCCTTTGGCAGCGATTGATGTAAGGGCAGGCACATGGCCCATTTATGATCAATGGTAAAAGAAAGACCTCCAAGAGGGTCTTGGGAAATATTTGACTCCCTATAAAAGGCACATAATGAGAAAAAAACATTTCTTCCTGCCCTTCCCTTTCTTCTTCAGATATTCCCACATTAAAAACATAAAGCATTGAGCTGCATCATCCTGCCACCATGAGAAAAGGCCAAGAAGAATATGGAAGCCAGTGCTGTGTCCTGACATCTGGAACTGCCAAGTCAATGTTACAACTACACACATACTGGAATGACAACAGGTATAGATATAAGTAGGGAACTATTGGCTAAGTTTGTATTATTTGCAACCAAATACATTGAAGCATTCCTCTGAAACTTTCTGCCATCCATTTGCACAGAATATATTGTGAGGTCTATGCTGACCTTATGAAAATCTTTATTTCCAAACTTCCCCACCTCCTAGACTCTCAGGGCACCATTGTTTCCACCTGGATTTCATACCATCAGCTTAATGCAACATATGCAAATCCAACTCATCAGTTTTCGCCTAACATCAAGAAGCCTTTTATCATTTTCATTAAGATGAAGAACCCCGTTGAGCTTTGTTAAAAGGACATGAGTTCCAAGAGCTCCAAAGTAGGGGATATAGTACAGATAGGTGAGACAGACAGAATTTCAGATTTGTCTTAATATGGCTTAGTTCTGCCTGGATGTTCTGGCCATTTCACAATGGCATGGATGAAACACACAGTACATGGTAAGACGTGGCCAATGATAAAGCCAAAGTAGAAGTAGTTGTCAGATCATGAAAGATGCCTTCTGAAAGAGCTTGGCCTTAATAGTGTAGATGGTGTAAGACTCTTAGCTGTGGACAAAGATGATCAGATTTGTGTTTTGCAAAAATAGCTTCAGCAACGTTATGAAGGATGGATCAGAATGTTCAAGACTGAGATTCGTAAAGCAAAATAAAAATTCTCTAGTCAGAAAATCATGAGGTCCTGAACAAAGACTCTGAAAGTGGCAATGGAGGGGAAAGGATATTTTTGAAAAATAATTAGGAGAGAATTCATAAGATTGAGTATGGAAATTGAGGGAAACAGAAAAGTATAAAATGAGAACGTAGGTTGACCAAGTAGTTAATGGCATAATTGTATAAATGGGAAGATTGTAATTATTGTGGGTCAATATACTGGAGTCCAGTTTAGCACATGTTCAAATTGAGTTGCCCATGTAACATACAGGTGGAGATATCTAGTAGCCAGGGAAATATATGTTTCCAAAACTCAGAAGAAAGATTTGGAAACACAGGTTTGGGAGTGTGAAAGATACTGGGATGTACATGCTCAATACCCATCCCAAACCTCTTCTTGCATGCTTTCCTCTCCTGCAGAGGCTAGAATGTTAAAATATATATATGTATGCTTCTTAGTTTCCCTAGTAACTAGATGTAGCCATGTGACTATGTTCTGTTCGTTAATGTTAAGTAGGAATGCTGTGTGGGACTTTTAAGAAAACTACTTGAACTAGTGTAACTCAAATGGGAGGTAGACTCTTTGCCCTCTCACTCTTCCTTTTTTCTTCCGCTGAGGTCAAGAATGTGATAGCTGGAGCTCCAGCAGCCATTTTGGCCATGATGTGACCTTGAAGATGGAAACCATATAGCAGGAAAATAGAACAGAAAGATAAGAGGACCCTTGATTCCTAATTAGTGTGAAGCCTCCATACCAACCCTGGACTGAGCACCTCCAGACTTGTTTTACATGTCAAGTTTTATTTGGGTTTTATGTTTTATCCCCCAAAGTACAATCCTAAATGATACATTAAATCACTATCTGTTTATAGGTAATCCGCACAGAGGATAAGAGGTCACGTTAGAGCCATGGAAGTGGAAGAGATCTTCCAGAAATAATCTATACAATGGGGAGGAAAATAAGCACCAATTTCTGGAGAACCTCAATGCAAAAAGCAGAGGGAGAGAAGTCAGCCAATGAGACTTGGAAGGAAGAGACAGAAAGTTAGAACAATGTGTCAGACCTAGAGATGGCCTGCTCAGGTTCCTAGCTACAAGAAGTGTGAGTCGAGAAAGGACTCACTGCCTATCTGAAAGGAGTGGGATTGGTTGACAGCCTCCAGCTGTCATTGGTTGACAGCCTCCATCATGGTCTACCTCCGTTTTAAGGTCATACTATTCTTGGGCTAGCTCCTGGCCAATCACTGAGTAACACGGTAAGTGAAGATCACTTCTCAGTGCAGCTCTGCCAATGACTGAACAATGCATGGCACAAAACTTCCACCCAAAACTGGACTTCTCTAACAGGCCCTCTTTGTTCCAGAGCTCTCCATCGGGCTGATAGAGCCCATCAGACCTGCATCACAGGCAGATAGTTCCTTCTGCCCAGTTAATCTTTTGACGACCTAACTCTGTTTCAGCAACTCCTTGCCAGAAAACCCAGCTGGATATTAAGAGGCTGTACAAGTTAACATGTATTATTTGATTTGATTAAAAATGTATAAAATCATTTACTTTCAAAGTGAAGAGGTAGGTTAATGATTTCTTCAACTTACCAAAACTACCAGACACAGATGTTCTTACTGAAAGCAGTTCACTTTCCAATTCGTGTGCTCAGTCCTCTCTGGGTTTTTATCTCTCTTAACCCAGAATAAAACCATACTCCATCAACAGTCCTTCCAAAATGTCCATTTCTGTTGTCTTACTTTCAATTTAAGTTTTATCTTGCAATCAAATATGTAGGAAAAATGAGTAAGAATGAATTAACAACATCACAAGTAAAGGAATGCATTTGAGGCCCTTTGTGTGCGTCGTTACCGAATACTGTCCAGATTCAGCTATAGTATGGTATAAATCACAATCATTCAACACATAACTCCATATGGCAAAAGCTCAATATAATAAGATTAATTTATAAGGCAGGTATTAAATATGTTCCCAGAACATAATGGCCAAGAGTATTGTCAACAGAATTCATTGAAAAGGTCCTTGTTTCTGAGAATCCAACCATTTATTTCACAAAGATAAAGGTTCATTTTCTCTTCCTTCCTTTTATGTCAATCATCACTTAGCACAAATTAATCTCTCAAGCAAAGCATGAATACCTGCAAATATGTTGGCATTTCCTTCTTATATGAAAAGCGACAAAGCAGATAAAAATCCGCTTTCCTCAATTTCAGAGAGCCACTATTATTGGTGTACTATTGAAAACCTCTGATGTTCTCTTTGGAGGTCAGCAAACTACCACCCACAAGCTAAATATGACCACTCATCTGTTTTATAAATAAAGTTTTATTGGCACACATTCCTGCCCATTAGTTTAAATACTCTCTATGGCTGCTTTTGTAGTACAAGAACAGAGTTGAGTCACTGCAACAGAAACCATTTGGCCTACAAAACCTAGAATATTTATTATCTGTCCCTTAACAGAAAAGATTTGCCAACCCCTGTTCTAGTTTAAAAATTATCATGTACTTTTATATTTCAGTTATTTATCCACTCATTTCACTGATATTTTAACATGTTAACATCACAGTTAATAGGTGTCAATCTGAAATCAGATAACTCTTTTTAAAGATCATAATGCATGCTCTTTTTCTTTAATAGGTGGTTATTATTTTTAATTAATCTATTTTTTTTAATTATCTTCTACCCAGATGACATTTGTGTTTTTTCTCAGATGACATTACAATCTTGACTCCAACACTTGATATTCGGCCATGTTGTAAGATAGAGGTTTAAACTTCGGGTTTTGGAATAAATAAATAAATTAATTAATTTTTAAAAAGGCTAGTCCCCAAAAGAGACTGGAAATAAAATATCTACTGCTTTAAGAGAAATAAAAAAATGAGTATGCCCTAATTCCAATGTTTTTCTGTCTTTCCTTTTGAAAAGATTGCCTCTCTAAATAAAAGAAAGAAGATGACAGCCTTTTAAAATGCGTTTTATCTTCAGATCTTTTGACGTCACAGACCTTCCTATTTTAATGGAGCAGCACCTTCTAAAAATTCATCAATGAATCATAACACAAAAAAGAAGGGGAAGAGGAGGTCCGGAGTGCAGGAAGATTCCAAACTGCTGTCCTAAATGGCAAGTGTTATACAGACCACAAGTTTGCTCAATTCAGAGATGCCCAGAAGGCTAAGCGTGGATTTCTGGTTATCAGCTTCCGTGTGTCAGCTTTCGGCTGGGAGGTCTGTAGCTTACCCACAGAACATAAATTAACTTAGGTTTCTGTGTGATGACTTTGCCCTCCTCCTGAGGCTCTTTATTTTCTCTTACTGTTTCCTTCTCTGTAGTGCACACAACTACTGGGAGCTTGTGAACCATGGGTTCAATCATAACTTCAAGATGACCAAATCAGCATTTTTGAATGTAGTCTCTCAGTTTTCATATGCCAAGTACATTTTTACTTTCCTTTTATTTCTAAAGTAGTGTAAAGATCTTTGCCTAAAAATCATAAAATACTAGTAAGTAAAAAAAGGAAAAAGAAAATTCAGATTATTCATAATTCCCACCACCCAAAGAAACCAATGCAAAATGTTGCTATACATTTATTTATGCATGCAATGGGTTGAGTGGTACTCATCCCTCATCTCACCTTCCAAAAGATACATCCACCCAAAACTTGTAAATGTAACCTTATTTGGGAAAAGGGTCTTTGCAAAGACAAATGTAATTATGTTAAGGATCTCAAAATGAGACAAGTCTGGATTATCTTGTAGGCCCTATATATAATGACAAGTGTTCTGATTTCAGACTCCTGGCATCCAGAATTATGGAAGAGCATATGTCTGGTTGCTTATGGCAACTTTATAGCAATTTGTTACAGTAGCCTGAGGAAGCTAATATATTTATTCAGTAAATATTTATTGAACGATTGTAACTCAGATATTATACCAAGGAGCTGGTGTATGACACACCAAACAGGCTGGGTGTGGTGGCTCATGCCTGTAATCCCAGCACTTTGGAAGGCTGAGGCATGTGAATCAAAAAGTCAGGAGATCGAGACCATCCTGGCTACCACAGTGAAAACCCGTCAATACTGAAAATAAAAAAATAAAAAAAACAAACAAACAGCTGAGCATGGTGGCAGGCACCTGTAGTCCCAGCTACTCAGGAGTCTGAGGCAGGAGAATGGCATGAACCCGGGAGGCAGAGATTGCAGTGAGCCAAGATCGCACCATTGCACTCCAGCCTGAACAACAGAGTGAGACTCCATCTCAAAAAAAAAAAAAAAGAAGAAAGACTTCTCAAAGTTTTAATCTATGCATACATAGAAATATATATATAAATATGTTTTTAATGGGTAATGATATGATTGTTATTAACACATCTTTTCCATCTAGTGATATAAACATCTTTTTATGAAAATAAATAAATATAGCTTCATCTTATAGATGAACCATTATTTTGCTCAGTTTTCAATTTTCAAACATTACACTTATTTCCATTTTTTCTATACTGTAATAACCATTTTTTTATCTAAATATTTACATACAACTTTAATGATTTCCTCAGATTTTTATAAATGGAATTCAGAAGTCAAAGTCTGTACCAGTTACGAATTTGTTGCCTCTCAGTTCCAAACCTACCTTTCTCTGTTCGGCTTTATGAAACTGGAGCTGGACCCTCTAGACATTTCTCCTTTACCAGTTGTCACAATAATAGGCTTTGTCAATAGAGGGCGCTGGAGGAACTCTGCAAGGCAGTAGTGGCAAGAAGACACTTCTCTGGGTCCCAGTCCTCAATTTTATTTCAGCATGGGAGCCCTGCAGCCTTCACCAACTAGCTCCAACCACACTATCAAGTCACACTCCCCACCACCACCACTCTGTGGTTGTTTCCAAAGTAGCTCTGACTATGGCCCCAGGCATCTGTAGCCCCTCCCATGGGCTCTTTGACAGATCAACATGGCCTGCTATCCAGAAAGTTTTTCCAGTGGTAAACATGCTCTCTACAATGAGGTCTAAACTTCAGCCTTGGCTTAAGGGTAGGGGAACCCTCCTAGTCCTTAGATCCACTTTTCCTCAGCTTAGATGTAGCAGCTTCTTTATTTTATTTTATTTTTTTTGCAGCTGCTACTTCTAGATCCCTTTTACAGGTAGATGTCTTATCACTTTTACTAGTTAATAATTCTTTTTATTACATTTTTCCTTTTCAAATAATTGGTATGCTTTTCATCTCCTAACTGGATCCTGACTGATATAAAGTCTGTATGCATTTACATTACCAAATTAACTTCCAGAACAGTTTCTTCAATTTACAATTTCTTCCCCAAGTCCTAGTCAATTCTGGATATTTTGTTCACTTTTTTTTTTGCAATGAAAATGTGATAAGAAACAAATGATCTATTGTCAATTGTTTTAATTTGCATTTATCTGATTACTATTAAGGTAGAGGCAAAGCTACTTGAGTATATGTAGCATTGGAAGGAGTCATATCAAACCAACAATGGTTACCTGTAGGGAAGAAAATCAGGGAAGAGGAAGAAGAAAGGGAGACTTTCACTTATTACTCTAAAATTTTGTCTACTGTCCAAATATTTTACAAAGAGAGAATATTCATGTATTATTTGTAGAATTAAAAATAAATACATCATGAAGATAGGGTGCTACCGGGTCCTCTGTCTGCTTAGATTCTACTGCTGCTAGTCAGAGTTACTGCCTTCCTTTGCAAAACTGAGCACTCAGCTTTGAAACTGGTTTGTCCAGACCTGATACCATGGGCTCCGGTTGTGTCCACTGACTTCTCCTTCTAAGGCTGCATCTAGAACATCAAAGGGAAGTGAGGGCTTAACATATGTGTCCAGTTATGGCAACTATAGTTCCTGACTCTTCTGGGATAGATGACTCATGATTTTTAATACCCTGTTTCATGAGTTTGACCCTAAGTCCAGATTTCCAGTTCATAAAATACGGCCAGCGACATCTGTGGAAGAACAGAGGGAGAGTGTAGAAGCCATGGGGTCCATTTGCCTTTTCCCAGTTATCAAGTGAACACAGTGGAAGGTTGTGAAATGTAGGACTTAGTCTAACCCAGAGAATGGAAGAGAGCATGACTGGTTCACCACAGACTTAGGCTGTAGTCATGCATCTATTTCTAAAATGATTAATCATCTTTTACACCTTTCATCCTTGCTTCCAAATTTAAAAAACAAAAGCAGCATGAAGAGAGTTAAGATGATGTCATTGTATCTGTCCCCACTGTAACTTATAATTTTATGATTCTTCATTTGTCAGAACTAAAATATCATAAAAACATAAATATTTGAAATTCTCCTTCCAAGACAGAAGAGTCCTTTAATTACTCAGCCAGCTAATAGATCTCCATCAGGCTGAACTGCATTGGGAATGGAGAGGGAGACGGAAGCCATTAAGAATGGAGCCTATTGCCCTATGTATGAAAGGACTGAAGTGGGATGAAATAAAGAGAAGAGAACAGGCATGAGTGGGGAGGAGTTTATGGGAATTGGGGTGAGAGGGTAAAAAGGAAAAGGAGATTACAAAGCCTGAACTTTGTGAAGAGAGAGACATGTATTATGGATGTTTAGAAAGGAATACTAATAATTGTATACCTCCATAATGTAATTCTCCTCTTCCAGTCCCTCAAAAATTACTGAGTGAAGACCTATGTTAATTTTGAAAGCTTTTTGGAGTCATTTCTATTTATTTTAGCTGTATCGATGTTCTGACACTGAACTTTGAGCCAGACCAAGATATTTATTTGTGTTACATTTGTTTAATGTTTGTCTCACCCGCTAGCTGTGAATTCATACAGTGGATTAGGAGTTGCTAGAAAACAGTTATGATACTTTAAGACATGACATTCTAAAGACCCAAGAAGTCCCAGCTTCCCACCTTCTAAGAATAGCTGTACTGTCAAGGTAGTAAAAACTGAAACAGGGAAAACACATCTGTTGTTGTTCAGTCTGGCATGTAAAACTCACATAATATATGTAAGAGTTCTGTTCAGATGAACTGCACAGTCTGAAAGCAGCCACACATAAAATCTGTGAATTCCTTCCCCTTTTAAAATATAAATTCAGTTCATTTAAGTTGACATTGCTCTTACACATATTCCTTGCCCTCTACCATGTATCTCCTTCAAAATAAAATAGAGCAAATTTCTTTGACTGCTGCTCCTTATTAACCTGCTTCACCTTAATATCAAAGCCCAATGCTTTCTTTCAATTGTCCCTTTAAAAACCTAGAATAGTCTAGGATGTGAGGTCACAAAATGAATCAAGTCAGATTTTTAATAAATATTGTAAATATGAAAAGTAAAGAGAATGAGTCATGTGATAGAGAATAATGTGACCAACATCCGTATAGCACTACCCAACTTTGTCAGATTTTAACATTTTGTAATATATGCTTCAGATCTTTTTTCTAAGAAATCATTTCAGTTACTGCTGAAGCCCCATGTATAATCTTCAACAAGCACTTTTTTCTCACTTTAATTCCATATGTAATCACTATGCTGAATTTGGTGTTTGCTAAGAACTGAATATCTGTGTTCTCCTCAAATTCATATGTTAAATCCCCAGTTTGATGGTATTAAGGGGGGGGGTCTTTGGGAGGTGTCTCAGTATTTCAGTGTTGCTGTAAAGAAATACTTGAAGCTGGGTAGTTTATAAAGAAAAGAAGTTTATTTGGCTCACAGTTCTGCAGACTATACAAGAACTATGGCACCAACATCTGCTTCTGGTGAGGGCTTCAGGTTGCTTCCACTCATGGCAGAAGGTGAAAAGGAGCCAGTGTGTGCAGAGATTACATGGCTAGAGAGAGGAAGCAAAAGAGAGAGGGGAGGGAGATGCCAGGCTCTTTGTTAACAACCAGCTCTCATGGAAACTAATAGAATGAGAACAGTCTTCCTTACCCTCTCAGACATTAATATATTCATGAAGGATATGCTCCCATTACACAAACACCTCCCATTAGGCCCCACCTCCAACAATGGGGATAAAATTTCCACATGAGATTTGGAGGGGTCAAACATCCAAATCATACCAAGGGGTAATTAGAGTATGAGGATGGGGCCCTCATAAATGGGATTAGTGCCCTTATTAGGGGATGAAAGGACCAATGCTCACTCTTTCTTCAACATGTGAGGATACAATGAAAAAAGGGCTATCTGCCAGGGAGAGTGTCCCCATCAGACACTGGATCTGCCAGCACCTTGATGTTGGACTTTTCAGTCTCCAGTACTGTGAAAAATAAATTTCTTTTATTTAAGCCACCCAATCTGTGGTATATTTGTTATAGCAGCAGTCTGACTAAGACAGTATTCATTATTCTCATGCATGTTTTTATAATTTTGCCAATTTTTTGTTTCTTTTTCAGAGACAGGGTCTCCAGGCACTGGAGTGCAGTTGCATGATCATAGCTCACTGTAACTTCAAACTCCTGGGCTCAAGAGATCCTCCTGCCTCAATCTCCCATGTAGCTAGGACTACAGATGAACACCATTGCACCTGACTAATTTTTAAATTTTTTTGTAGAGAGGGGTCCTATTATGTTGCTCAGGCTGGTCTCAAACTCCTGGCCTCAAGTGATCCTCTCTCCTTGGCCTCCCATAGTGCTGGAGTAATAGGTGTAAGCCACTGTGCCTGGCCTAGTTTGCCAGTTTTGAAGGTTATCTAAATAGTATCATACTGCTACACACACACACACACACACACACACACACACACCATATTCATGTTTTCTTACAACCTAAAGATGTATCTTTGATGAGAAAATACAGTTGTACTTCCTTCATTTTAACTGCTCATTATATAATAATACCACAATTAACATATTTTCCTATAGATGGATGTTTACTTTTTTGTGCAATTATTTGCTATTATGAGCCAGACTACAGGCAAAATTCTTTTGGATGGAGCTTTGCAACCTTTGTTTTTTATTTTATTTTATTTTGTTTTAACATAATTGAATAATAGGGCCAATAAAGTTGCCATTTTTTAAATGTACAGTTCTGTCAGTTTTAACACATGGATGGATTCACATGACCACCATCGTGATAAGGATATAGAATAGTTCCATCACCCAAAACAACTTCCTAATGCTGTACCTTTGTAGTCATACCTTCATCATGGTCCCTAATGCCTGGCAGCCAATGATCTATTCTCTGTCACCATAGCTTTTCCATTTCTAGGCTATCATATAAATGTAATCATACAATATGTAACCTTTTGAGACTGGATTCTATCACTCAGCATAATGCCTTTGAGATGCATCAATGCTGTCATGTACACCCATATTTTGTTCTTTGTTGTTTCTAAGTAGTATTCCATTGTATGATGTACAACAGTTTATCTATTTGCCCATTGAAGGACATATGCATTACTTAATGTTGGCAATTATTAATAAAGCTGCTATAAAACTTTCATAAGTAGGTTTTTATGCACACATAAGTTTTCAATTCATTTGAGTAAATACCTAGCAGTGGATTACTGGGTCATGTGGTAAGTACGTTTATGTTTTCAGATGTTTGGAGATTTACCAGATATCTCTCTGTCATTTATTTCTAGTCTATTTCTATTATGAGCAGAGAGCATAGTTTATATGATTTGATTATTTTAAATTTAAATGCTTGTTTTATAACACAGGATATAGTCCATCTTGGTAAATGTCATGTATGCTTAAAAATAATGTGTATTAGGCTGCTTTTGAGTGAAGTGTCCTATGAATGTTAAATTAGATTTGGTTAGCCAATAGTATTTTTCGGTTCTTCTATATCCTTGCTGATATTCTGTCTACTTGCTCTATGAGTGGCAGAAAAAGAAACACTGAAGTCTTTAGCTATAATTGTTGAATTTTCCCATTTATCCTTTCAGTTTTATCAGTTTTACTTCATGTACTTTGAAGCTCTATTGTTAGAGGCATACACATTTAGGATTATTATGACTTCTTGGTAAATTGTCTTTTTGATTGCTACTTTGAGTAATACTAATAAAATTATGCCAGATTCATTTTAATTAGTGTTTGCCTGGTATGTCATTTTCTATCCTTTTAAGTTACCAGTGGTCATATATACACTAGGTTTCTTGTAGGCGGCATAACATTGAGTTGTTTTTTAATTCATTCTGAAAATCTCTGTCTTTTAATTGGTGTGTCTAGGCCATTTATATTTAATATAATTATCAGTATGTTTACATTTAGGGCTACCAGTTTATAATTTGTTTTCTATTTATTTCCTATATTTTTGTTCTTCTTTCCCCTTTTCTGCTTTCTTTTTTATGATTTGGGTATTTTTAGTGTTTCATTTCAATATATTTATTATTTTTATTAGGTCTCTCAGTATAGTTTTTAATTTTATTATATCTCTTAGTACAGTATAGTATTATAATCTAGGAATTATAACATATACACTTAATGTTTCTCAGCTATTTGGAATTAATATTTTACCACTTCAAGTGGAATGCAGAGTTCTTACCAACATACAAGTCCCTTTACCCTCTTCCCTTTGTATTGTAGTGGTCATACGTATTATGTCTCTGTATACTGAATCTCTATCAGATAATGCTATAATTTTTGTCTTCAATTATTATGTATATTTTGTAAAACTTAAGATGAGAAAAAACAATCTGTTATATCTACCAATATTTTCACCATTTCTGTTGCCCTTCCTTCATTCCTGATGTTCCAGGTTTCCCTCTGGTGGCATTTGCCTTCCATCTGAAATCTTTCTTTAGCATTTTTGTTAGAGCAGGTCTGCTGGTGATTGTTTCTTTTAGTTTTCTTTCATCTAAGAATGTCTTTACCTCATCTTCACTCCTGCAGGAACTAAATGCTGGAAGAGAACTTGGAAATTGTCTACCACAAAATACTTATTTATATGTGAGGCAAAGGAAGCCCAGAGACATTAAATAATTTGTCCCATGCCACCAAGCTAGTTAATGACTGAGCCAAGATTACAGTGTAAGCTCCCTAACTCCCAATCCAGTGCTCTTACTCTTCCTACAAAATGCCTTGGTTTGCTTTCTCAAGTATTTGGTTTATACTGGAAATAAAGCTGTGTGAAAAGATCTAGATTTATATATGCTTAGTAGAAAAAAATGTAAAATTCTCATTCTTCAGAGCTGAAAAGGACATTAAAGATCATTCACTTCAGCGTTTCATGTTTCAAATGAGGCAACTGAGACCCAGGGAAGCTAGTTCAGTTTCCCAGGGGAAATTTACCAATAAGTAGAGCCATGACTTTTTATAGCAAGATCACACTACATACCCATCATTTGTAAAGAACAGGCACTTATTTATTTGTGTTCCCCAGTAGCAATGATGGGGAAACATGTACTCTCTGTCTCTCTCTCTTTAGCGCCTTAGAACCTTATGACACAAGTTGGGTGGCCAGTGTTAGACAATGGATCCTACCTAGCCTATTTGGAATCAAATCTGTGACTTTGTTCTCATTGGCACTGCCCTTTCAACCAGTGATTCCCAAACTTAAATGTGTGTCAGAATCTTGTAAGTGGGTAAGAATCAGCTTATTGAAAATGTACATTCCTGGCCCCACCTCCAAAAATATACTAGGTTTATGGTGTGGCCCTGGAATTTGCATTTTTATAAACACATCAGGTACTTCTGATCCACAGGCTGCACTTTCAGAAATCTCTGGCTTATGTTGAGGCATTATGTGTTGGTCATGAACAGAAAATTTTGGACTTTCTACCTCAGAATAAGGTGCTGAGTGCAATACTAAATCAGTTTCAGTTTCTTACGTTCACTCCATTCTAGGTCTTCCATTTATAGTAATTTCAATTGCATCTCTTGCTGATTACTGAGACAGCTAGCAGGTAAAGGTAACATTCCTCACATGCATCTATACTATAATAAAAACTGTGAGGGACATAGATGTCTACATTTAGTTATTTCCTTATGTGTCTCTTACCTATTGATTTTTCAGTAGGACTAAGGCAATTTCCATTGATGTTCTAAGTAAACATCTACTGGGGCCGGGCACAGTGGCTCATGCCTGTAATCCCAACACTTTGGGAGGCTGAAACAGGCAGATAGCTTGAGCTCAGGAGTTGGAAACCAGCCTGAGCAACATGGTGAAATCCCATCTCTACAAAAAAAAAAAAAATTAGCCAGTCCTGATGGCATGAGCCTGTAGTCCCAGCTACTCAGGAGGCTGACAGGTGGGAGGATCACTTGAGGTCAGGAGTTCAAGGCTGCCATGAGCCAGATCACACTCTGCTACCCTGCACACCAGCCTGGATGACACAGAAAAACCTTGTCTAAAGAAAAAAAAAAAAAAAAACACATAATGGATGTTTAACTTAACACTTATGTAGATGTTCTGACTTAACACTTATCTTGAGCTAGATTATACACATTTATGTTTTTATTTTAAGTGCTCTTTTCCAAACCACTTCCCACCTCCATATATGAACACACATAAACCCACAAACGTCATTTATTCTGCAGGAATTTGTTAATTCTCATTTGCATGCCTTGCTGTGTCTAAGATCCTATGAAGGCAGGAAAATAAAAAAGAAAACATGTTACCCTTGAACTCATGGAGTTATAGTCTAGTGTAGAAAACTGACTACACAAACAAAAAACTAGTCATGTTCTAAGCAACATGGGAACATGGGCAAGATAAAAATAGAGTCTAACCTTCACAGATTGAGGAACTTGGTGTTTAAATGTTGACTCTATTGTTTTCATGATTTAACTCCTGCAAGTACAGAGCTTGATATTTAGCTAGACTGAAAGGAAACACAACTGCCCTTTGCATTTGCTCCTCTTAATGCATGCAATGGCACAGATTGCTAATCTGCTCTGTGTACTGCCTCATACTTTTTTCCCATTGGCTTGTGAGTACAGATATAGCTGGACTCTCTGATGACCACAAAAGACTCTTGAAGGCAAGAAGGAATTGTGTCATATATTTCTTTATGTCTCCTACAGGGTCCAAAGCTATGTCATCTTATTGTAAACAATAATTTAGCCCTTACTGTATACTCGGCCCTACGTGACATTCTACAGTTGTAGAGATGGCCAATATTTCTGCCTTCACTCAGCAAACATTTCTTGAGCATTTCTCAAATGACAGGCCCCATCCTCAGAGCTCTGTGTACATATATAAGTAGCATTCTCCCTCTACACTCAGGAGTAGTGCTCCAGTGAAGACGGCAGACATGTGTACTGTGTAAATTTGCAATGGCTGCTGTAACAAAGTACCACAAGCTGGGTGGGTTAAACAACAGAAATTTATTGTCTCACAGTTCTAGAATTATAAATCCAAGGTCAAGGTGTCAGTAGAGTTGGTCTCTCCTGCGGGCTGTGAGGGACAAATTTGTTCCATGCCTCTTACCTAGCTTCTTGTGTTTGCTGGCAGTCTTTGGTATTCCTTGGCTTATAGAAGAATTGCCCAATCTGTCTTTTATCTTCATAGGGCATTCTCCCTGTATGCATGTCTCTGTGTCCCAATTTCTCCTTTTTATAAGGACACCAGTCATATTGCATTAAGGGTCCACTCTACGCTAGCATGATATCACCTTAACTGATTATTTCTACAACAATCCTATTTCCAAATAAGGTAACATTCTGAAGTATTGGAGGTTAGGGTTTCAACATGTGAATTTGAGAGCGGGATATAGTCAACCCATAACACACACTAAAAAGGAAACCCAACATGGCCAACGTTGTAATAGGGGAATATATGAGGAGCTATGGGGGCACATGAGAGCATGAGGCACTGAGTTTAATGGGTATGAAGACAAGCATCAGAGAAAAATTGGACAAGTGGCCAAAGCTTGGGTGGACTAATGGGTGTTTTCCAGGTGGGGAAAAGAGAAAGAGCTTTTGATTAAGGACACATCTGTCAGAGGCTGGAGCACTTGGGAATTGCAGAAAGTCTTGTGGGGTGAAGACCAAAGAAGGGGCATATAAAGAAGAAGGGAGATAGAAGCCAGACCACGAAGAGCTGTGTCACAATGAGTGACCTAATCCGGAAACAAGGAGAAGCTCAGGGGGTTTTCAGGAGGAGAATATCCTAGTTGCCTCTGCATACCATAAGTCTCACTCTGGCAAGAGTGTGGGTGGGCACTGAAATAAGGTACCATGGAAGCAGAGGGACCAGTTAGAAACCTATTTGCAAGTCTGAGCAAGAGCTTATGAGGCTCTAGATACATCAAGATCAGTAGAAATGGACAAGGAGGGAGGGGCTTCCAATTGCTGTTTGTCCAATTCCAATTGCTGTTTGTCCCAGCAAACAGCAACTTAGGATACCTTCAGTGTGAATGGAGAGGATGTACGTGAGGCTGGCAAGTAAGCCAGGGCCCAAGACATGGAAGATCGGAGGAGCAGGAGAAGGCTCATTTCTAGGAGGGGGAAAGGTAGATTAGAGGCAAACCTGAGGATGCCAACATCCTATTGGCCAATCCTACAGATAGGATTTCCACTCTCCTATCCCAGCTTCATTCACACTTAATATCTAACTCCCACACGCAGTTCTGCACTTGACTGTGACCTTTAAAGGGCATGGAAAATATGTTTACATAATTTCCAAGCAAGTTACACTATTGTTCCCTAAATTGGGGCCAGAAAAAAAGAGTCTACTAAGGGAGTATGACCCCATGGGTTGAGAACAATTGAAGTCACAAGACCTGCAATGTCATCACATCCACGTCCTTTGCCAGCCCAGAAAAATGCTCACCAGTTTGCCACACAGTTATTGCAGTTACATCACCACCATTCAATGCCTGACTTCTTCATTTGCTTGCCATGACATCTAATTAAACACATTAGAAGTTGCAACGTCTCTCAGAAATTGGAAACCAGTTAAAATTTAATTCCAGATAAAAAGGAGGAGGTTCTAGAATCCCTCAAAATGCGCACCATCGTACCCAGAGGAGTGGAGTGGCTGGGAATAGTATCATCTTGGGCTTTTTCACTTGGACTGGGCACTCAGGCCACAATGTTATGCCCCTGAAAGCAGGTTCCTTCCTGCTATCTTCCTTTTCCATCCTTTTCTATTTTTGTCCTAGCGATAAGCAGTCTCTAACCTAGCCTAGTGTACTACAGGAACTAGTAAGTAATTATAATGACAGCAAACGCATATTTCACACTTATTTAGGATGAGTTAGGGGCTCTTCTAAGCAATTTATACATAGTCAAGTGCCACATAACATTTTAGTCAATGCAACAGTGGTCCCATAAGATTACAACACTATATTTTTACTGCATGTTTCCTATGTTTAGATACACAAGTACTCACCACTGTGTTACAACTCCCTACAGTATTCAGTAGTCGCATGCTGTACAGGTTTGTACCTAGGATCAATAGGCTATGCCATGTAGCCTCCGTGTGTAGTAGGCTGAACCATCTAGGTTTGTGTAAGTACACCCTGATGTTCACACGCACAGGAAAATTGCCTAAGGATGCATTTCTCAGATGTGACACATAATTGTACTTCGATTCATTTAAGTCTCATAATAACCTTAGGAGGTAGGTTCCATCATTATCTTCATTTACATTTGAGGAGACTGCAAAGTCCCGAAGAAACCTTCCACTGAACCACGGGGAAAAGAACTCTGGTCTGAATTCACAAGTCAAGGTACGTCTGAGGGTTCTTAATTCCAGCAAGGGAAGGGAGGGGGTTAAAGAGTAGGATTAACTTACATGGGAGGCTTTGCTGCCTGGGCAAGCAGCTTCTGGTGGATTTCCTGAAATTCAGCAGGGTGGGGCCGCCTCTCTGATCAGACTTGCACTTTACTATATACTATGGGGTCATTAAATAGAGGAGCCAGGAGTTCAGGACTCCCTCCCTCTTCCTCAAAAGGAAAATTGGGTGTGGGGAGGGCACATTACCTCACAGGATATCGGAGAAAGCCTAAATGTGTCCTCCGGTGATTCATTTGGGTGGACTACTTTCACACCAAGCTAAACTCAAAAGTTCGGAGTGGGGTCATCAGGGCGCCTCCCTCCCTGAGTGCAAGAAACATTTCCTCTTTTTAAAGTACAGGCAGAGTTGGAATCAAACTCCTTCCAAACAGGAAATTAGTAAGATTCTAGGTAAAACTGATACCTTACTTTTGAAGGTCAAGCTCTTTCCTTCACCAAGAGCGTGTTTCCTGAGCACCTACTACGTGCCAGGCAGGTGGTAGGTAATTGTTAGGAATCTTGGTGGGTCCTGCACTCTGCAGGGGGGCGGAGGTGGAACGGAACACAAACAAATAACAGATACCAACACTGCCACCCCCACTCCCCCCACCCCCAACACACACTCATTTGGCAAAGCTTACAGGAAAAAAAGGGTTTTAGGGAGCTTGTGGTGGTTTTTTTCCTAAAAATAATAGAAATGGTAAAAGAGGCTTCGGACCCCTCGCGTGAGTCCGTTAAAGTGACTGGACTGAGACCTGGGCAGGGAAAGTGGGAGGCCCGAGCGAGGGGGAGGGCGCAGGCAGTGGGTGGGTGACAAGGTGCAAGGGCAGCGCCGGCCTCGGATCAGGAGTTGGCCGTCAGCTGCGCCAGAGGCAGGTGCCAGCGGAGAGTGGGCCGGGGTGCCGGCGCCAGGCCAGGCTCCGGGAGGCCCCGCGCTACCTCTGCCTCTAGGAGTCCAGGCGCACAGACAAGCTCCCCGGAGCCGCTCCTGCTTCGCCAACTCCCCACTCGCGCCGCCCGTGCCAGCCGCAGGCACTGGCGTCTCTACCGCCCGCAGAAGGAGTCGCGGGAGCACTAGCAGCCGCCGCCGAGCGACAGCATCCTCAGGAGAGACGCCCTGGGCTCTGCAGCCGGCGGCCTCCGTCCGCCCTCCGCGCTGCTCTTCGCGGTCGCCCCCCGCCCCGTCGCCCGTCTGCCCGCGGTGGCAGCCGGCGCCCGCGCCCCGGGGCCCTTCACCTGCCGCGGGCGCCCGGGCAGGCGGGCGCAGGGGAGAAAAGGCACAAGAAGCGGGCACCCCGGGAACCCCATTCCCTCGGCTCACTCGGCGCGGAGAAGCGACGCCCGCTGACTCCGAGAGCCCCGGCGCTCCGTGCACCTGGTCCCCAAGTTCAGGAGCGACACCCCTCCACGGGGCACTAGCCTGCGCGGGGAGAATTTCGGTCTCATTGACCCCGGCCTGCCCGCGGGACTCCAGGCGCCTCTTCTGCCCGCACCCCGCGACCCCTCCTGGGACCCCGGAGACAGCCGGCCTGCCCCCGGCGTCCCATTTGGCCGGCACGCCCCGCCGCTCCGCGCCCCGGCTGGGCCATGCCGGGGCTGCGCCGGGACCGCCTGCTGACCCTGCTGCTGCTGGGCGCGCTGCTCTCCGCCGACCTCTACTTCCACCTCTGGCCCCAAGTGCAGCGCCAGCTGCGGCCCCGGGAGCGCCCGCGGGGGTGCCCGTGCACCGGCCGCGCCTCCTCTCCGGCGCCAGACTTGGCGGCAGCCGCCTCAGACCCCGGCACGATAGTGCACAACTTTTCCCGAGCCGAGCCCCGGACTGAACCGGCCGGCGGCAGCCGCAGCGGCTCAGGCTCCAAGCTGCAGGCCCTCTTGGCCCACCCGCTGTACAACGTCCCGGAGGAGCCGCCTCTCGTGGGAGCCGAGGACTCGCTTCTGGCCAGCCAGGAAGCGCTGCGGTATTACAGGAGGAAGGTGGCCCGCTGGAACAGGTGAGGACCCCGCCTGGGACGCGGGAGAGCGGGCGCTCCGGCCGGGGCCTCCCCGCGTCCCAGTCTCGAGTTCCCTGCCGCCCCCGGCCCAGGGCTGCAGCGACTCCACCCACGGCTCCAGCCCTGGCGCTGGGCTTAGGGTGTGTTCCCCACCCGAACCCCACCAGCTGTTGCAGACCTCACAGTCCAGTCCCGGAGTCAGATAGTGGGAGGAAAAAGTTTCTATGCAGCCGCGCAGCGGAGAAACGCTCTCAGCCCCTCCCCTTGAGTTCCTGGGTCGTCGCTGAGCCCCACTTCGGCTCCCTCGTCCACTCCCGCTCCCTCGTCCACTCCCGCTCCCTCATCCACTCTCAAACCCCTCTCTCTGTCCTGATGTGGAGGAAAGCTGCCGCTGGACTTTGGGTTTCCAGAATGAGGCCCCAAACAGGGTGACTCCAGAGCTAGCTGGAATTCAGCACTTAACTGTGCTCTTTGGGTAAACCTGGGCGCCTTCCAGAAAGCATGCTTCTCCCCAAAACCCAGTTCTTTCCCTTTCCTTATTCCTCTGCCCGGTTTCAGAGATCACAAGGGGGTCATGTGGGGCAGGAAGTAAATGGTCAGTTCTCTGCCGCAGCCGCCGCATTGTTCACATTTAAAACGCAGCTTGGGCCCCTCCAGCAAGTATTACAACTTGAAGGCAGTTTTATCATCTTGTATGATCCTGGTGATTTGGACTGAGTTGGATCTGCGGCTTGATGCTTCCACAGAGGAGATAAAAATCTTCCAGGGAATTTTTTAAACCCAAAGCAAAATACAGAGGAAAAACTATCAAATATGTTTAGGATAAAATTAAGAAGAATCTTTTTGGAAAAGGGTGGGGGTGTTGGGGAAGGCAGCACGCTCATTACTGAGATCCCCTGCTAATGGCAGGAAGCCTTCCTATGAGTTAAGGACTCTGTTTTGAAGTACAGAACTTGTCTAAATACCACTCATATGCAGCGTTCACTATTGGACCACACCCATCTCTTTACTTAATACGAGAGATTTCAAAGTAAGATGTCATCGGTAGTTTTATAGTCCCTCCAGAGGATGAGCAGACCATAAATCTCTCTTGAAACTCAGAGCTGGGCCAATTTAACTGTTTGCTCATTATTCTGTAATGCTGAGATTGGAGGGAGAAAACAAAACCTTCAGAAATTTTTGCAAAGGAAGAAGTTGAGTTGTTGGCTGAATCACTGGTGAATTTCAGTAGTAACTCTATGGCTCATGATTTTATGTTAGAAAGAAAGTGATTCTCAATTCCACGTTAACTGTGTGCAGTAATAAAAGGCAGTTTGAGATTGCTTCTCAGACACTGTCATTTTCAATATTATCTGTATTTCGTCAATCACATGGAAGTCTGGATTAGTGAACCAGGAAATTTTGCCCTTAGAAAAAGTATCTACATGTCTACTATGGATCTGAGAATGAGAGACTGTGGACAAAGTCACTTGCTTTGTAAATGTGAACAGCATTCATTTAGTCACATTTCTGTGGTCTTAAACTTCCCGGTGTTACTTTGGACCCGAAGCAAAGTCCAGGGGAATATTATGGCAGAAAAGCAAAAATCTTTCTCACCAAGCTGTTCTACAATCGGTTTTAAGCTTGATTTCTACACCGTTATGTGTCAATAAAGACCAAAAAAAAAAAAAAAAACCTCGCAAAAATACACATACTTTCTGACCAGAAATGATCTTGGTCATTTAACAGAAGATCAAGTGGGGGCTGGTGACCTTGCTATATTCAGAGATCACAGAGTAGTTTTGTGTGGTTGGTCAAATGTGACATTTTCCCAGGTAAGGTTTGTGGGCCATAACAGGAGGACCCGCTGCACTTTTAAATGTTAAAACTGGACCTCAGAGGCAGAGAACACTCTCCCTCCACCCAAACTGGATAGTAAACGTTAACATGAACATATTAATAAGCAGATGTGTTGTTACTTATATCAGGGTTAAAAATGAAACACAAGGCCGGGCAGGGTGGCTCACACCTGTAATCCCAACATTTTGGGAGGCAAAGGCAGAGGGAGGATCACTTGAGCCCAGGAGTTCAAGATGAGCTTGGACAACATAGTTAAGATGTCATCTCAAAAAAAAAAAAAAAAAATAGCCAGTCGGGCACATACCTGTAGTCCTAGTTGCTTGAGGGACTGAGACAGAGGATTGCTTGAGCCCAGAAGGTTGAGGCTGCAGTGAGCCATGATCGTGCCACTGTACTCCAGCTTAGGTGACAGAGTGAAACCTTGCCTCAGAAAAAAAAAAAAAACATACAGAGGATTCATTAGCCAGGGTGAATTTGAGCCACACTCAGAGTTCTGTTGTGAGACGGAATCACTCATTACCTTTAATGAGAGTGCTCCCTGCCAAATATGAGGATGTAGCAGTGCTAATGAAGACAGGGGGCCTGCTATAATATGCAGGGTCGAGGACACCCCCAGATCCTAGCAGCAGACAAATAGAATGGACAGAAGAGGAAGAAACAATGAAGGACCTTGCTAATTGTTTTTCTCTTGCACAGACAAGCTCTCCTTGTTTGTAGCCCTGCCAATATTTAAAATCTAGTGATTTATAAACATATGTGGGCCAGGCACAGTAGCTCACACCAGTAATCCCAGCACTTTGGGAGGCTGAGGCGGGCAGACCTCAGAGACCTGAGGTCAGTCGTTCAAGACCAGCCTGGTCAATATGGTGAAATCCCATCTCTATTAAAAATACAAAAATTAGTTGGGCATGGTGGTGGGCACCTGTAATCCCAGCTACTCAGGAGGCTGAGACAGAAGAATCGCTTGAACCCAGGAGATGGAAGTTGCAGTGAGCAGAGATTGCGCCACTGTACTCCAGCCTGGGCAACACAGCGAGACTCCATCTCAAAAAAACAATGTGGATGCCTCCATGCCAATACCTAACATGAAGTGCTATCCAAAATAATTGTATCAGCAAATTGTCCACCACACCAGGAGAGGTACAGAGAATAAAATAAGCCAAATCAGTGTTCTTCGCCACTTGCCCAGAAGAGACCATTAGTCTGAGTGAGTGATTTTTTTTTTGTAATTTTGACCATCATACTAATAAGAAATGGTATGAAGTCAGAAAGTATCTTTCCACAATTCAAGCTCATTACCAATAAGAGGTAGGTTATGGTGTGTCTCCCCACCTCCCCACTCACCCACACGTTCCTTTTTGATTTCACACAATAGAAGATGACATTTGTACAGTTTTGAATGTCTTGGGTTTTTAATTAATATTTGTTCACTGGATGTCAACATTTAGACATTTAGTTAAGTTACAAATGGGAAGACATGTTGATTTTTAAGGTGGGCTGTCTGTGTGCTATCTGGCCCTGAAGCTTTCTGCAAACCTCCTTCACTCACTGTTCTTCCCTCCCTTCCTTTCTTTTCCCCCCAAAAATGTAACTAAGTGTGGCACAATCCAAATTAAAAATGTAATTAGGGAAAGTGTTTCTGTCAGGTGGTCAGCTGCTGATCACAGCCAGCCAGCCAACGCCAGGCTCCATCAAGCATAATGACACATTTGGCACCTGTCTTGAATAGTGACGAGGAAAGTGCACAGGGAAGAAGGAAAATGAAGTCTTCACTTTCAGGCCATACACTAACAAGGCAGAATTGTGCTGCTGTTAGTCCTTTGCTTGAATAAGTGATGACGCAGGGCAGGCAGGCTTTACCTGGAGCACAGGTGATGGTTCACTGTTGCTCGCCTTTGCATTCTTAGATGCTGAGCTTTGGATTTCTTCTCTAGCCCACAAGCTGCCCAAGTCAGACAACATCTGTCTTTTGATGTGTCAAGCTGATCAGCTTGGCCAGTTTTGCCCACATATCACTGGCCTTTTGGCCACATATCTTTTGGTCAGTCTCTCTGTAACCCTCTGGTCTTGACAGGCAAGGTCAAACGGTCAGATCTCCCTAGTGTAGAAACTCCAGCAGCTACAACACAAGTATGAGTTTTTGCTTTTCTTTCTTGACATCTTCCTCAGATGTCAGGAAGGTTATATTGTCTGGCAATTACAGATTCAGCATTTCTTAGGGGTGTGAGTGTGTGTGGTTTCCCACATCAGAAGCTCCTGTCTTCTTCCCCCCTCCTCCTACCTATTGCTGTCACTGAAAGAAAACCTAGTCCTGGGTCTCTCTTTGAAAATCACCGCAAAGAGACTGGGCAGCTTTTCAAAAATGACAGTTGGTCAAAGGGAGTAAGTTGGCTGAAGTTTTTCTGGGGGATGCTTTGAGAAGATCCACAAGCCAAGGCAGATAGAGAAGGCTGGAGAAGAAGTCAGGAGAGATGAAAAGGAATTCAGCTAGAAATAAGAATTGCCTCGTCTAGGAGCTTGGAGAAGATAAGCTCCTCCCTGCCCCAGCCCCACCATGGCATCTGTGGAAGGAAAAATACAATCTCTCCATTCTCACCCCCATCTTTTTATCTCTGTCCTGCTTATTTTGTGCCTGCCCTAGAACGCTCTGAACCTAGATTTCTTGTGAGCAGGCAATTCAACCCGCAGACTGGATGAAAGTCCAGGTTCTTACTCATGGATGGTGGCCATTTGCTTCTCTCCCAGAATCAACAGGGCCTTGGCCCCTTGTTGGATTCTCCCGCCAATGATGCTAAGCTAAGACAGGAAGCGGCCTCCTGTGATTTGGAAATGGACCTCAACCACGGCCCGTGTGTGGTTAGCAGAGGGAGTGGGGAGCCTGACTTCCATTTCCCATTTCTCCCAATTAGAGCCTTGCTGGACTAGTTTTGGAAAAGATATTATTTTAGTGGTTTCCAAATCCCTGAACTTGTAACTAGAGGAAACCTCGCCACTCCTCTCAGAATCAAAGGCTCCAAGCAGATGGTTTCTGAGAGGGCCAGTCCAGAAGGCCATTGTCAGGTTTTTTCTCCCTCATTCCAAAGCCTGTCCTCACTGCTGTTGCCACAGCAAAAACCTAAATCAGGGAGAGCGTCGGTGTCATTCATCCAGGAAAGACAGGCACTTCCTGCTTCCAAATAGATCAAAATGAAGCCCTTCAGCTGAGAATCAGAGGCTGTTCCACTGTTCCCAACAACACTCTTCTTTCACCACAGCCAAGTTCTCATCAATCCTGAGAACCCAAGTGGCTAATTTTTTTGCATGCAAATGCTCTTACCTAAAACATGCTTGTTATGTGCCAGGCACATGACATACACTTATTTTAAGCCTCATAACCTCTGTAGAAATAGGTGCGTGTGGTAGATGGAATTCCAAGACAGCCTTCCAAGATTTCCAGCCCTGGCATACACACCTCTCCTAGTTGTTCAGCCCACTGCTAATATGGGTACTGCTATAAAGGGATTTTACAGATGTAATTAAGGCCCCGTACCAGTTACCCCTGGGATATGGAGATTATCTGGTTAGCGTGACCTAATCCATGAACCATTTAAAGCAGAGAGTTTTCTTGGGCTCATCAAAGGAGAGAAAGTGAGAGATTCAAAGCAGAATAAGGATTTGATGAGCCATTGCTGATTGAAGATGGAGGGGCCATGTGGCAAGGGATAGGAGCCACCTTTAGGCTAAGATTGGCCCCAGCTGAGAGCCAGCAAGGAAACAGGGACTACAGTCCTACAGCCACAAGGAAATGAATTCTGCCACCACCAAGGATGAACTTGGAAGCAGATTTTTTTCCCCAGAACCTCCAGATGAGAAATCAACCTAGAAACCACCTTAAATTCAGCTAAGTCCCTGTGCAAAGGGTACAGCCACACCAAGCTGGACATCTGACCTACAAAACTGTGAGCTAATTAATGAGTGTTGTTTTAAGTTACTAGGTTTGTGGTACTCTGTTATACAGCAATAGAAGACAAGTACAGTACTGCTCTTTACTTCGTTTTATAGAGGAAACTGGAAACGAGAAAGTTATGTAACCTGCCCAAAGTCAGGCAGCTAGAAAACCACAGGCAGGGTTTATACCCAAAGGGTCTGGCTTCAGAATCCATGCTCTTAACCAACAGCTCCACCACCCTGTGTCCTTTGATGCCCAGATATCCCAGCTTTTCCTCCTTTGGGAAGGCTTTTCTGAATACCTCTCCCCACTGTGGTCCCTCCCTGACTATATACATCCTCTCCATATGTACCATATAATTTTTTGATTGTCCACTTTGTCCAGCTTTAACTTCATGGAAGCTGTCTGGAGCTTCATGTGAGAAGGAATGGTCACTTGCCCTTGGCATGGAAAGCCCCCAGCTTGCGCTGGTCACTCTAATATAGCTGTTTCAGAGCCAGAGTAAATATCTGTGGAACAAATCATTGGAAACAGATGACACCGGGATTTGGGGGCTGTTAGTCAATGGCCTATTATCTTCTTTGAAAATAGCCTTGAACAAAAACAATTCCAACTGTAAAATCATCCCGCTTGTCTACTCCTCCCTGTAGAAGTCTAGAGCAAAACCACCCTGCTGAGACATTCTGAAATTTGTATGTGGAGTCCTCTTCTTATTGCAGTAGCCTAAATAAAATCAATGTCAAAAAAAGCCATGAAGGAAAGTTGAGAAAGCATCATTTGCCAAGAAAAGAGGGAATTTCTTCAGCTTCCTGTGCTTTCTGAGGAAGAGCAGCCAAGAAGTCTTGCATTAAAGAAAAATGGGAAATACAGAGACCTTGACTTAGCCAAAGCTATCCCTGCTCTGCCCCCTTGGCAGGTGCTGACCTGTATTTTTTGTAATTATTCATTAAGCTAGAGGCTGATGAGAGCCTGCGGATTCTGCTGAAGTAGGCTTGCATATGGCCAAAAGCCAAGTAGGGATAACATTCTAAACAGCTGCAGCTGTAGCAGAACAGAAGTTACTAGACATAAGTTCTCACCTGTTATTATAGGCAGGCACACACATATGCGCTTAATGAAAACCACAGTACAGAAAGGAGGCTTAGCTCTTTTTGTGCCCTGTCACTTGGCAGAACATCCTATAGTTGAAATGTGAAATCAGGACAGAACCGAATTTGAAGTGCTGTGGAGATGGCAGCGTCCCTGACTTTCAATCCCTGCAGCCTGGCTTTGGAGACCAAGCACTGAGGGCAGCCAGTAGACTCAGGCTTGAGCAAGAGGCAAAGTCAAGTCCCAGGGAAAAGCCTGTTTTATTGAATTCACTAGCAATAAGCCAGATAATAAATTTAAGAGGCCCCAGGGAACACAGCATAGTAGAGGAGTACTGTTCCTAAGAAGCCAAGAGCCTGTAATAAAATTCAGCAAAATACGGAACGTAAAAAAGAAATTTAAGAAGTGTTGGCACAGGGTACGTGGACTGAGAAGCTGAATCATGAAAAACAAGGTGGTGTGGAAAGAGATGAGATTTTTAAAAGCTTGGGAGAGGTTGATGGGATAGGAAAGATGTCCACTGAAGAAAAACAGAGCTGTTCAGCCCTGGCACGTGAAGCGCAGCTCTCAGATTGCAAATTTGCCTTCAATCGTCAACACCTAGGTTGAGCTCCATAGGTTGTAGCTAAATCTTTTTGATGATACCAACCAAAATGGAATATATACGGAGGGACAGATTGTCTCTCCTGGCCAATTCAAGTGTCCTTACAGGGTCTCAGTTTCACCAGTTGAAATGGAATTTTTTATAATTCTGATTTTCTTCAGTGGCTGACTACTCATAAATCCCATAGGGAAAGTATGTCTATCTGCCTCCACAGCTGGCTCATGTACTTTTTTTTAACCCCATTCATAGTTAACTCATAGCTCAGAATTATGCACAACCAGTAGCTGCTTATTTTCACATTCCATGCAGCCCTGAGCACTCAGAGATAGGAGAAAAGTTAAAGTGACCAATCTCAATTCCATAATCAAATCCGGCTCCTTGTTAACCAGAGTTTCACTGCAGAAGTTTTGTAATTGGGGTCATTGGATCCCACTGAGTCCAGGTGGTGAGGTCCATTTTTCCCTTAAGCTTCATGCAAAATCTGCATCCTGTGCATATGTTCATTTTCCTACTGTTGCAGAACTTTCTCCTTAGTTCAGCTAAAACCAGGCTCTTCTCACACCACCAGGAAAGATTAGGTTCACGGACACATAGAAGGGTGAGGAAAACGGAATTTACTGGGCAAAAAGGAAAAGGGAAAGATACCTCTCAGCAGAGCAAGGGTCCCGCTAGCAAATTTCCCGCCTCACAGATTGAATCCTAGGTCACCACACAGGAACCGGAGAGGCCAGGCTCCTCCCCACGCAAACGGGGTGAACTTCCCGAGGCTCCACCCCCATCCTCCCAGTGCGCAGGCGCAGGTCGGCGTGATTAAGAAACGATCAGCTGGGAAAGGGAGTACTTCATCTGGGACCAGCAGTCCGGTTGTTCAGCCTTCAGGCTGTTTTAGGCTTGAAGGTGGGGTTTCGCCGGGGACCCTTAGCTGTCTCCTGTCTCTATCACTAGCAAATAAGTCATTATATTTTTTAAGTATTCCCCACATTCATCAGGATTCTGCGGTTTCATGTGACAGAAACCCAATTCAAACTCACTGTAGGAAGAAAAGGAAGTTTTAGACTCAGTAACCAAACTTCAGTAAGGGCAGGAGGAACTGCCCTCACAGCATTAAAAAGAATCCTTGGGGCCGGGTGCGGTGGCTCACGCCTGTAATCCCAACACTTTGGGAGGCCGAGGCGGGCGGATCACGAGGTCAAGAGATCGAGACCATCCTGGCTAACACGGTGAAACCCCGTCTCTACTAAAAATACAAAAAAATTAACCGGGCGTGGCGGCGGGCGCCTGTAGTCCCAGCTACTCGGGAGGCTGAGGCAGAAGAATGGCGTGAACCCAGGAGGTGGAGCTTGCAGTGAGCTGAGATCGTGCCACTGCACTCCAGCCTGGGCCACAGAGCGAGACTCCCTCTCAAAAAACAAAAGTCCTTGGACTCTGTGTCTTTGTATTCTCTCTTTCCATAGTTCATCTGCTTATCTTCATCCCTTCCTGTGGCCCATGTCCTCAAAGCCTTGGGACTAGAGAGAGAAGGTTTCTCTGATTTCCAAAAAGAAAGATCCTGGGCAAAGATGCTCATTGGCCAGGTCTGGGAATACAGCCAGGCTTCAGAGGGCTACAATTGGCCCAGATGGAGGCTGATGCCCACCCTCCAACCAATCACTGATGCCAGGGAGGCGGAGTCATTGGAAACAGGTGGCTCAGAGTGGGGAAAAGCAGTTCCCCCAAACCAAGATGGAAATGCAGACTGACAGGGTGGTGGAGGGGCTATAGTGACTAACATGATACCAGAAAGTTTCTCAACTCATGTCTGCTACAGTCACTGACTCCTATGGCTGCTGCTCTAAGGTTTTAATAAGAATTTTAAAAAGCAAATTCAGTCATAAATTCACATGTGCAGACTTTTTATACCAACTATTAAAATCCTCCCAAGGAAATAGGAATCTTTATTTGGACATTCTTTTAAAGTGACTTTAGTCTTTTTGTGACAGCGTAAAAAAGAAATTGATGGGGACCCAGCTCCTTCACGGGTTCATGTCTCTTTCTCCTGAAAAAAGAGATCTCAACTGGGAGCGAAGATACCTGTGTGTAAGTCCTGAGAAAAGTGTTTTCTTCCCCAGGCCTCAGTTCCTGCTTTTGAAAGGAAGAGGGGGCGTCTGTGGCCCCTAAGAGCTCCTTGCAACTCTGTTTTCCAAGCTTTGCACATCTTCCAAATTTCTTCTTCAAAGTCTACCCTAATGAAATATCAGTTTTCCAAGTGTGCTTCATGAACTTCTGGGAGGTGCTTCACAGTTTCTGCAAATGATTGATTGAATTTTCACTTTGAATAAATATACTTTAAGGTAATTTTTATATAATTTAAGAAAACCTACACCCAATTGTGTTATGCATCATTATGATCCTGCCTCCAGTAACTGTGCTGACAGATGTCTTCTCTTCTCATCTTTGTTTAATTGAGGAGTATCCTGAGATTGCAAAGTGAGCTGTTAAAAGCTGTTTTCTGCTGCAACTACTTACAGATGTTTATCAGGATTTTCAATACTCTGCTACCAAAATAATATATAGAAATTGATTGGGTGCTAAAATAAGATTATTCCTGTCTCCCCTTACATCCAATTTTGAATGCTTGCATTAATAATCATATTATCCTTTTCATTGATCAATTTTTTAAACAATTTTATGTATTTGACCATATGTTAGATTTATATCAATAAATTAGAAATTGTATCTATTTCATACATTGAAGGTTCTGTATAATATTTCTTTTGAAAAGAAGCTTCCACTTCTAGAAAATTTTTTTAAACCACTGATTTGCAATATTTGAAAATAGAGTAAACTTCTGGAATCCTTTCTCCAAAATTGATGTGCCCAAACCCAAGCCTTCTGCTCCCCTTGCCCCTAACTCCAAACTATTATCACTAGTAAGAACATGGTATTGGTCTCTGATAACTCCTTTCCATGACTTTGACAATGCTTCTACCACTTGAGCCTAAGAGAGTATCTTTTAGGCCCTTTGTACTGTTAGCTTTTGCTGTATAACAAACTATTCCAATACTTAGTGACTTAAAACAAGAACCACTTATTTAACCCCCGATTCTGCAGGTCAGCACTTCAGGCTGGGTTCAGCTGAATGGTTCTTCTGGTCTCTACTGGACTTACTCAGGTGTCTGTAGTCAGCTCCTGCATTGGTTCCACTGATCTTGGCTGTACTGCCTCCCGTGTCTGGGTTCTGGGCTGGAATGGTGATCTTGGCTCCATGTGGCCTCCACCTCTCATTCTACAGGAGGCTAATGCAGACTTATTCATATAGTGGCAACAGGGTTCCAAAAGAGAGTAGAAGCCTCCACAGCCTCTTGAAGTGCAGGCCAGAACCTGTTAAATGTCATTTCTGCCATACTCTGTTGGCCAACATAAATCAAAGGCCATCTGGGGAGATTCAAGAATCCTGGCCATTGAAGAGAAAGTGGTCTACACAACTTAGTTCTCTTCTACTGAGCAAAAGCTCAAGGGAAATCCCTTCTGCTGGTGAGTTGTCCAGCAGTGGGCAGACAGCTGACAGTGGTAAGACCCCTTGCCATATGTTAAAGTGAAAGAAATTGAATACAACCCTTCAAAAACCTAATGAGGCTGGTATAGACTGAATTGTGTCCCTTCAAATTCATATGTTGAAGTTCTAAACTCCAGTACACCTCAGAATGTGACTGTGTTTGGTGACAGGGCCTTTTAAGAGTTAATTAAGGCTAAGTGGGTAGGTCTTGATCCAGTATGATTGGTGTCCTCATAAGAAGAGAAAGAGACATGAGGAATGCATGCACATAGAAGACCACGTGAAGACACAGAGAGAAGGCAGCCGTCTGCTAGCCAAGGAGAGAGGCATCAGAATGAAATCAACCCTGCTGACACCATGAACTTGGACTACCAGCCTCCAGAACTGTGGGAAAATACATTTCTGTTGTTTAAGCCACCTAGTCTGTGGTATTTTGTTATGGCATCCTTAGAAAACTAAAACAGAGGCTAACTCACCTGGAATGGGCAAAGACAATCTGCTGGCTTAGGCCTATCTCCATCTCAGCTCCCTGGGGCAGAGGTAAAGCCATATCTGAAATTTTCTTTTTCCTCCCATATGGTTCTTACAGCCTCAAGAGGCCCCTTGGCCTTCCCTTCCTTAAAGAAGTGACCCTAGCCTCTCTGCCCTCCAGATGAGACAGTCTGGAGCCTGGATCCTCTCCTTAAAGCAAAGTGTCTAGTTCATCATTTATTATCTTTTTAATCTATTTGTTTATAGATGGGCTTTGAGCTCCCCTTCTTCTGGGGCCCATTTTTTTTTAGGTCAAACGCTGAAAACTGGCTCTTTGTCTCTCTTGGCATTCCTCCTGTAATTGTTCTACTCCTCCCAAGGCTGCAGATGCTGTGGTTGGATGAATCAAGCATACAGTGTCATCTCACAAAGGTTTTAAAGCTTGCTTTGTAAACTCATAAGCACTTCCTTTCATATTAACCAACATAATATTTAGAAACAAAAATGAAGGTTTGTTTTTCTTTATCAGTTCTGTTGACAGCCTGTATTTTATGTGTATTTCCAAGACCATTATCTGTTCATTTATCTATAGGGCACTTGTGATAATAGTTAAGATTGTTAACATCATGAACACGTAGAGTCCTTTCCACTTCTTGAAGCTCTTTTAAATCGTATGTCATTAGTTCGCCACGGCAAAATATTGGTCTTTACAATTCATAAGACTCTGGCCTGAAAATCTCCATGGAAAGGCATCCAGCCAATTGATGTTTTATTATGAAGCAGCTTGCCCATTACCCCAGACTAACTGGGCTTTAGTTGTCCACAGTGGATTCTACGTAGAGCCCCTGGTGAAAACATTTGGCAGGAAACACAGGTGCTGCCCTTGCAGTGACACCTCCTAGAGGCTGAACCTCTTGGAGAGCTCTCCACTCTCCACTGAAATGGATAAAAATGCCCTCAGTGCAACTTAATGGTATCAAAGCAACACAGGTAAAAATTTTGTGATCCATATTTATTATAATGATAATCATTATGTTACTATAATGTAATGGTGAGAAACTGAGACTGGATCTTCTGGTATAATTTGCTGTCAGAAAATTAGATATATCATCAAGGATGGATTTTCTGCCACACACTTTGCTGCAGTAGCCTAAACCCTGTGGCAGAGAACTCTCTGTGAGCTGTACAGCCAAGGGTGAATGCCCGAAGTGTCACACTCCCAAAACATTGGAGGTTGGCCGGGCACAGTGGCTCATGCCTATAATCCCGGCACTTTGGGAGGCCAAGGCAGGTGTATCACCTGAAGTGTCAAGAGTTTGAGAACATCCTGGCCAACATGGAGAAAGCCCATCGCTACTAAAAATAAAAAATAAATAAAAAATAGCTGGGCATGGTGGTGGGCACCTGTAGTCCCAGTTACTCAGGAGGCTGAGGCAGGAGAATTGCTTGAAACTGGGAGGCAGAGGTTGCAGTGAACAAGATCACACCACTGCATTCCAGCTTGGAGGACAGAATGAGACTCTGTCTCAAAATAAAAAAAAAAAGAAAGTTGGAAGTCAAGTCTTGAAGTCTTGAACCATCAGATCTCTTAGCATTGCCTGAGCAAGGTCTGAAAGGGAATTTGGTAACTATATTTTTTCCCCAGGGCTGCTGTACAAATTGTCACTGTTTAAGCCACTGTCGGTGGCCTAAAACAACAGAAATGTATTATTTACAGTTCTAGAGGATAGAAATCTGAAATGAAGGTGCCAGAAGGGCAGCACGCCATCCAGAGGCTTGAGAGGAGAATCTGTTCTTGTGGCTGCTGGCTTTCATTGGCTTCTGGCTGCATCACTCCAATCTCAGCCTCCGTGATCACGTTGCCTCCTCCTCTTCTGTCTTTGTCTGTCTGTGTCTTCTCCTCTTCTATGTGGGTCTTTCTCCTATAAGGACACTTGTCATTGGCTATCAGGTCCACCTAAATGATTCAAGATGATCTCATCTCAAGATCCTTAATTTAGTTAAATCTGCAAAGACTTTTTCCAAATAAAGTCACATTCACAGGTTCCAGGGATTATCTTTTGGGGGACCATTCAGTCCACTTGAATCATGTTCCATGACAAATACAAAGACCATGCAGTTACCATTTTATCTTCACTCTTGTAAAAAAAAATTTAATCTTTTAGATAAAAGATTATCTAGTAGATTATCTATACCTATATCTTTATCCAAGATTTAATCTTTTAGATAAATCACAAAATAATTCTGATATATCACAATATAAAATAGTTGAGAAAAATGTGTCGAAGGAAAAAGAAGGCTACACGAGACCAGTGGAGCCAAGAGTGAGGAACTTCTCAGAACACTGTGTGGTGTCAGGGCTACCATTTTCCATCACACCCATAGGGGAATTATCCAGCAATGGCTCTTAGTGAGTCCCTCTGCTAGCACTGTGCCCCACAGCAAATTCCAAAGTCATGTCCCAGGCACCACCCCACCCATTCGCGGTCATGGTGATCAAGCCCGCTTTCTTGCCTCATCTCAGGAGAGAATTTAAATTGCTGAGGCTCCAGAGGAAAGGGCAGCAGGCACGTTCTCCGGGCAGCCCTCCATGAACCTGGATTTTTTTTAGCAGGGCTTTTCACTGACGTTGAGTGGCAGTGCATTTAGGGTAAAACTTTCAGAAACACTTCGAGCGCAGTTTTTCAGGGTTGTCATTCAGTACAGAGAAAGAGCACGTTTTGCACATGTACCCTAGAACTTAAAGTATAATTTAAAAAAAAGAAAAATTAACATAAAACCTAAAAAAAAATAAAGCCATGGTATTAATGGGAAAAAGCAAAAGAATGTGTTTGCATGGATGAAGAGACTGAAATAATACACAATGAAGACTCAGAAGGGTGGGAGGCAGAGGGGTTGAATAGTGGGATATTAATTAATAAATATAGTGTTTGTTATTTGAAAAAAAAAGGAAAGAAATAGACTTACCAATTAACTGAACTTGGAGGTAGGAACAAAAGGCTCTTTCTGAGGTCATGGAGTCAAACAGGATAGGCAAGTGAACTCAAATCCACTGACCTCTGTCTACAGGGAAGCTGCAGGTCTAAGGGCCAGCCTAGATTCCCCTCAGACAATACCTTTGAATCTGCTGTGACAGGCGAACCAGCGGGTAATCAATACCTCAAAGCCACATGCCATGGAATGTGGCTGCAAAATGTTTGGCTGGAAAAATACTCCAAGAGACTGTAACCAAACGCCTACCTTAGGTATTAAAAAACATCAATAAAGCAACCATTGAATGCCTAACTTAATCAGCATTACTTACCAGTGGCCTCTCTACGTTTAACTCATTGCAAAATGTACACCCCAGGTAACTGAATGAGATGACATTCTGTTCTGTTATTAGCTATAAAATCATTAAAAGGCAAGGGAAGTCAGCCAAATATCATGAGCTAGGATTTGTAGCAATTGGTCTGCAGCAGCTCTTTTTGGCAGTTGTGAAGACAGTGGTCTGTTAAGGCTGCTTGCAGTTTATGATATTAAAGCCATTTTATTTGCATATAAGAAAATGCTCCTTCCTCCCTCTCCTGGCAGGAGATGCTATGCCCAACTCATCCAAAAGTATTATTTACTCATTAAGGTATAAATTAAGCTGATGAACCAGAATGGCCGGGCCCTACTGAAGATGGGAAGATAATCAACGAGCTGCTTCTTGTCCTTTGGGTCTACTTTCAAAGCTGCCCAGTCAGAGAGAACTTTCCTGTCCTGCTGACCCACAGGGGTCCTTACCAAGCCCTGTTTTATTTTCAGCTGGGCTCTTAACACCACTTAATGCCTTTTTATGTATTGATTTGCTTAGTGTATAGCCTCATTAGATCTTAAACTCTTTGTTTTTTGGGTTTTTGTTTTTTTTTTTGAGATAGAGTCTCACTTTGCCACCCAGGCTGGAACACAGTGGCATGATTTCAGCTCACTGCAACCTCCACCTCCTGGGTTCAAGCAATTCTCCTGCCTCAGCCTCCCAAGTAGCTGGGATTACAGGCATGTGCCACCACACCTGGCTAATTTTTGTATTTTTAGTAGAGGCAGGGTTTCACCATGTTGGTCACACTAGTCTCAAACTCCTGGCCTCAAGTGATCCACCTGCCTCGTCCTCCCAAAGTGCTGGGAATACAGATGTGAGCCACCGCACCTGGCCAGATCTTAAACTCTTCAAGGGTTGAACTGGTTTGAGTGGTGGCTCTATTTTGCATTCCCTAGGATGGCCCTTGAGGTAGGCCAAATAATGGCTCCCCGAATGATATTCATGTTCTAATCCCAGAACCTGTGACTATCATCTTTTTTTTTATTTTTATTTTTTTTTTTTTTTTTTTTGAGACGGAGTCTCGCTCTGTCACCCAGGCTGGAGTGGAGTGGCAATCTTGGCTCACTGCAAGCTCCGCCTCCTGGGTTCACACCATTCTCCTGCCTCAGCTTCCCGAGTAGCTGGGACTACAGGCACCTGCCACCGCACCCAGCTAATTTTTTTTATTTTTAGTAGAGACTGGGTTTCACCGTGTTAGCCAGGATGATCTCGATCTCCTGGCCTCATGATCCACCTGCCTTGGCCTCCCAAAGTGCTGCGATTACAGGCATCAGCCACCGCACCCAGCTGACTAACATCTTATATGGTTAAAAAACAGGTCTTTACAGATACAATTAAGACTCTTGAGATGAGGAGATCATTCTGACTTATCCAGTGACCCCTAAGTTCCATGTCAAGTGTCCTTATACGAGGAAGGCAGAAGGAGATTAGACACAGACAGAAGAGGAGGAGGCAACGTGACCACAAAGGCCGAGAGTAGAGTGAGGTGGCCACAGGCTCAGGAACACCAAGAGCCACCAGAAGACACAAGCGGCAAAGAAGGAGCTTTCTCCTAGAGTCCCCAGAAGGAGCACAGTCCTATTGCTACCCTGATTTCAAACTCTCAGACTCCAGAACTGAGAGAATAAATTTTTTGTTATTTAAGCTACTAAGTTTGTGGTAATTTGTTAGGGCCCAGCAGAAAACGAATAGAAAGATGGAGGCTTCTTTGTGTCTTCATCATTGTAACCCAGGTATCTAAAATGCTGTTTGTATATAGTAGGCACTCAATAAATGTTTGGTAAATGAATGGCTGAGAAACTTGGCAGTCGGCAACTGTGGGTTTAAATCCTGCCTCTAATCCCAGCACTTTGGGAGGCCAAGGCAGGCGGATCCCGAGGTCAGGAGTTCAAGGCCAGCCTGGCCAACATGGTGAAATCCTGTCTCTACTAAAAATATAAAAAAAAGCAACTGGGCCTGGTGGTATGTGCCTGTAATCCCAGCTACTCGGGAGGCTGAGGTAGGAGAATTGCTTGAACCGGGACCTGGGAGATGGAGGTTGCAGTGAGCCTAGATCATGCCACTACACTCCATCCAGCCTGGGCTACACAGCGAGACTCCGTCTCAAAAAAAAAAAAAAAAAAAAAATCCTGGCTCTTCCACATAAGCACTATGTAGGGCCAAGGCTCATTTACTCCAAGCCTCAGTTTCCTGGTCTATAAAGTGGGATGTAATGTGGACCCCAAGAGGTGTCTGGGAAGATGGAGTCAGATCATGTACAGAATGCACTGAGCAGGGTGCCTGGTTTCCTACAGCACTGATCATCAAGCAGATAAAGGACCACTGCTAGTTGATTATGCTTTAATATTCCTTACAGGTTATTTGATACTCATCAATATGCAGCCTTATCCATTTATGTTTGATGTTTGGGTGGATGATGATGAAGAAATGGCTTTTGTGGCCTCCTGTTGCCAGGGAAAGGCACCAGTGCTTCCAGCCCAGCCATCGCCCTCACTTGACTTAGCTGCCTCTCATGCTTCTAGCGAGAGACAAAACACACATTGATCTCTCCTCCATCACTTCGACATCAGTTACCTAATGCTTGCAAATGGGGAGAAAACACAGAACGCAATCAATCTACTTATTCTGGAAACTCTGCCCCCCTTCCCCTCCTACATGCACACACCCTTCTCAGTGCAAACTGCTGAGCCCATGTTTCTCAATGACTTTCCTTGAAATGACAGGAATTCTGCTGATTCTAGGAACAACTCTTTTTCTTTTACTAAACCATTTATTAAACTGGTTAAACAGGCTAATCTCTGCTCCCTGAAGACCTTCCCTTCAAACTGTGCCTCTGGTGAGTCGGTGACACTTTGATGGCAGATGACACTTATGCGGCATTTACTCTATGTTAAGCACAGTGCTGACCACTTCACACACCACACATTTAGTCCCTGCAACAACCCCATAAGTAGGTACAGTCCTTATCCTCATTTTCAGATGAAGAAAGTGGCTCAGACAGGGTATGTTACACAAGAAACTGGATTTTGGCTGGGCACAGTGGCTCACGCCTGTAATCCCAGCACTTTAGGAGGCCAAGGCAGGTAGATCACAAGGTCAGGAGATCGAGACCATCCTGGCCAACATGGTGAAACGCCATCCCTACTAAAAATACAAAAATTAGCCAGGCGTGGTGGTGCGCACCTGTAGTCCTAGCTACTGAGGAGGCTGAGGCAAGACAATCACTTAAACCCGAGAGGCGGAGGCTACAGTGAGCAGAGATCACACCACTGAACTCCAGCCTGGGCAACAGAGTGAGACTCTGTCAAAAAAAGAAAAAGAAAGAAAGACAGAGACAGAGAGAGAGAGAGGAAAGAAGAAAAGAAAGAAAGAAAGAAAGAAAGAAAGAAAGAAAGAAAGAAAGAAAGAAAGAAGAAGGAAGGAAGGAGAAGAAAAAAGAAAAAGAAAAAGAAAGAAAGAAAGAAGAGGAAGGAAGGAAGAAAGGAAGGAAGAAGAAGAAAGAAAAAGAAAGAAAGAAGAAAGAGAAAGAAAGAAAAGAAAGAAAAAGAAAGAAAGAAAGAAAGAAAGAAAGAAAGAAAGAAAGAAACTGCATTTCAGAGATACCTTTTCAACTCCAGAGCCGAAACTCAACGCTGAGTTTCACTTTATTTCATGTCTGAGCCTGAGTCCTGGAAACCAATTTGAGAAGAGATTTGTGTCCAGGAGGCTTAGTGGGCCGTGCTGTCACAGTACACCCCTTTGCATCAGGGCCCAGAGATTTTCGAGGCAGAATTACTCCCAGTACTCTGCTCTGGAAGTATAAGTTGCTTTGCCTTTCTGGAGGGCAAGTTGGCAATAAGCAGCAGACGTTTTAAAAGTTATCCGACTCATCCCTCCTTATGCACCATAGTTTTTTATTTTTATACCAAAGCTTTTTGGTTTTCCTAATCAGGGGGAAAAATCATTATTGGTGGAGAATCTTAGCCATATTCGGATGTCACACTCGGGTCTCATCGCAATGCTGTCTTGTACTAGCAGTGCCACCTTGGAGGTGTCATTTGTGCTGCCTACATCTGGTTCCCATATGTTTACAATGGTGGTAAAAATAATAATACCAACCTTATAAGGAGTTTCTATTGGGGTTAAATGAGTTAAAAGAGCAAAGTGCTTAAAACTGCCTGGCCCCGTGTGAATGCCACATAAGAGGTAGTTAGCTATTTTCCTCATTCACACTGTAGGCCCATTTTGGGACACTGGTTCCTCTTGAGTCTGATTTTTGCTCACCAGGGCAGAAGTCCATGTGGTTTCCATCCTGGGACAATCCATGATATGCCCCTTCTCATTCAAGTCCCCTCCAGTTCGGGGCCACTCCAGCTCAGAGGCCCCATGCCCCTCTCTGGGCAGGTTTTACTCAAATGCTGAGCCAGGGCTGTGGTTCTATGAGGTCAGGATAAGGTTAAGGACGCAGTTAGCTGGAGTGGAAACAAGAGGTCCATTGCAACATAGCATAAACCAGCTCCCAGAAGAGGAAGCAATTGTATTTTAACGAGAAAGGAATGAGTTTGTTTCGGGAAACCAGCCCATTTCGCCAAAATCTCAGTAAAATCTTGGTACAGTCATTGCTTTCTCAACAGCAAACAATTAATCAGGTTCTGTGTCTCCCCCCCACCCACCACCACCATGATCTTTAAGAAGGCTCCAAGGAAATTCAAATTAAATTCTTGACAAAGCATTCGTTTCTCTGCAGCCACTGTGGAAGAGCAGAAAAAGCTCAGGTCACAACCCTGGCTTTTATTCCTCCTTTTCACTTATTATGTTGTTACTTCCGCTTTGTGGACCCTTAATTTCTTTAAGAGCTTGAGGAGAGGAGAATAAGATAATAAATGGAAATAACCTAAAATGCCTTTATAATGAGATTTATGCAAATGCAAATTATTAATAGTATTAAATCAAAAGACACATACTATGTTCAATAAGTACCAAGAGGCTGTGGCAGAGGCATTTACTGCTCACCAAAGTCCACTTGTTCTCCCGTGTGTTCTAGCCCCCGGCAGTTAGATGGGGTCATGCAACTAGTCCTGGACAATGGGTTATCAGTTGATGTGACCTGCGTCGCTTCCTGCCAAAGCACTGAAGAGCCAGCACTTCATCTTCCAGTTCCTCTCTTTTCTTGCCCTGATGACTGTGAAGACCATTTGTTGGGATCTTGGTGTGTTTATCAAGCTGGGTCCCTGAGTCAATGTGTGGAGCAGAATCCCTACTGACCTTCACGAGACAAGTAGCATGAGTGAGAAATAAGCTCTTGTTTTGATAAGTCACTCCAATTTCAGGATTAAGTTGTTGCTCTAACAGAACCTACCCTATCTCACTCAACAGGTAAATGAATTCAGATGGATTTTGCTTTACAAACTCAAAAATCAAAGTAACGTAGCATTGGTTTATTTTTCGAAAGTCCAATCAACTTGGATTCTAGGCCCTCTTTTCTGTTTGGTTGGCTAGAAAGTTAGTTTGAGTCATCACTGGAGCTCCTTACCCCAAGCCCCTCATGTTGGGTCAGTGTCCTTAGGGCATCTGGGAGCACATTTGAGAAGGACCCGTAGTCCATGTTCCATCATCTGGTCTTGTGCAGGTGGGTGGCACTGTTGGTTCTGCATCAAGTTCAAACAGGATTATTGGCTGAGGCTGGGTTTCTGGTGCCTAAAATGAGTCTTTCTCTGCACACACCTAACCGTTCCCCAGCACATTGGGTCACCTCCAAGAAACAGGCCAGACACAGACCCCAGTCAACTCTCCTTTCCCAACCTTGGAGTCTCTTCATGCTTCCCCAAAATTCTGTGCTGCTTTATGCACTTTCACATTCTCTGTTAAATCCTCCTGCCTAGCAAATGCCTTCACTGAACTTAGACTTTTTTTTTTTTTTGAAATGGAGTCTCGCTCTGTCACCAGGCTGGAGTGCAGTGGCGCGATCTCCGCTTATTGCAACCTCCGCCTCCTGGGTTCAAACAATTCTTCTGCCTCAGCCTCCTGAATAGCTGGGACTACAGGTGTGCCACCACGCCCAGCTAATTTTTTTTTTTTTTTTTTAGTAGAGACAGGGTTTCACCATGTTCACCAGGATGGTCTCGATCTCTTGACCTCGTGATCTGCCCACCTCAGCCTCCCAAAGTGCTGGGATTACAGGCATGAGCCACTGCACCTGGCCGAGCCTAGACATTTTTAAAAATCCAAGGAAGGAGTGAGAGAAGCCTTACTACCTGTCTAAACTTCCACTTGGTCCTGGATCCTAGACACCCTCTGAGGCAAGGAACACAAAGGCCCAGCTATCTTCTGAGAACAGGGGTGGGTAAAATTCCGGAAGAACAAAAAACACATTAATATCTCAATAAATTATCCTACCACATGGGTGACTGATCCTGCTGAGGAGGAAAGGAGGCCAACATTTGCAATCATTCTCTCGGTTTGCAAATCAGGTGGAAAAATAATACCACACAAATTAGCACTAGCTCACAGGCCAAGGACTTGAAAGAATTTAATCTGAGTGAGCCACAAGGAAATTTGCTTATGAACCATGAAAATATGTGCCCCAGCCTAACCCCATATTGTACCCACCTACATGCAGATTCCCCAACATTCAAATCCATCTCTCTTTCAAATGCCCATGCCTGTATGATAGGCAGTAAGGCAGAATTCAGACACTTGTGAAAATAAATATATTCTGGTAAACCTTTGATTATTAGAGGACCCAGGGGGTGGATTTTTAAAGCCCCTGCTTTTTCTTGGTCCTCTCAGAGTATTGCCTTTACACCACATTTCTTCTCTTTGCATTCAGGAAAATGGTACAGGAAAGAGAGGACACCTGTCTATCCAATGTCGCTTGCTAATAGTGTGTGTGTTTGTGTGTTTGTGTGTGTGTGTGTGTGGTGTGTGAAACATATATTTATTTATTTTAGGATTACACAGTTGGAAGATTGAAAAGAACCATAATTATGACATTTAAATAAATCAATATTGCATCTTTTGCAACTAACACGTGTGTTAGTGTTTTATCAATACGCTTGTTAAGTTGGTAGAAGTCTGACAACTAAATGCTTGCTGATTCAAATTGGTTTTCTTTTTTTAAACAATTAAGTAACATTTTTAATTTTTTGCTGTGCAGAAGCTATAGAAGGAGTGGAAAGGCTCTGAGGAACGCTTTTATGCTGTCTATGGAAAATATTAAATTACACAGAGTCCAAAATCCATCATAGCAATTTTCAGGCCATCATCAGAGGATTAAGTGCTTTATTTGCTCATTATTCTATGGCTGTAGCCCAGGATTTCTAACTCAGCATTACTGACATTTGGGGCCAGATAATTTTCTCTTGTGCAGAGCTGTCCTTTGCATTGGAGAATGTTTACAACAGCCCTCAGCACTCTCCCCACCAAATATGACAACCAAATATGTCTCCAAACGTTGCCAAACGTCCCCTGAGGGGTAAAATCGCCCCCAGTGGTGAACCACTGGTCTACAGCAGGGAGGCAACAGTTCTGCATAAAGGGAGATTCTACAGCTGCAAGGCCCCTGTGCTGTGTGAATCATCACATCACAATTAGGTTGAGGAGCTCCGCAGTCCAGCATTAATATTTCATGTTTCCCAAAATGTGTCATGTGCCATACAGAATAGAGCGGAATTGGTGTGTGCTATGTAAGGAAATGGTTTAAGAGATACCCTCTGAGCAGGAGCCTTCATGGCAGGACTTCTGCAAGCCTTGACTGTCCTTCTGCACATGGTCACTCCCTCAGAGCGGTTACCGTTGGCAGCTCTTTCTAAGTTTATTCCTGTGGAGCTAGATGTTTTGGATCTTAGCTCTATAGCCAAAACAAGAATCTGGGAAACTTGGCCTGGATAGAAGGCATCTGCTAGTTCCCTGACTCGACTCTGGGGACTCTTAGATGAGGGATCATTCTTTCATTCTTCTCCAGGGCATCTGAAAGTTGTTGTGAGGGTAGAGAAGCAGATTTTTTACTATAGACAGAGTCCCAGCTCCTAGAATGTCCCTCCTGGCCTGTCCTAGGCAACTAGCTCAGTCTGGGGCCATTTTGACTCAGATCTGTTAGGCTATCCAAAATCAACAGGGCTGAGCAAAATCAACAGGGCAAGTCTAGCCACTTTGATAAAACCATTTAAAACAATCATATTTTGATTCCTAATTTTTTCTCAGATTTCCTCATCAGTTAAGCAAGTCGCTTTGTCCCTAGGTCTCAACTACATGTAACTAACATTTTCTGTAGTACCCCCCACTAAGTGTCTGAAAGGTGTCTACAGCGAGGATCTCCCTGCCCAAACTGAGCACCCTCATAGCATTTATGGACTTACAGGTCTCTCTCCATGGGGAGGAGGCTGGGACAGTCAGAAGGGAGCCTTGGGCTCAGGGCTGCAGCATGAGGAGCCAGGAGGTGCCAGATGGACCATGATGCGGTCAGCATATAGGGTCATGATGAAGAGCTTGGCCTGGGAAGCCAGTCGGCCAGGTCCAAATCACTGCACTGTGCCTGCCACTCACCAGGCAGGTGACCTTGAGCTAGCTCAAGTCAGTTTCCTGACTTATGTCAGTTTCCTCATCTGTAAAATGGGCTAACAATGGACCTATCTTACGGGGCTGTTGTGAAGAGTCATGAGCCAGCGCATGTGAAGTCTTCATAAAAGGTGCTGGCACAGAGCCAGGGCTCCAGAAATGGTGACAATTATTACATGTGAGGGTGTGGGGGATCAAAGCGAAGAGTGCTTGAGGCAGGTATGGGGGCAGGGTCTAGAAAGCCAGAGAGGACCATGGCACTACGAATTTGGAGCTGGCTGAGCACTGGGCTTTTGTGCTCTTATGGGAGCTTGTTCCGTTGGCTGGCCAGACCCATTTAAAGGGCTCAGCATGCAGCCAAGTTTCAGAATTCAGGAGCAGATGAAGAAGCAGGAACCTCTCTCCAGCCTAACACCATCCATTTCTCCAGGGTTAGCTCCTGGGCAAGGGAAAGGCCATTCTTAGGGGGCGCCCTTTGGACTTGGTTCTCAGAAACAGCAGCGCCTAAACACCACGCCCTGCCTGGTGATTTCCATTGGTTCCATCAGCTATAACTGCCAATGGCTGATTGTGTGTATGTGTATATATATATACACATACACACACTATATATATAATATATACATATAAAGTGAAGACATATATATATAATATATATATGTAAAGTAAAGTGGACCTGGGTTGGCCAGATTGGTCTTGAACTCTTGGCCTCAGGCAATCCTCCTGCCTTGGCCTCTCAAAGTGCCAGGATTACAGGCATAAGCCACTGTGCCTGGCCTGCTTGTATATTTGTAAAAGCCACCAAAACACATTACTACAAACTGAGTGGCCTAAAACAACATAAATTTATTCTCTTACATTTCTGGAGGCCAGAGGTCCAAGCTCAAGATGTATGCAAGGCTGTGTTCCCTCCTGAGGCTCTAGGGGAGAATCCATTTCTTATCTCTCTCAGCTTCTGGTGACTCCAGGAATTTCTTTTTTTAAAAAATATTGATACGTAATAGTTGTACCTATTGACTAGTGGCCACCTCATGCCGGTCTCTGCCTCTGTGGTCACATCACCTCATCCTCTTTTCTCTGTCTTCTTCTCTATATGTCTGTTTTATAAGGGTTCTTGTAATTACATGTAGGGCCCACCCAAGTAACCCAGGATCATCTCTCGATCTCAAGATTCTTACTTTAATCATATCTGCCAGCCCATTTGGACACATAGGGTATGTACAAGGCCAGAGATTAAGACGCAGATCTCTTTGGGGGTACCATTATTCAGCCTACCCCAGGGACAATGCTAGGGAATGCCAAATAGAGCTCTTGACTTCACCTTGGTAAGCAGAACTCAGGTAACTGGGAAATTAAGCAGGAGTTGGAAATAATTCTTCACAGTGTTCCCTCCCCTTTTTAAAGGATAAAGTTACCAATACTGAGTCCCAGAAGTCATAGTAACAATAACTCACATGATGCTACAGTTTGAATGCTTGTCTTCTCCAAAATTCATGTTAAAACTTAATCTCCAATGTGGCAATATTGAGAAGTGGGGTCCTTAAGAGATGATTGAGTTATGAGGGCTCTACTGTCACGAATGGATTAACTCATTTATGGATCCATGGATTAATAGATTAACAGGTTATCATGAGAGTGGGTCTCATGGTGTTATAAGAAGAGGAAAGGAAACCAGAGCTAGTACACTCAGCCCCCTCGTCATGTGATGCCCTGCGCCACCTCAGAACTCTGCAGAGGATCGCTTAAGCCTAGGAGTTTGAGACCAGCCTGGGCAACATAGGGAGACCCTGTCTCTATAAAAATAAAAAAATTAGCATGGCATGGTGGCACACACCTGTGGTCCCAGTTACTTGGGAGGCTGAGGTAGGAGGATCACTTGGGCCTGGAAGGTTGAGGCTGCAATGAGCCATGATAGCACCACTGCACTCCAGCCTGAGTGACAGAGTGAGACCCTGTCTCAAAAAAAAAGAACTCTAGAGAGAGTTCCCACCACCAACAAGGGTCTCATCAGATGTGCCCCTCAACCTTGGACTTCCCAGCGTCTACAACTGTAAGAAATAAATGTGGCTGGGTGTGGTGGCTCACACCTGTAATCCTAGCACTTTGGGAGGCCGAGGCAGGTGGATCACCTGAGGTCAGAAGTTCAAGAGCAGCCTGGCCAACATGGTGAAACTCTGTGTCTACTAAAAATACCAAAAAAAATTAGCTGGGCTGGGCATGGTGGCTGGCACCTGTACTCCCAGCTATTTGGGAGGCTGAGGCAGGAGAATTGCTTCAACCCGGGAGGCAGAGGTTGCAGTGAGCCAAGATCACACCACTGCACTCCAGCTTGGGCGACAAGAGCTAAACTCTGCTGAAAGAAAAAAAAAGAGAAAGGAAAGAAAGGAAAGAAAGAAAAAGAAAGAAAAGAAAGAAGAAAAAGAAAGAAAAAGAAAGAAAGAAGGAAGGAAGGAAGGGAGAAAGAAAGAGAAAGGAAGGAAGGAAGGGAGAGAGAGAGAGAAAGGAAAGAGAAAGAAAGAAAGAAAAGAAAGAAAGAAAAGAAAGAAAGAAAGAAAAGAAAGAAAGAGAGAGAAGGAAGGAAGGAAGGAAAGAAGGAAGGAAGGAAGAAAAAGAAAGAAAGAGAAAGAGATAAAGAAAGAAAGAAAAGAAAGAGAAGGAAAAAGGAAGGAAGGGAAAGAGAGAGAGAAAGGAAAGAAAGAAAGAAAGAGAAAGAAAAAGGAAGGAAGGGAAAGAGAGAGAGAAAGAAAGGAAAGAAAGAGAGAAAGAAAGAAAGAAAGAAAGAAAGAAAGAAAGAAAGAAAGAAAGAAAGAAAGAGAAAGAAAGAAAAGAAAAGAAAGAAAGGAAGGAAGGAAGGGAAAGGGAGAAGTGTTATTTCTTATAAATTGCCCAGTTTCAAGTATTTTGTTACAAGCAACAAAAAACAGACTAAGAAAGATAAACTTTAATTCATTTAATCCTCACTAAAATTCTATAAGGTGGGTACATTTACTATCCTGACTTTTCACATGAGGTGAGGCACAGAGAGGTTGGATAACTTGCCCTAGGTCACACAGCTGTGAGTGGCAGAGCCAGGACTCGAGATGAAGGATCTCCCTCTCCCACTCTTTCCTCTTTCTAGATTCACAAACCCATCACTAATGGTGACTCTGATTTACAGATACAGCAGCATTGCCACCTATCACCCGCTCCTTAAAATCAAGCTTTGATTCCTGAGCTAGCTGAAGCAGATATTCTTTCAGGGCTGGAAGGACAGCCTCCAACGGTTGGCTGCATTTCTCTTTGGGGAGGTGAAATGAGAAGCAGTTAGGAGCTAACTTTGGGGTCTAGAAAATCACTGCAGCTCTGGCTCGCTCACATTGCCTCAGAGCTTTGTTTGGACTTCCCTTGGCCTCTAGCACACAGAAATAAATGGGCGAGGAGGCAGAACAGAAAGGGAAGCAATGAGAAATATGTTTTTTGAGCCCATGAGATGGAGCAGGGGGAAGAAGTCAGTCAACAATTCTTAAAACAAAAATAAATAAAGAAAAGAAAAAAGAAACAATTCTTCAGCTTGCTTATGACAACCCATAGAACTCTGATGATGAGTCAGCTCGTTCTGCTGAGGATGCATTTTGGGGAGAGTTGATCGTTCTGCATAATTCTATCATGAACACAGGCAGCCGGCACAAGTGCCGAGGTTTCAGAAATGAAGCCCATTCCAACAGTGAACACCAAAAAGCCATTTCCAAAAGCCCATGCCTTTCGTGGCCCAGTTACTCCTACTGAGTGTTACTGCTCTGATGTTCTCATACTCAGAAACTGGTTCGAAGAATCAAGAAAGCCCATTGGATAAGGACCCAGACTAATGTCTCTGAAAGTGCTCAACAAATACGTCTGGACTGTGAATTGCACAATTGCTTGTCGGAGGCAGATTTACCATGAAGCTGATGACCTCAGCCCACTTCCCCTCACTTCTCCTGTGGGTGCTGAATGCTGTAGAGTTGAGAAGGGAGCCAGGTTACAATCAAGAAATATTTCTACATACAGCTGGGCACTGTGGCTCACACCTGCAATCCCAGTACTTTGGGAGGCCAAGGCAGGTGAATGGCTTGAGCCCAGGAGTTCAAGACCAGCCTGGGAAACATAGAAAAACCCTGTCTCTACAAAGAAATAAAAATAAAACAAATAGCCAGTTGTGGTGGAATGCACCTATAGTTCCTGCTATATATATATATACACACACACATATATGTATTTCTACATAAGTTCGATCTCTCAGAAAAAAGCATTCAAGTCACCAGTAATTTATTGATTCTTTTTCATTCTAAATAAACAGTTACTGTCATACCTGGTTTTGTATTCATAATTTTGTACTCTTTTTCTTAAAGATGGTCCTCCAAATCGTGTTAGCTTCAGGTCTCACAAAACCTGAATCCTTCCATGTCACAGGAGAAATAGAATAGTATGAAGGAGGATTCTTCCAAACTCATCACAGCCATGGGGAAAAAAAAACCTTGAGAAAATGTTCTTTCTAGGACCCACGTCAAGGATAAGAACACTGAAAGAGACATATGGATCAAACAGATGCAAGATTTAATTTAAAAGCCAAGTGCTATAGAAGTTCACTATAATGCTTTTCTAATTGTCTGTGTGACAGAGTGCTCTTGGAAATGTATTAAATGAGTAAGACCAACCTTATGAACTCCACGGATAGAATTCAAGTGCAATTCCTGTGTTCAAGGGATTTTCTTCCTCAAGTTTTGATACTAGGGTTTTGGAGTATGATGGAACTTTGGCAGCAGGAAACATGTTCAAGCATCTAATAATCAGTTATTTATAGAATATTTACTGTGTGCATAGCACTTCTGAGTGGTCCTTTAAATACTGAGGAGGATGCAAAATAAATCCAGGGCAGTTCCCTGCCCTCAGGAAACTTAGAGCTTAATTGGGAAAAAAGCACATGGCTCCAGCTCTTTCGCTGCTGTTCCATTTCTCTTCTGATGGTATAGCACAATAAGCAGTAAGTTCAGTTTCCAACAAAGAGATTTTTCCTGAGTGCTGACAGCCCCATTCTCATTTTCCTCTCACTATTTGGGATCCCAGGCACTGATGACCACAGCTTCATGAACCTCTGCAGGTCAACCATCCTAACCCAGGTGATGGGACTAGGCAGACCCCATCATACCTCTCCATCTGACACAATGCCTCCTAGGATTGCTCAGGAATGAACAGCTCCAGGAAATGTGCAGGGGTTCAAATAATTAGAAAATACTTAATGGATTATCACCAAACTCCTCCCCAGGAGACCTCAGTATGAGCTCTCAAAACAGAGTGCCATTTCTCATAATAGCTTGGTAACCAGTGAATTTAGCAAAATGTAAATTCTGTGGCATGCAATTTAAATAGCTATACTTGAGAGGACTTGGCATCACTGCTTTTGGAGGAGAATGTGTGGCCAGATGCCAAGGGGAGACTAGTTATTTCAGCAGAAAGGACAGAAGTTATTTCTCATTATCATTTCAGTTCATCCTAACTCAGGAAAGCCCCAGGAAATTTAAGATATGACAAAGTTGGAAAGAAGGAAGAATGGGAGGTAGGATTTCTAGAAATTTTAACATTATAGCAAACATATCATATCCAGAGAGCATGCAAATCAATTTATCCTTTACTGGGCTTGAGTAAGCTTATGGTTCCCATTAGCTGTCTTTCCAGAAAAATACAGAAGGTAGTTCTCCTAAAGCTATCATCCACTGGGTGTGAGATAAGAAGCACATTAATTCATTCAACAAATATTTATTGAGCATCTGTTGGCCAGGTGTGGTGGCTCACACCTGTAATGCCAGCACTTTGGGAGGCTGAGGCAGGCAGATCTCTTGAGGTCAGGAGTTCAAGACCAGCCTGACAAACGGTGAAACCCTGTCTCTACTAAAAATACAAAAATTAGCCAGGTGTGGTGGCAGGCGCCTGTAATCCCAGCTACTTGGGAGGCTAAGGCAGGAGAATCGCTTAAACCTGGGAGGTGGAGGTTGCAGTGAGCTGAGATCATACCACTACACTCCAGCCTGGGCGACAAAGCAAGACTCAGTCTCAAAAAAAAAAAAATTGTATATATATATATTTATCGAGCATCTGTTATGTGCTCAGGATGCTAAGGATTCAAGGGTTAAGCAGAAACAGAAATAGACTCTACCTTTGTGGGGTGGATGAACACAAGCAAATGTGAACTGTAAGTGCAGCATAGATGAAGGAGAGAGACACCGTGCAACGAAACACAGAAACAGAGACATGGGACCTATCCGGAGGCCAATGCGACTTCCAAGGAATGAAGGCCTGAGCTGGTAGACAAATGAGACAAATGAGGAGGCAAAGATGAGGAAAGTGTGCCCCAGGCCAAGGATATGGCTGTTCCAAGCACCCATGGTGGATAGATCATTGCCTTTGTAGCTGGGGTAGAAGAACATGAACCTAGACCAGTGAGTCCAATAGAACTTTTCACAATGATGAAAATGTTTTATCATCTGTGCTGTGCAGAAGGGTAGCCACTAGTTACATGTGGCTACTTAGCAATTAAAATGTGGTGGATGTGGCTGGTGTGACTTTAGTTTTTATTAGTTTAAATGTAATTAGTCACATGTGGCTATTATCGATTGCATATTGGCTAGTGCAGGCCTAAGGAAGCTTGTTTTTATTTAACCTCAATAAAGAGACATTGAGTGCTTCTGAGCAGGAGGCTAAAGGATTAGATTTGCATTTTGAAAAAGAAATCATTCTGGTTACAGTTAGGAGTGCCGGTCAAAGAGAGTCCCAGTGGAACTTCCAGTTAGGAGGCTATTGGAAAAGTCCAGATGACAGGCTAGGGTGATGGTGGTAGAGATGAGGGGTGGACAGATTCAAGAGCTATTAAAGGAGGTAACATCTACATAATTTGGTGATGCAGGGGACATTTTGGGAAGGGAGAGAGAAATTTCAAGGATAACTCCTGGAATTCTGATCAGCTGCAGGTAGCTTCTGTATGCTTTGTGGCTAGTGGCTAAGACAGTGACCTCACCCTTAGAAAGATCTAGAAGTGCCTGGGAATTTTATTCTGTTAGAAACTCCCCACCTCTGCTCCCACACCTACCCAAAATATATCCATGTCAAATCCCTGGAACCTTTGAATGTTACCTTATATGGAAAAAGGGCCTTTGCACATATGATTAAGTTAACAATCTTGAGATGAAGAGATAATCCTGGGTTATCTGGGTATCTCAGTGCTTGCACAGAATCCTTATAGGAGAGGAAAGAATAAAGAGAAGAGGAAGAAACAAGGTAAGCACAGAGGCAGAGATTAGCACGATGCGGCCACAAGACCAGGGATGCCTGGAACCACCATAAGCTAAGAGAAACAAGGAATAGATTCTCCCCTAGAGAGTGAAACTCCCCTAGAGTCTTCAGAAAGCATAAAGTCTTGAAAATACCTTGATTGTGGACTTCTGGCCTCCAGAAGTATGACACAGTAAGTTTCTTTTATTTTATTTATTTTTAAAATTTTTATTTATTTATTTATTTATTTTAGAGATGGAGTCTCACTCTGTCACCCAGGCTGGAGTGCAGTGACGCGATCTCCGCTCACTGCAAGCTCTACCTCCCGGGTTCACGTCATTCTCCTGCCTCAGCCTCTCCTAGTAGCTGGGACTACAGGTGCCTGCCACCACACCCAGCTAATTTTTTGTATTTTTAGTAGAGACGGGGTTTCACCGTGTTAGCCAGGATGGTCTCGATCTCCTGACCTCGTGATCCACCCGCCTCGGCCTCCCAAAGTGCTGGGATAACAGGCATGATCCACCGCGCCCGGCCGTTTCTTTTGTTTTAAATGATCAAGTTTGTGGTCATGTGTTATGGCAGCCTCAGTAAACTCAGACACTCCCCCTATTCTCTCTTTCCCCAAGAACAGTCATAGCCAATGACTGACCAGAGTGAGACAGTATGTATTCATCCGTTTTTGCACTGCTATAAAGAAATACCCGAGACGGAGTAATGTATACGAAAAGAGGTTTAGGCCAGGCGGGGTGGCTCACGCTTGTAATCCCAGCATTTTGGGAGGCCGAGGCAGGCGGATCACGAGGTCAGGAGATCGAGACCATCCTGGCTAACACGGTGAAACCCCGTCTCTACTAAAAATACAAAAAATTAGCCGGGCGTGGTGGCGGGCGCCTGTAGTCCCAGCTACTAGGAGAGGCTGAGGCAGGAGAATGGCGTGAACCCGGGAGGCGGAGCTTGCAGTGAGCCGAGATCGCGCCACTGCACTCCAGCCTGGGCGACAGAGCGAGACTCCGTCTCAAACAAAAAAAAAAGAAAAGAAAAGAGGTTTAACTGACTCACAGTTCCGCATGGCTGGGGAGCCTCAGGAAATTTACAATCATGGCAGGAGGTGAAGGAGAAGCAGGTAACTTCTTCACAAGGTGGCAAGAGGGAGTGAGTGCAAGAACAAGGAAGTGCCACACTAAAACCATCAGCTCTCTTGAGAACTCACTCACTATCATGAGAACAGCATGGGGGAAACCACCCCCATGATCCAGTCACCTTGACCTGCTCCCTTCGTTGACATGTGGGGATTACAATTCGAGATGAGATTTGGGTGGGGACACAGAGCCAAACCATATCAGAGTACAAAGGCTCAGCTCCTTTGCTTCAATGCAGGACAAACTTTCAGGTGTACCAAGCCTAACAGCTCCCCAAAGGATCAGAACAAGACTAGGACTTCTTTGTCTGGCTTCTTCCTCCCCTGTCCTCACTTTCTTACTAGTTTCTCCAGAGGTGCCTTCATAATAAATCACCTGCTCCTAAACCCAAAGCCCAGGGCCAGCTTCAGGGAGAACCTGACCTATGACAGGTGGCCTTCACTGGGCAGAACAGAAGCCACAACTGAGGCCCAGGCTTAGAGAGACAATCAAGAGTTTAGTTTTAAACATGTTGAATGTAGACGCTTTTAAGGCAGGGGTTGGCAAGCTGTGGCCTGCAGACAAAATCTGGCCCATGACCACTTGATTTTGTAAAAACAAACAAAAAAAGCAGCATTAGAACACAGCTTTGCCTGTTCGTTTACAGATTGCCTAAGGTTCCTTTCATGCAATAACAGCAGGTTTGGGCAGTTGAGGCAGAGACCATATGGTCCACCAAGGCTAAAATATTTGCTATCTTGTCCTTTACAGATATGAGCAGTGGAATTTATGAGTCTACAGCTGAGAGAGCTGGCAGAAAAAATTTATGAGCCCTTTGCACACAAGTGATCATTGAAGCTAGGGGGGTGGATGCAACCACATCCAAAGCAAGGCTAGAGGGAGAAAGAAAAAGAGCCAGAACAGAAGCTTTCAGAATTGTAGTATTTAATGACGGACCAAGGTAGACTGAAAAGGAAACACAGACTAAGAGGCCGAAGATGCAGAAGTAAATCCAAGGAAGTTCCTTAAATTTTGAAAGATCAAAAAACATCTTTCATGTGGACCATTTATTTTCATATCTGAAGACACTGAAAGCTTTTATTTTCTCCTAGAGAGTCAGCATTTAAAACCACCCATCACAAGCAATGTGTTTTCTCCAGGGCAATCAAAATGATTTTGAATTAAATTATTTTGGAGTTAGTTTGTCCCAATGCAACTAAAAACATAGAGAGAAACATCGTATACCTATGCAAACCCTTAGCTCTGAACTATCCAGTGATGTTCAAACTCATAGAGAAGTGTCTAATCTTGACTAACCCTTTTGCTATTTTCCCTCTTTGACCCTGCTGTACCATTGCCTAACTCCTGGGGAGTTCCTTTATTTAGAAAGTTTTCTTTGTACGCAACTTGGAGCGAAATACTCTGAAAAAGACCATATTTGTCTTGGATTATAAACCATCAAACCCCTAAAATATTTTGTAACCCACTAATACCAAAAATATACTCAGGCCATGGTAGCTGCATATGTCAGTACTAGTGGAGAGCTTCCAACTTCTTTCCATAATAAACGTTAAGTACCTTCTGTGCACAAGGTGCTGTGCTAAGTTTTGGAAGGGGCACAAAGTTGAGTAAGATGTTGCCTCTGCCCGCCCTCAGTTAGAAGAAATGAGAAATATGCCTAAATCACTATTACTCAAAATATGGCAAGAACAATAAAAGAAATTGGAGTTTTATGAAAATTTGGGGGAGTGAGAAAGAAAGCTCACCTCTGGTTGGTTGTAGGACTGGAAAAGGTTCAAGGAGGAAGTTCCATGGGAGTTTGGCTGGGAGGAATTTCTGGAGATGAAAATGTAGAAGAAGGCATTCCAAGGTGATGGAACAGCATGAGGTGGGAGGAAAGTACAGGAACACTAAACATAGAACTTAGGTAGGAGGGCAACGGGTGGGGAGGAAGATTTAAAGAAATAAAACACTTGGGGAAATGCTAAAGTAGGAATTTCGATAAGAGTCCACAGACAACGAGGACCTATTGAAGGATTTCATAGGAGGGAAATAAGTGCTTGCAGCTGTGCCCTGGACAGTGAATTTGGCAGTGATGGAGGCCTGGAGTAGAGAAGGGAAGAAGACTGAGGTGGTGAATATCAGTAAAGAGACTATTCCAGGATCCAGATAAGAGGGTTAAGGCACAGGCAACTGGAAAAAAAGGGAAAATTAAGAGGTAATGGATGGCCGGGCATGGTGGCTCACGCCTGTAATCTCAGCACTTTAGGAGGCAGAGGCAGGCAGATCACTTGAGGTCAGGAGTTCAAAACCAGCCTGGCCAACATGGTGAAACCCCATCTCTACTAAAAATACAAAAGTTAGCCATGCGTGGCGGCATGCACCTGTAATCCCAGCTACTTGGGAGGCTAATGCAGGAGAATTGCTTGAACCCAGGAAGCAGAGGTTGCAGTGAGCCAAGACCGGGCCACTGCACTCCAGCCTGGGGGACAGAGCAAGACTCCATCTCAAAAAAAAAAAAAAAAAAAAAAAAAAAAGGAGGTAATGGAGGTTAAACTCCAGGATTTAGAAATGATTGGGAAGAGGCAGGAACCAAAGATGTCTGTGCTTTGTAGCTGGGAGACCTTAGGAATGAACAGCTAGCTATATAGTTTTGGAGGGGAACAAACGGGGGTCTCGACTTCCCCTTCTGATACTGCCCCACTTCTCCACTGTAACACCCATTGAGGAGGATTGCTGTGTCTATATTTGCATGGTCAGGTATTAAAATTACTCCAAAGGGGACTGACCTCAACCCCCAAAGAACTGTTGAATATAACAGCCATAAACCTATGCTCTAAAACTAAGTTGGAGGTGGGGGTCCAATCCTATTCCTTCTATTTCCTCAATACAAGGAAATGTAGGCACTGGGGAAGATTTTCAGACCTGAAGCCGTGTGGTTAGTGACTAGGAGCATGGGGAGCCGTCCAGTCTTCTGAGAACCCTCCAAATCCTCCCTGAACCCTCTGAGTCACAGCCGTCTCCCCTCCCTGCCTGGAGCACTCGCAGCACCCCAGTGACTCTGCCCTCAGGGCCCCAGAAGAAAACAGGGTGCAGTTTGGCACCCTCCTCATGCCCTCAGCTCCCATATCCCAGGAAGCAAATGGGACTCCAGGCTCCCATTTAGGCCACCGAAGCTCCATTTCCAGGCTTCCTGCCATCCCCATGCCTGCAGTCACCCACCTCCTAAGGCCCAAGCCCAGACCTGCCTTGGCTCTCCCTCTAATGCCTTGATAACCTGCCTGTTGCTTAGTCTGCACAACAAGAGACCACAGAAAAGCTACAGCAGGATTCCAAGGTCCCTTGGATGATCTGCAGTCTCACACACATGCCAAGGCATGCAAATTGTGGTGGTGTCTAATGCAAGTATGACATAGATGCCATTCCCTTGCTTATGGGATGTTCCAAGGGGTTTTGCGGTGGCTTACAAAGCTGGTTGTTTCTGGTTACCCAGTAGAACAGTGTTTTTGAAAAAAATCATCATCCACCTGCTCTCTCATCTTTATAAGTGGTAAAAATCATTATTAAAAATAGCCACCATTCTTGGATGCCTACTCTATGGTTGACTATTACTGCACTTAATTCTGATGGTATACAAGGAGGTAGTATCAGCATTCCCCACTTCCCACAACAGGTAACCTGAAGCTCAGAGGGCTTAAACTACTTTTTAAGCCTGTACCCTATCTTCAGTCTTCTCATTTGCAAATTGTGGATAGGAATATGTATCTCGTGGGGGGCTGCAGGATCACATAAGACATCGTGTTCATAGCAACGACACTAGCATTGATTTTTGATGCTCCACTGGTGAGAGGCAGAACCAGGTCCTTGTGACACAGACTCTGCATCCCTTTCTGTTATTGCACTACTGATTAGTTCTTGTTCGACTCGCTGTGCATTCTGTGACCCTCTCACCTCATTACAGCAGTGGTCAAACTATGACATTGTCATCATTGTCATCAACCTGTGACACCAAAACAGAGCCCTGTGTTTGGCCTTTGTGCTGTTTATCCTTTATTTGGGAGAGTCAAAGAAAGGTTAATGCTAGAGATGGAGACATTTGAGATGGTCCTTGAAGGACTTCTGTAGATGAAGACTGATATTGAAATGGACTGACATCTTGGAAGCATCTCAAGAAAAAGATTTAGGGAGATTTAGAGAGGTTAAAACAACAACAGTAACCCTAAATTAGTCTGGAGATGAAACAAGGGCACTGTGTGATAATGAAGGTTACTGAGAAAGATGCCTATCATGTTGACCCACCTGTAAGATCATCTTAGGGAAGTGGTTTTGTTTGTTTAAGAAAAAAAAAAGTCCCTAATAACTGTGGACATGGGGAACAAATGTCAGAGTCTTGCATGGACATCATGGGGCAGATGAGGTTCTGTCCTTCCAGGGTGTGGGCTGTGAAAAGTGGAAGCTGACACCATCTCCCAGAGCCAGTGCAAGTGCATGGCACATCAGGAAGGGGTTTGCATCTTTCATTTTTTTTTTTTTTTGAAACGGAGTCTCACTCTTGTTGCCTCGGCTGGAGTGCAGTGTCACGATCCCAGCTCACTACGACCTCCGCTTCCCGAGTTCAAGCAATTCTCCTGCCTCAGCCTCCCAAGTAGCTGGGATTACAGGTGCCTGCCACCACACCCGGCTAATTTTTGTATTTTTAGTAGAGACAGGATTTCACCATGTTGGCCAGGCTGGTCTTGAACTCCTGATCTCAGGTGATGTGCCTGCCTCAGCCTCCCAAAGTGCTGGGATTCCAGGTGTGAGTCACCGCGCCCGGCTGTTTGCATCTTTTAAAGGGCAGCTTAAAAATATGATCCTAACCAGCTGGAGGAAAGGGATCCATTCCATTCAGATAACTAAGTCCAAGTATGATGGCTGCATCCAGGCACTCAAACGATGCCTTTGGGCAACCTCTTGCCCTCTGTTGCTTACTTCACTGTTCAGTTTTCCTCAGTGGTGGCAATACCAGGCAGGCTTTCTGGTATCTGGCAGCTCTTCACGTACAGTCTTCTCGTAGCTGAGAATCCCAGAAAAAGAGAACAGCTCTTCTCTGCTAGCCTTTGAAAAATCTTTAAGAATCCTCAGATTGATACAGCTTGGGTCATTCGCACATGCCTGAATTAACCACGGGACTCAAGGAAATGAGGCATTGTGATCTGAAATTGTGGGTCACAGATCACCCAAGTACAAGAGGAAATTTTTTTTTGCCAGGTCTGGGAAATGCAATTCAATGAGAAGACGCGATGCTTAAAAAAAAAAAAAAAAGGGTGGGGGATGGAAAAGGATGCTAGATGGGGAGACACATGGAGGAGTGAGAAAGAGGTATGCAAAAACAACTTTCAGTGTAATTTTTTTAATTGCACAATTACAGAAATATATAAAGTAAAAATGATGCACCTCATGCATACCCCCAGGGCCCACCATCATTGAGTTTGGTATGTGTTCTTTTCATGCACACTAAATGAAAGTGTCTATGTCTATATAAGCACCTGTATACGATATTTTTAGCAAAAAGAAAAAGACCCACTCTACACTGTTCTGAAATTAGACATCCTTCTACGTCACTACGTATAGAGATATCTCTTAAATACCCCTGTCCTAGATATTTCTCTTTTCTCCAGTTTTTACAGTTACAAACAATAGTGAACACCTTTGAACATATTTCCCTGCACAGTTGTGCAAATCATTCTACAGGATAAGTTGCAGAAGTGAAATTGCTAAGTCAAAGGGTACACTCATTACACATTTTGAAATGTACTGGGGGCCGGGCGCGGTGGCTCACGCCTGTAATCCCAGCACTTTGAGAGGCTGAGGCGGGTGGATCACCTGAGGTCAGGAGTTCAAGACCATCCTGGCCAACATGGTGAAACCCCATCTCTACTAAAAAAACAAAAATTAGCCAGGCATGGTGGCACACGCCTGTAATCCCAGCTACTCGAGAGGCTGAGGCAGGAGAATTGCTTGAATCCGGGAGGCGGAGGTTGCACTGAGCCGAGATCATGCCACTGAACTCCAGCCTGGGCGACAGAGGGAGACCCCATCTCAAAAAAAAAAAAAAAAAGAAAGAAAGAAAAAGAAAAAAAGAAATGTACTGGGAAATTACCCTCTAGAACAATGTGCCAACTACACTCTCATCAATAATTCAAGAAGGCATTATAATAATGCTACTTGATAAGCCTGTTTAAAACTTTTTAAGGTTTCCATTTTGAAAGGGTTTTTATAATTGTAAAATTCATATGGATAAGTATACAAGTTGGACTATATAGGAAAACTCTTAAAAAAAAAATAAGAGCAATCAAAAAGACTAGCCCAACCAGCTGTTAAAGTGTTTTATCAAGTTAAAAAAGTTCAACAGCATTGCCTTGGAATATGGCCAGACAGAGAATGAAACAGAATGGAGCTTCCAGAAATAGACCCAACTACAAATGGAAATGTTTTGTCTGATAAAGATGACATTTCAAATCAGTGAAATTAAAAAATGAATTTGTTTAATAAATGATTGTTAGAGAACTAGCTAGTCATCTTGGAGGGCGGAAAAAAGGTGAACCCATACCTAACACGTTTTATCTAAATAAATTCTAGACCTCTCAGCTATTTAAATGGAAAAAAACGAAACCACAAAATACTAGAGAAAACCATGCTTTGGTTTGGTTTCTTATTCTTGTAATTTCAAAGTGAGACTGGCCTAAGAATTGCACAGAAGTTGGAGCCATGAATAAGTGGGTTGGTCATTTCAACCTTACAAAAAAATCAACATTTTTGCATTTTAAAAAATCACCATAAGTGAAGTCAAAAGATTGACAACAAACTGGGAGAAAAATGCAAATTATATCAGAAAAAAATGTAATTTTCTGAGTGTATAAACTCAATAGGAAAAAGACTAACAAGTCAGTACAAACATAGGCAAACATAATGCAAATGACTCTTGAACAGATGAAAAGATGTTCTACTTCCCTCATAACAAGATAGAGATGCAAATTCAAAATGCACTGTGATACCATTTCTCACCTATTAGACTGACAAGGATCAAGAAGTGTAACTACACTGTTGGCAAAGCTTCTTGAATACAGTCTCATACAATGCTGGGGGAGAGGGATTAGCAGTATCTTGCCTTGGCAGAGGGTACTTTGGTAATATCAGTAACAATTATAAATGCACTTACCCTCTGACCCATCAACAACACTTCTAGGAATTTATCATACCAATACACTCTCACACATGGGGAACATCATATTTATAGGTCGAATGTCCCAGCATTGCTCAGCATAACAAAACATTACAAACAACCCAGAAGTTTGCTAGTAGATGATGTCTTCATCTATTCAGACTGCTATAACAAAGTAACATAAACTGATTGGCTTATAAACAACAGAAATTTGTTTCTTGCAGTTCTAGAGGCTGGGAAGTCCAAGATTAAGCCACCAGCAGATTCAGTGTCTAGTGTGAGGACCTGCTTTCCGGTTCATAGATGAAGCCTTCTCTCTTCACATGGTGGGAGAGATGAGATAGCATTCTGAGATCTCTATTTTTTTTTTTTTTTTTTTGAGATGGAGTTTCACTCTGTCGCCAGGCCGGAGTGCAGTGGCACGATCTCGGCTCACTGCAACCTCCACCTCCCAGGTTCAAGTGATTCTCCTGCCTCAGCCTTCCAAGTAGCTGGGACTGCAGGTGCATGCCACCATAACCCCAGCACTTTGGGAGGCCAAGGCGGGTGGATCACGAGGTCAAGAGATTGAGACCATCTGGCCAACATGGTGAAACCCGTCTCTACTAAAAATACGGGATCTCTTTTAGAAGGGCACTAATCCCACCCATGAGGGCTCTACCCTCATGACCCAATCACTCCCCAATGGCCCCACTTCCTAATACTATCATATTGGGGATTAGGTTTCAACATATGAATTTAGGGGTAACACAAACATTCAGACCATAGCAGGTTAATGATGTGATTTTCATACACTGGAATATGATGTGAACTTAACAAAGAATGAGGAGCTTTCTGTGTACTGAATTGGAAAAATCACCAGACCCTATTGACAGGAAAATAAAGCAAGTTTCAGGACAGCACGGATTTTATATTATCATACCTATAAAAATAAAGGTGGAAAAAAACAATGGGAAAAAACATCAGCAACATAAGTTGCCTCTGGAGAGGGGAAGCGGGTTAATTCAGGGACAGGATGGAAGGAAGAGTCTTGACATTTAACATTTTGAGCCATGTAAATGCATTTATTTGCTACTTAAAAAATAAGTAAAATCAAACGTTCTAAAATGCTCTTTTTTTCCTAAAAGAAATACTGTTCTTTTCAGGAAACTATTTCCAAGGAAAATTCCAGTATTGCAGAGTCAGGAGCAAAGTGATTTCTACTTCTCCCCTGAAGATCATGTGATTCATAACTAAGGTTTTATTTTTATTGATGAAAGCAACAGCTATGAAGACTTTGTGCTTTATTTTTGTGATATATACTTCTTCTCTTTCCTTAAAAGTAAGGCCAGTGTTACCAGACAATGGCCTCACTGTCCAACACAAATAGAAGGCAATACTATGGCATGGCTTTTAAGGGAAAAGAAAAGTTTTATTGCAGAGTCACCCAGCAAGGAGACAGGAGGCAATGCTCAAATCTGTCTACCTGAGCTGGGGTCTCAGGGCAGGTTTCATAGGCAGAGAGTAACTATGAAAGATTCTATGGCCATATCACCCTGAGTGTGCCTGATCTCAGAAGCTAATCAGGGTCGGGACTGGTTAGTACTTGGATGGGAGTAACTATGAAAGAGATGGGAAAACACAAGAAGGCATGATCTGGTCTTTTGTTTTGTTTTGTTTTTTGTTTTGGAGACAGAGTCTGGCTCTGTCGCCAGGCTGAAGTGCACTGGCGCTATCTTGGCTCACTGCAACTTCCCCCTCCTGGGTTCAAGCGATTCTCCTGCCTCAGCCTCCTGAGTAGCTGGGACTACAGGCGCATGCCACCACGCCCAGCTAATTTTTGTGTTTTTAGTAGAGACATGGTTTCATCATGTTGGCCAGGATGGTCTCGATCTGTTGACCTCGTGATCCGCCCGCCTCAGCCTCCCAAAGTGTTGGGATTGGGTCATGCAAAGAGGTGGTGCTGGATCCGTGGCTTTTAAGGTCATACTGCAAGAAAACAGGGTGCCATGCCCCTCATTTATTAATTTGTTCCCCACACCCGATTTCAATACTTAGGTTCCACATGTGGTTGACTTTTTCATTCCAGCAGGCTCTGGGGTCAGGAATCAGGCATCTTTGGTCCCTATAGGCACACTCTAGGTTACTGTCTTGCAACCCAGGGGTCCCTTGTGACTGAAAAACAACTCATCATCTTGTTATATTTTATTACTGACAAAATTGAACCAGGATGAACTAGTTCTGCAGTTATACTAGCTTAATAACTAAGTTTATCTTGGCTGATATTACGACTAGCTATATAGAAATATATTTTTATATGAATGGATTTTTATAGAGCCATTTAAAATATAGTGATATTTACTGTTGTCATATTGAGCTGCCATTTTAGAATTCTACTTTTTGTTTTAAGCATAATGAGAAAAAAGAAAAAGCAGGTGAATTCTCTCTCACTTCACCACTTTTATACCTGTAAGCACACAGCCATAATTAGAGCACTGGCCAGTGATGTGCTGGAAAACCAGCTCTCCTGAGTGGGGAAAAAAGTCCTGATTTGTAGCATTTGCCCATTTCCATGGTGTAAATACACCCACCATGCCCGATTTCAAGCCTGTCCAAACCAGCTCCAGCACGCCCCTACTGGTTGCCCACTTAGGAACAAAGAGCGCTCAAGCAGTTTCTGATAAGAAATCAATTACTCGGCCGGGCGCGGTGCCTCACGTCTGTAATCCCAGCACTTTGGGAGGCCCAGGCAGGTGGATCACGAGGTCAGGAGATCAAGACCTTCCTGGCTAACACGGTGAAACCCCGTCTCTACTAAAAATACAAATTAGCCAGGTGTGGTGGCGGGTGCCGGTAGTCCCAGCTACTCGGGAGGCTGAGGCAGGAGAATGGCGTGAATCCGGGAGGGGGAGCTTGCAGTGGGCCGAGATCGAGCCACTGTGCTCCAGCCTGGGCAACAGAGCAAGACTCCGTCTCAAAAAAAAAAAAAAAAAACAGAATCAATTACTCTTGACAATTCCATCTTAACCATTAAAAAACAAAACAAAAAAACAGTGGGAGGACACAGCAAATATCCTTTCTTCCCTGTCCACACCCCTACCCCAGGAGGCTTGTGACCGTAACTCTGGCAAAGGCAGAATAGCTAACCAGAAAGCCATGCGTCCCCACCTAACAGTAAATGTGAATGTTTTCAGGAGAGTTTGTCCTAGTCCAGAAGGTACACTCCATTTGCCACATTTGTTTTTGATTTGGATGCTGAGTCCCTGATTTGTTATGGCTGGAATCCATGAGCTATCAGCTCCACTGAAGAAAACTCCACCTCCCTCCCACCCCTCTCCCAAAACCCAGCTCAGCCAGAATAATTATTCCTTTCTCCTAACTCATCTTCTGTGCTGCTCTAGTTCAGGGTGACTAACGTAGCGGAGGACTTTTTGCCCTTTTCAGAAGACTCCCAGGGGAGTTTCGCAGACACATAGCTTTAACTTTAAGTAGCCTTGGGAACCAGAGCCCGGTTAGATTATGCTTTTAAAATAAAAATAAATGTTAGTAAAGTAAGGGAAAGCCGACTGGAGACATACAGACCTGGTCAACAATTTGCCTTTGCCCTTGGTTTTCATCAAATGCTAGGTCTGAAGCGGCTTTAACATTTGTCACATTGGATAATTATACCAACAGTGCAAATTGCTCCTTTGTCTTGGAGGGGGCGGGACGGGCTGGTGGTCGCTGGACTCCTGAGCCTGCTGCTGACGTTTAGGAATAAGCTTCAGTCCCCTTCCCCCACCCCAAGCTGGAAGGCTGGCTGAGGGCTTGCTGTCTTGGGACAGAAGTCCCAGCCATCTTTCTACTGCTCTTGGAGAACAAAGTCTTAAAATAATAGGGTATTCTAGCTGGGTGCAGCGGCTCATGCCTATAATCCCAGCACTTTGGGAGGCCAAAACAGGAGCATCACTTGAGCCTAGGAGTTCGAGATCAGCCTGGGCAATATGTGAAGACCTGTCTCTACAAAAAATAAAAAAATTAGCCAGGCATAATGGCACATGCCTGTAGTCCCAGCTACTTGGGAGACTGAGGTGGGAGGATTGCTTGAGCCTAAGAGGTTAAGGCTACAGTGAGCTGTGATGGGGCCACTGTACTCCAGCCTGGGCAACAGAGCAAGACCTTGTCTCAAAACATAATAATAATAATAATAATAACGTGTTCCTTTGCTTTGCCTTGTCTCCTCTATTCATATACGTCCCCAGAGTAATATGTGTGCAGGAGGATTTAATATTGCCTCACATTGACCAGCTCACTTCTTCATTTGCATTAACAGGACAGGGCAGAGAACACAAACTGGCTGTGAATTGTTGTTGTTGTTGTTGTTTGGCCCACACAGGATATTTTTTAATTTGAGTCAACATTTTTTTTTTTGGACTTCTATTTTAGAATCAGGGGTTCATGTGCAGGCCTGCTGCAAAGGTACGCCATGAGATGCCAAGTTGTAGGAATGAATCTGTCACCAAGGTAGCGAGCTTAGCATCCGATAGGCAGTTTTTTTCAATCCACCCCCCTTTCCCTTCCCCCTCTAATAATCCCCAGTGTCTGATGCTCCCGTTTGTGTCCATGTGTACCCAGTGGTTAGCTCCCACTTGTAAGTGAGAACATGCAACATTTGGTTTTCTGTTTCGGCGTTAGTTCACTTAGGATAATGGTTTCCAGCTGCATCCGTGTTGCTGCAAAGGACATGATTTCATTCTTTTTTTATGACTGCATAAAATGGTGTATATGTCCCACATTTTCTTTATCCAATCCATCGTGGATGAGCACCTAGGTTGATTCCACGCCTTTGCTATTGTGAATAGTGCTGTGATGAAAATACAGGTGGTATGTCTTTTGGTAGAATGGTTTATTTTCCTTTGGGTATATACCAGTAATGGGATTGCTGGGTCAAATGGTAGCTCAGCTCTTCATTCTTGAGTCAACACTTAGAAGGAGAATCCAAATCCTGATCAAAGTCTGGATTCTAGCTTCTCTTGAAAAACTAGAATAAATGATTTCCCTGGAAATTATAAGTTTCATATGAACAGAAACATTGTAGATTTGTACACAGCCCTAGCTCCAAAATGTAAACCAGTATCTAGTATCTCAACAAATAGTTGATGAATGAGTGAATGGATGAATAAACAATGTCAGAACAACTCTACAATCAGCTGAAATTTAGCAGTGGCTGTTCCCCTTTACATGGAGAGTGTGCTCTCTAGTTTGCCACACTCCCCACCCCTCCTGCCTGTATTCTTCACTCATTTATGATGTCTGCCTGTATCTCTAGGTGTTAAGTCTGTGGACCCTCTTGCCATGATAGTTCTTCAGTCTGTATCTGTTTTGTTAAGAGACTCTGGGGAACTCAGAAATATGTCTCATCTGAAAGCTGATTAACCACTTTAATGACAAAATAAAAATCTAAAACTTACGTGAGGGGCAGTGGCTCACATGTATAATCCCAAGAATTTGGGAGGCTGAGGTGGGAGAATTGCTTGAGGACAGGGGTTCAAGACCAGCCTAGGCAACAAAGCAAGACTCTATCTCTGCAAAAAAAAAAAAAATTTTTCTTAATTAGCTGGGATGTGTAGTGCATGCCTGTAGTCCTAACTGCTTGGGAGGCTGAGGCAGGAGGATTGCTCAAGGCCAGGAGTTCGAGGCTGCAGTGAGCTGTGATTGTGCCACTGCACTCCAGCCTAGATGACAGAGCAAGACCCCCATCTCTAAAAACAAACAAACAAACAAAAACACTTGTATGAATAGTTTTCTAGATCTAATAAAAAATATTACTTAAGGTTATTTTTAAAATAAATAAAAGCATATGCTTAAAATAGGAGCATTTAGCTTTGGAGACTCTCTGTGAACAAAATACGTATTTGTTTTTTACTTCTGAGTACAAATTACCTCAAATTTAGACACTTAGAGCAACCCCCCATTTGTCCTATAGGTCAGAAGTCTGGGGTAGTGTTTCAGGCTGTTTTTGCGTTGCTATAAAGAAATATCTGTCCAGGCGTGGTGGCTCACGCCTGTAATCCCAGCACTTTGCGTGGCCAAGGCGGGCGGATCACCTGAGGTCAAGAGTTCAAGACCACCCTGGCCAAGATGGTAAAACCCCATCTCTACTAAAAATACAAAATTAGCCAGGCATGGTGGCATGCACCTGTAATCCCAGCTACTCAGGAGGCTGAGGCAGGAGAATCGCTTGAACCTGGGAGGTAGAGGTTGCAGTGAGCCGAGATTGTGCCATTGCACTCCAGCCTAGGCAACAAGAGCAAAACTTCATCTAAAAAAAAAAAAAAGAAAGGAAGAAAGGAAGAAAGAAAAAGAAAGAAAAGAAAAGGAAAGAAAAAAAGAAAAGAAAAGAAAAGAAAAGAAAAAGAAATACCTGAAGCTAGGTAATTTATTTAAAAAAAAAGATTTAATTGGCTCATGGTTCTGCAGGCTGTACAGGAAGCATGCTACTCCTGGTGAGGGCCTCAGAAAACTTACTCATGGCAGAAGGTGGTAGAGAACAAGCACATCACATTGGCAAGAGCAGGAGCACAAGAGAGTGGGCAGGGAGGCGCCATATGCCTTTAAACACCCAGATCACACATGAACTCTGAGCAAGACCTCACTCATCACCAAGGAGATGGTGCTAAGCCATTCATGAGGGACCCACCCCTATGTTACAGTTACCTCCCACCAGGCCCCGCCTTCAACACTGGGCACTACATTTCAACATGAGATTTGGAAGGGACAAACATCCAAACCATATCCGATAGTATGACTCATTTTCTGCTAGGATCTCACAAGATTAAAATCAAGGTGCTGGTTGGCTGCATTTTCATCAGCAGCTCAGGGTCCCCCTTCAAGCTCATTCTCATTGTTGGTAGAATTCAGTTCCTTGCCCCCATTTCCTTGCTGGCTTCAGCCGGGAAGCATTCTCAGCTCCTCATGGCGGCTCTCCGGTCCTTCCACTTGACCCAACAATAGTGGGTCTTCAAAGCCAACAATAGTGTGTCAAATGCTTCTGATGCTCTGGATCTTTTGGACTTCTGATAACAGCCAGAAAAAAAGCTTTACTTTCAAGGGCTCATGCGATTCAATCAGGCCCACCTTGACAACCTCCCTAAATTCAACAAGGCCATGAACGCAGCATAATCGTGGAGTGAGAGCTCTTCAGAGTCACAGGTTCTGGAAATGAGGGCATGGAATCTCAGAGGCCAGTTTTAGAATCCTGCTTACCATACAGTCATGTTTTCTTAGAGATATGTGACATGATTTCCCAAAGATTTTCAGTCTTGGGTTACATTCATACAAGGAAAATGCCATGAATGGGGGTGGTGATTACCGTATTCTCCTCTGCACTGGGCAATCACATCTGGGGATATTACACTTAATTCTGGGTGTCAGAAATAGGAGAGAAATGGTGAAGCAAAACTGCGTTAGTCTGTTTGGGGTGCCATAACCAATACTATAAACTGGGTGACTTGTAAACAACAGAAATGTATTTCTTACAGTTCTGGAGGCTAAGAAGTCCAATACCAGGGTGCTGGCAGATTCCATTTCTGGTGAGGCCTCTTTTCCCGGTTCACAGATGCTGTCTTCTTGCTATAACCTGACATGGCAGAAGGGGTGAGGGGTTTCTCTGGGGTCTCTTTTATGAGGGCATTAATCCCATTCCTGAGGGCTACCCCCTCATAACCTAATCACTCCCCAGAGTCCCCACCTCCAATACCATCACCTTGGAGGTTAAAATTTCAACATATGAATTTGAAGGAAACATAAACATTCAGTCCATTGCAATCGCTAAGATCACAAATGGATTCAAATCCCTGTGGTGTATTTTATTTCCTTCCCCATAATACATCTATTTTTATTTTGATAGAAAAGTAATTTTTTTTTTTTTTAAGTCAGAGTCTCGCTCTGTCACCGAGGCTGGAATGCAGCGGCACGATCTCGGCTCGCTGCAACCTCCACCTCCTGGGTTCAAGTGATTCTCCTGCCTCAGCCTCTCAAGTAGCTGGGATTACAGGTGTGCACCGTCATGCCTGGCTAATTTTTGTATTTTTAGTAGAGACGGGGCTTTATCATTGTTGTCCAGGCTGGTCTCAAACTCCTGACCTCAGGTGATCTGCCTCAGCCTCCCAAAGTGGTAATTTTTAAAACTCTCCACCAATGAAAAAATTGGACACTCCCAGATCTGCCATGTTTGTTTTGTTTTTCACCCCGCCCCAGACCCAAGAGGTATGCTATCACAGTTTGAGAAATAAGGATATATAGGAACTGCAAAACCCTGCCCCTATCATCCCACTTAACCTCTGCCAATCAGCTTTTCCCAGCCAAATGACATCATACTAATTTGCCTTCCCTTCCAACCCAGAGGCCTCCGTCTTCTCATTCAACAGTGCATTTATTCAACCTGCCTCTCTCATCCCCAGATACATCCGTTTCTTTCCTACCTCTCATAGTGCTCATATTGTCCTTAATGCAGGATTACCCTCCCTGTCCCCTTCAAGCCAAACACTCCCCCCCATTCTTTAGGATCCAGCTGAAGTCTGCCCTCCTCAGTGTGGTTGTCCTCAGGCTACTTCATCATAGATTCATCTTTTCCCTTCTCCAAAATGTTAAGGCGTTTCCATCTGAGCCACATGTTTAGCAGTTGATTTATAACAGCCTTGTATTTTGCTCTGGTTATTTCATAAACATACAACTTGTCTCCTAAATTACAGTCTACGTCTCTAAACAGTAGCACCATCTTTTTTATTTTTCTCTTTTTTTCCTGGGAGAAAAGGCCACCCAAGCAGAACAAACAGTAAATGGCTCATTAATTCTTCTTTTCTTTTATAATCTAACTCAGCTTCCAGCCCCACTTAAAGATCTGCACCCTCTCTTCTTTTTATTCTCACCAATTGCCTTCTCACCTCTGTCTTCTGATTCCTTGGAATAAAATACTGGGAAATGTAAGATAGAGAGTTTTAATGGGAAAGTGCACAAAGAGGCCCACAGTCTCACCCTGAGATCCCAGATTATATGAGGCCCTAGTTTTATTCTTAGCAATCTGCCTTTTTTCCTTCCCAGGATTTGTCCCAGTTTGTAATTAAGTATTTGTGTATGATATTGTATAACTATGTGTGTGTTTTACTCACTAGAGTGTAAGCCCTCTGAGGGTAAGAAAGGACCCCACAGGTTTTGCTCCCCATGATATCCTAAGCACAGCTTAAAGCCTAGCCCTCATTAGATGCTTAATACACTTGTGGAATAAATGAAAGGATGAATAAAAACTGCAGACAAGGTATCTTGGTGGGTCTTTGCATTCTTGTTCCTCTAATGAACAACTATCTGGCTCTTTCAGGCGACACAAGATGTACAGAGAGCAGATGAACCTCACCTCCCTGGACCCCCCACTGCAGCTCCGACTCGAGGCCAGCTGGGTCCAGTTCCACCTGGGTATTAACCGCCATGGGCTCTACTCCCGGTCCAGTCCTGTTGTCAGCAAACTTCTGCAAGATATGAGGCACTTTCCCACCATCAGTGCTGGTAAGGTTCATGGGATCAGGCAAGGACGACTGACTTTCTCCCAGAGAGTCTGGGTAAATCATCCCAGGCCAGGCTCCAGAGTGGAACATTAAAGGCTTGACACTGACACCTGAGAGACAGAAGAGGAACATACACACTGATCTTTTTCCCTCTGAAAGAGATCCTATAACGATAATCTCATCCTGACCCCATAAGGAGGTACGCTGTTGTTCGGTACACCTAAAGGAAGGTGATCGCTACCATTTCTTGAGTGCTGCTTTTGAAGTAGGCGACGCATTCTCTTTCATCCAAAGACCTCATGGCATGGATATTACCATTGCCATTTTACAGATAGGGAAACTGAGACTCAGAAAGGTTAAGTAACTTGGCCAAGGACCTAGGGGGTGGAGCTGGGATTCAAACACAGGCCTGCTGATTCCAAGTCTGTGCTGCCAAGCACTAAGACAATCTAAATGACACAGCAAATTATTCGCAGAGACAAAAGCAGCCTCAGTCTCCCAGCCAGATATTGCTGGAGTATCCACTGAAGAGCTAGAGAGTAGGGGTCTGGGACACAGCAGGGAAGGAGGCAACAGCCTCCTGGGCTCCAAGAGATCTCCCACGAGTGGTCAAGGGCCCCAGGCTACACCACAGTCTCCCCTCTGGCGATCTGAACCAGAGTCAAGGGACCTCCATGTTGTAGGCTCTCCCAGGAACAAGACTGGAAGTTCTCATTGCCCTTCTCCTCCTTTGCAGATTACAGTCAAGATGAGAAAGCATTGCTGGGGGCGTGTGACTGCACCCAGAGTAAGTGACCTGGCCCCGCCCCCACCCAGCCTCTTCACCCTCACAGCTGTGCAAACCCCAAAATCCACTCCAGTGGTGACCTTGGGCAAGAATGGAAGGAGCATGGCTCTCTGCCTAACCCCTGAGAACTCAATGTTTCTCCCCATCCACCCACAACAAGAAAAGGCACTTAAGGGGAAGGGTTGTATAGGCCCCGCTGGGCAATGCATGGCCCAGGAAAAGCATCATCAACATCACTGAGGAACTCATCAGAAATGCAGAGTCTCACTCTCCTTCCGAATCAGAATCTGAATTTTAACAACATCCTCAAGTGATTGGAGTACGCTTTCAAAGTCAAGAAGCAATGGTTCCCACTATTGACAAAATATTAGAATCAGCCGGGCTCAGTGGCTCACGCCTGTAATCCCAGCACTTTGGGAGTCCGAGGCGGGTGGATCACTTGATGTCAGGAGTTCGGACCAGCCTGGCCAACACAGTGAAAACCCATCTCTACCAAAAAATATAAAAAGTTAGACGGGCGTGAGAGGCTGAGGCAAGAGAATCGCTTGAACCTGGGAGGTGGAGTTTGCACTGAACTGAGATTGTGCCACTGTGCTCCAGCCTAGGCAACAGAGTGAGACTCCAGCTAAAAAAAATATATATATATATATGTGTGTGTATATATATGTATATATATGTGTGTATATATGTATATATATGTGTATATATGTATATATGTGTGTATATATATGTGTATATATGTATATATGTGTATGTATGTGTGTATATATATGTGTGTGTGTGTGTGTGTGTATATATATATATATATGTATTAGAATCACTGGGGGAGCTTTAAAAAGTGCTCCTGCCTGGCCTCCACCCCCAGGGGTTTTGATTCAAGTTCAGATGGTGAGGCCCAGGTGATTCTAATATAGCCAGAGTTGAGACTCACTAGGATAAGTGATTAATGGCGTCAAAAAGCTAGGGCTGAGAGTGGCAGAGCTCCCCTCCAGGAGTGCTGTGACCTGGTTATAGGTGGGTCTGGACCCTAAAACCCTCAGGCCAGTCATCACCAGCCATGAGTGGCCCCGTCCCTTTACTTCAATGTGTGGAACACACATCAGAAATGTCTACATGTGACTACATCTGATGGAGCGTGTCAAAATGTATTAGTCCATTTTTACACTGCTGTTAAGAAATGCCTGAGACTGGATAATTTATAAAGGAAAGAGGTTTAATTGACTCACAGTTCTGCAGGCTTAACAGGAAGGATGGCTAGGAGGCCTCCGGAAACTTACAATCACAGCAGAAGGGGAAGGGGAAGCAAGGTACATCTCACACGGTGGCAGGAGAGAGAGGATGCAAAGGGGGAAGAGCCCCTTATAAAACCACGAGATCTCGTGAGAACTCACTATCACAAGAACGGCATAGGGGAAACTGCCCCATGATCCAACCGCCTCTCACTGCATCCCTCCCTCAACAATTTGAGACGAGATTTGAGACAAGGGGATTACAATTTGAGACGAGATTTGGGTGGGGACACAAAGCCTAACCATATCACTAAGGTTTGAAAATAAAGGTTTACAGGGCCCCAGGCTTCCCTTTTCTTCAGTTAAGCACCTGCCATTGACCATTTTATAGAACACAAGGTGAGTGAGATATTGTCCTGACCCTCCAGGACCAGGGACAGGGTAAGACAAGTGAGGTGCCCAGGATGCAAAATTTAAGGAAGTAGCACTCCCTGCACCTAAGAAGCTCTCACTTGCCAAGCCCTGGTCCCAGCCCAGGTGTACAGTCTTAAGTAGAAAGCGGCATAGATAAACAAGCTAGTCTAATATAACAGAAGGCATAAGTAGAATCTACAAAGATGTAGTTGAAACACAAAGAGGAAAGGGTTCATTCTTATTAGGAAAACATTCTTTGGGGTTTTCAGTAAATGTCTTCATTGTAATTTTTGCCCTTTTCCCATACCAGCAGAAAATGTACTTTTTTTTTTTTTTTTTCAAAATGGAAGTCTCACTAATTTGCCCAGGCTGGTCTTAAACTCCTGGGCTCAATCGATCCTCCCACCTTCACTTCCCAAAGTAAAAAGTACTGTCTTGAGCCCCTGGACACCGTCACTATGGCCTGACCCCATGGTGTTTACCCGGCAGGCTATGGAGAGCACATCCTAGTCTTTAGGGTCTCATTACATAAGAGGAAAGCGAAGTCAGCTGGGCTTATTGAAGGAACAGAGTCACAAGCCTGGGCTGAGGCCCGGATGCATGGTTAACTCACCCTTCTGCCTCTCACAGTTGTGAAACCCAGTGGGGTCCACCTCAAGCTGGTGCTGAGGTTCTCGGATTTCGGGAAGGCCATGTTCAAACCCATGAGGTAAGTGACTGCCTTCCTCCTTTCCACACCCAGGTGGGGTGGCCCTGGGAAGATCTGGACCAAAAACTAATAAAAGTGACCTAAAGTCTTTCTGCCAGTTATTCAAAGATTCTCTAATCTGCCCAAGCACAGAACTGTTTGGGGTGATAATAATAATAATAATAATTGAAAATACTAAGAGCTTGTCTTTATCAGGCCCTTACTAGCATCTATGCCACACAATGACCTAAGTTGTGTCCTTGGATCGCGGGCAAGCTTATGAGCCAGATACTCTTATAATGTCCACTTTACAAATAAAGATACTGAGGCTGAAAGAGACCATCTCATCCCAATCTTCCAGCTGCAAACAGTGGACCCAGGATTCAAACCCAGGCATCTGGGTTGCTAAGTTCACGCTCCACCACTTTAATTGATCCCCACTTTTTTCCAGGGAAAGCACTCTCTTTTTGACATCAAAAAGTTTACAGACTTGTATACCACAATACTTGTTTCAACCGAAAAACTAGACAATCAAGAAAGGCTACTAGGAAGTCAATTACATGTTTACATTAATTTATATTTTATTCATAACAACAGCAACTACATGCCTTGAAAATTTTGTAAAACATATAGATGAGTGAAATAATATGTATTTAGTCCTTAGACAGAGCTTGGTGTGAGTTTGGGTTTCTGGCCCCCAAAGGATCTGCAGCCCACAGGTTGGGGTCTCCTAGAGTTGGGCCCCAGTGCCTTAGCCTAGGGGAGTGTTCCTCCTTGAGATGATGAGGTGACCTGCAGAAAAGAAAATCACCCCAAGAGGGGCCACGTTACCCGAGTCATGCTTTCCTCCAGAATGTGTTTCTTCCAGTGGAATACAATCAGACTGGCAGATTCCAAACCTTCAGCCATTCGAGGGGAGGCCCATTGAAAGCCCCAGTGGATGGTTCTTAGGGCAGGGCCTACTTGAATAAGCACTGAATAAAGAGTTTCAGTCCCAACTGCTTTGGCAAAAGCACCTCCTTAAAGAAGGGGTTGGAGTGGATCAGCTGCATGTTAGATTCACTTGAGGAGCCTTTAAAAATCCTTATGCCTGAGTCCCACCCTCAGGGAGTCCAGTGGACTAGCTCTGGGGGCTCTTCCTGTGATCCCAAGGCCCAGGCAACCTTGAGAACCACTGCTGTATAAAGAGTTCCTCTGCTGGGCACAATGGCTCACACCTGTAATCCCAGTACTTTGGTAGGCCAAGGCGCGTGGATCACCTGAGGTCAGGAGTTCAAGACCAGCCTGGCCATCATGGTGAAACCCCATCTCTACCAAAAATACAAAAATTATCCATGCGTGGTGGTGCGTGCATGTAGTCCCAGCTACTCGAGAGGCTGAGGCAGAAGAATCTCCTGAACCCAGGAGGTGGAGGTTGCAGTGAGCTGAAATCACACCACTGCACTCCAGCCTGGGCAACAGAGGGAAACTCTCTATCTAAAAAAAAAAAAAAAAAGAGAGAGAGTTCCCCCATTTTTCCTATGTGAAAGATCCAAAAGCCTAGTTGTTAGATCAACTTAAAATTCTCCAGAAATGTACATGAAACAATTGAATGTCTGCTTATATTTATGTTGATTTTAAAATCTCATCATATAAAACAGTATATAGATTTAGAAATATTGCTTTTTTTTCTCCCACTATAGATTTTACTTGTCAAAAATTGGGGGCATTGGTTGTCATCATCACTTAGAGTCAAGTTGGGGGTGAACGTCCAATCAATATTAAATTATTTCCCCACTCCCCTCCCCCATCACCACCAACAACCTGTTGTAACCAGTTACACTAGGCAGTAAAATCAATGCAAAGTAGCCATACCAGGTTAATGTATCTGTCCCAAATAAAATAAAGTGATTGACTATGCCAGGACTTGAATATAGAGACTCCTTTCCAAGGGACAATTTCAGGAGAGACCTCATCTTGTATTCAGGCATATAGTGTACTAAAATATGTAAATAAATACATTGTGTCCCTTTGAAATGAGAGCTATAACAGCAAATACACATGACAATTAGCAGAGTTTCCACAAGTAGACATGTGACTCTTTGGCACAATGCTCAGCTGAACACAAGAGCCACCAGTGAGGTTCTGGTTGTTATAGAGCTAAAATTATTGTTACAGTTAGTCGGGCACGTATAATATATACGCAAAAGACAGTGCCAGTTAGATAGAGGCAACCTAAGGAACACTGGTAAACAGGAGATGTTCATAAGAAGCATAAAAGTAATGATAAATCTGCAAATGCACCACAAATCACCAGGTCTACAGATTCTGTTCTCCGAGCAAAATTTTTATGTGGCACAATAGGATGTCTCTAATTTTTTTTTTTTTTTGAGATGGAGTTTCGCTCTTGTTGCCCAGGCTGGAGTGCAGTGGCACTATCTCGGCTCACTGCAACCTCGGCCTCCCAGGTTCAAGCAATTCTCCTGCCTCAGCCTCCCGAGTAGCTGGGATTATAGATGTGTACCACCACACCTGGCTAACTTTGTATTTTTAGTAGAGACAGGGTTTCACCATGTTGGCCAGGCTGGTCTTGAACTCCTGACCTCAGGTGATTCCCCTGTCTTGGCCTCCCAATGTGCTGGGATTCCAGGCATGAGCCAATGCACCTGGCCGGATGTCTCTCATTTTTTAAAACTGGAAGCTAATATGCAATGGATGAGCTCCACTCTCAGTTCCTTTGTATCAGGGAGGAAAAACTTCTAGAACCTGTAGCATTTCCTTTGCAGGAAAATAAATTAACATAACTCACAGCCTAAAACATCTCTGCCTGGTTAGTTAAGACAAATACAGGCAGGCCGGGCATGGTGGCTCACGCCTGTAATCCCAGCACTTTGGAAGGCTGAGGCGGGCAGATCACGAGGTCAGGAGATCAAGACCATCCTGGCTAACACGGTGAAACCCCGTCTCTACTAAAAATACAAAAAATTAGCCGGGCGTGGTGGCGGGCGCCTGTAGTCCCAGCTGCTCGGGAGGCTGAGGCAGGAGAATGGCATGAACCCGGGAGGTGGAGCTTGCAGTGAGCCGAGATCGAGCCACTGCACTCCAGACCAGGTGACAGAGCGAGATTCCGTCTCAAAAACAAAACAAAACAAACAAATACAGGCATAGCTCACTGTATCTGCATTTCACTTTATTGCACTTTGCAGATACTGGGTTTTTTACAAAGTGAAGGCTTGTGGCAACCCTGCATCCAGCAAGTCTATCGGTGTCATTTTCCCAACAGCATGTGCCCACTTCATGTCTCTGTGTCACATTTGGTAATTCTCACAATATTTCAAACTTTTTTTTTTTGAGACAGAGTCTCACTCTGTTGCCCAGGCTGGAGTGCAATGGTTCAATCTCAGCTCACTGCAACCTCCCCCTCCTGGGTTCAAGCGATTCTCTTGCCTCAGCCTTCCAAATAGCTGTGACTACAGGCGCCGCCCACCACACCTGGCTAATTTTTGCATTTTTAGTAGAGACGGGGTTTCACCGTGTTGGCCAGGCTGGTCTCGAACTCTTGACCTCCGGTGATCCGCCCACCTCAGCCTCCCAAAGTGCTAGGATTATAGGCATGTGCCACCACGCCCAGCTAATTTTTTCTATTTTTAGTAGAGATGGGGTTTCACTGTGTTGGCCAGGCTGGTCTCGAACTCCTGGCCTCGAGTGATTGCCAACCTTGGCCTTCCAAAGTGCTAGGATTACAGGTGTGAGCCACTGTGCCTGGCCTAAATGTGTGTTCTGACTGCCCCAACAACTTGCTGTTCCCCCAATTTCTCCCTGTCCTCGGGCCTCCCTATTCCCTAAGACACAACAATATTGAAATTAGGCCAGTTAGTAACCCAACAAGGGCCTCTAAGTGTTCACATGAAAGGAGGAGTGTCATATCTCTCACTTTAAATGGAAAGCAAGAAATTATTCAGGAGGCTAGTGAGGAAGGCATGTTGAAAGCCAATAAGCCGAAAGCTAAGCTTTTGGTGCCAGTTAGGCAAGTTGTGAATGCAAAGGAAAAATTCTTGAAGGAAACTAACAGCGCTGCTCCACTGAACACACGAATGATAAGAAAGCAAAACAGCCTCACTGCTGATATGGAGCAAGTTTAAGTTATCTGGATAGAAGATTAAACCAGCCACAGCATTACCTTAAGCCAAAGCTTAATCCAGAGCAGAGTTCTAACTCTCCTCAATGAAGGCTGAGACAGGTGAGAAAGCTGCAGAAGTTGGAAGACAGCAGAGGTTGGTTCATGAGGCTTAAGGAAAAAAGCCATCTCCATCACATAAAAGTACAAGGTGAAGCAGTAAAGTGCTGATGGAGAAGCTGCAGCAAGTTATCCAGAAGATCTAGCTAAGATCATGGATGAACGTAGCTACACTAACAATAGATTTTCAGTGTAGACGAAACAGCCTTCTGCTGGAAGAAGATACCATCTGGGACTTTCCCCATAACTAGAGAAGAAAAGTCAATGCCTGGCTTCAAAGATTCAAAGGACACACTCGTATACATATGTAACAAACCTGCACGTTGTGCACATGTACCCTAGAACTTAAAGTATAATAAAAAATAATAATAATGATGATAAAGATTCAAAGGACAGGCTGACTCTCTTGTTAGGTGATAATGTCACTGGGAACTTAAGTTGAAGCCAATGCTCAATTACCATTCAAAAAATCCTCAGGCCCTCAAGAATGATGCTAAATTTACTCTGCCTGTGCTCTATAAATGGAGCCACAAAGCCTGGACGACCACACATCTGTTAACAGCATGGTTTACTGAATATTTTAAGCCCACTGTTGAGACCTTACTGCTCAGGTGAAAAGAAAAAAAAAAAAGATTCCTTTCAAAATATTACTGCTCATTGGTAATACACCTAGTCACTCAAGAGCTCTGCTGGAGATGTCCGAGGAGACTAATGTTGTTTTCATGCCTGCTAACACAACATCCATTCTGCAGCCCACAGATCAAGGAGTCATTCTAACTTTCAAGTCTTACCATTTTTTTTTTTTTTTTTTTTTTTTGAGACGGATAGAGTCTCACACTCTCGCCCAGGCTGGAGTCCAGTGGTGCAATCTCAGCTCACTGCAAGCTCCACCTCCTGGGTTCACGCCATTCTCCTGCCTCAGCCTCCCAAGTGGCTGGGACTACAGGCACCCATCACCATGCCCGGCTAATTTTTTGTATTTTTAGTAGAGACAGGGTTTCACCGTGTTAGCCAGGATGGTCTTGATCTCCTGACCTCGTGATCCGCCCGCCTCAGCCTCCCAAAGTGCTGGGATTACAGGCGTGAGCCACCGTGCCCAGCCAAGTCTTACAATTTAAGAAATATGTTTCATAAGGCTATAGCTGCCATAGTTAGTGATTCCTCTGATGAACCTGGGCAAGATCATTTGAAAACCTTCTGGAAAGGATTCTCCATTCTAGATGCCACTAAGAAAATTTGTGATGTGTGGAAGGAGGTAAAAATATCAACATTAACAGGAGTTTAAAAGAAGATTGATCTCAATCCCCATGGATGACTTTGAGGGGTTCAAGACTTCAGGGGAGAAGGTAACTGCAGATGTGGAAATAAAAGAGAACTAGAATTAGAAGTGGAGCCTGAAAATGTGACTGAATTGTTGCAACTGCATGATCACACTTGAACAGATAGAGTTGCTTTTTTTTTTTTTTGAGACAGTCTCACTCTGTTGCTCAGGCTGGAGTGCAGTGGCACGATCTAGGCTCACTGCAACCTCTGCCTCCTAGGTTCAAACCATTCTCCTGCCTCAGCCTCCCAAGTAGCTGGGACTACAGGCATGCGCCACCATGCCTGGCTAATTTTTTGTATTTTTAGTAGAGACGGGGTTTCACCGTGTTAGCCAGGATGGTCTCAATCACCTGACCTCGTGATCCGTCCACCTCAGCCTCCCAAAGTGCTTGGATTACAGGTGTGAGCCACCGCACCTGACCAATAAGGAGTGGCTTCTTACGGATAAGCAAAGAAAGTGGTTTCTTGAGATAGAATCTATGTCTGGTGAAGACCCTGTGAACATTGTTGAAATGGCCACAGAGGATTTAGAATATTATGCAAACTTAGTTGATAAAGCAGCAGCAGGGTTTGAGAGGACTGACTTCAATTTTGACAGAAGTTCTACTTTGGGTAAAATGCTATCAAACAGCATTGCGTGCTACAGATAAATCTTTTGTGAATCAATGCAGCAAACTTCATTGTTGTCTCATTTTTATTTATGTATTTATTTATTTATTTTTTGAGATGGAGTCTCGCTGTTGCCCAGGCTGGAGTGCAATGGCGCGATCTCGGCTCACTGCAGGCTCTGCCCCCCGGGGTTCGCGCCATTCTCCTGCCTCAGCCTCCTGAGTAGCTGGGACTACAGGCGCCCGCCACCTCGCCCGGCTAATTTTTTGTATTTTTAGTAGAGACGGGGTTTCACCGTGTTAGCCAGGATGGTCTTGATCTCCTGACCTCGTGATCTGCCCGCCTCGGCCTCTCAAAGTGCTGGGATTACCGGCGTGAGCCACCACGCCTAGCCCTGTTGTCTTATTTTTAAAAGTTGCCACAGCCTCACCAACCTTCAGCAACCACCACCCCAGTCAGTCAGCAAAAAGATTATGACTTGCTGAAGGCTCAGATAAGTGTTAGCATTTTTTAGCAATGAAGTGCTTTTCCATTAAGATGTATACATTTTTCAGACACAATGCTATTGCATATTTAATAGACTCCAGTATAATAAAAAGATAACTTTTTTATGCCTTGGGTGGGAAACCAAAAAATGTGCATGAATGACTTTATTGCCATATTTGCTTCATTGTGGTGGTCTAGAAGCAAACCTGCAGTATCTCTGAAGTGTGTCTCTGCAAAAATTGTTCAAATTAGCCAGCTTTTTTCCCAAATATAATGCAAAACCCTCCAACATTCAGTGATAGGACCAATTTTATCTATTTTTATACCATAACACAGTGTAATCTACATTTTTATAAAATTCAGTCCAAAATCTAAAATAATATCATTTTAAAATGTATTTCTTGAAAAGTTATGTGATTTTTATTTTTCTGTAATTTAAGGCGAACACCGTTTTTTTCTGATTAAAGAGAGAATGTAGAACTTTATCTTTGGAAAATATACATTAGGAATATAAAGATTTTTATTTTTAAAATGTAATGTATACAATATAATGTGCAATGAGACATGCATTAGTGCTTCTCAAAGTATGAGAAGCATTGATCTAAAGTAAAAGCAACCTTTGAATTTAAAATTACTTATGTCATACAAAAATGAGAAAATGTTTCAGAAGACCCTAAAAGGTGTCTGAGAGATCATATGTTCCTATAGATGGGACTCAGGAATTAAAATGAGACTGGGAAGAGGGATTGTCCTTGCTAGCCTGGACATCCAGTGATGATGATAAGCTGGCCAGGCCTGAGCACGGAGGGCTGTGCTGTAACTGTGGCTGCACCTTTTAAAATAGAATCTCTACTTTTGGCAGCACCTCACTGTGGTTTCCAGGACTCACTTGTGTTTTTTGGCAAAATGCACATCACGGTTTAAACTGCCAGTGCTTCTTATTTATAGATTTCTGCAACATTACGTTTATTTACATTTAAATCGCTTTGCAGTCGTTTTAACAGTTCCACACAGTGGATTATAAAATTATTCGAAGATCATCATTCTTCCATGTTTATTAGCCTCGAGGCAAAGTCAGCCTAGAGACCAGGACTCACACCACAACGCTCTTAATGATTAAAAAGCACTTTCGTGAATGTACACACCCAGCAGGCCCCACCACTCTCAGGCAGCCTGGCGCTTTTCAGGAATTCATTAGAGATTTAATGTATATAAATCAATATCATCTGCACCAGCCACCCCCAGCCCTCATGATCCAGCTGTGTTTCTCTGTGGGGATGATGGTCCACGTATTTCCCCAACATCCCAAGACCCAAAAGTTTTCTGTTCTTCAACCCCAGCATACTAAATTGCATTTCTGGGCCACTTTTCCATTACCAATTCCTGGCTCATACCCCACCTTTCTTCATCCTTGGACATCTGGATCTGTACTACCTCTGGTTCTGCTAACCATTCCTCTCTCTTCTGTTTATACCTGCAAAAGAATGTCTATTTCTTCCCTCTTAACTGCTGGGTTTTGAAAATAATCAGCCACTGTCACCAAAGCTTCTTAAGTAGCAAACTTGGTATTGGTGGTGTCTGCAGGACAATATCTTGCAAGAAGCCTGTCGCCTCCCACTTTGCATGTCTTCTCCTGGCCAAGGGAGCCACAGGCCATTCCTGACTTGCTGCGCCATCGCCTGTGTGTACATGAAAAGCATAAAAGCCTGTTTTCCTTTCTCGCTGGTCATGCTCATCAGCTCTCTTCTCAGGCTCCCAGCTGAAGTCTGAGTCCAGGGCGTGATTCCTTCCTTCCTTCCAGACAGCAGCGAGATGAGGAGACGCCCGTGGACTTCTTCTACTTCATTGACTTTCAGAGACACAATGCTGAGATCGCAGCTTTCCATCTGGACAGGTAGGGTCTGGCCCCATGGAGATGGCATTGCCTATAAGGACCAATCCTCTGGGAGGGGTGGCTAGACAGACCCTCAGGTGGGAACTCCCTGGCATTTCTTCCTTCTGGCTTTTTATCTTCTTCGTGCCTCATCGTGGTGTCTTTGAACCCAAAATGTCCCATGCAATCCCCCAGATTGAAAAACACAAGGCCTTTTAATGAATGTAATGAAAAGAACAATTTACAAAGAACACGCTTCCTGCCATGCTGCTCGGGGCAGTTGCTCTAGTTGCCTGATCTGAGAGCAAGGAGAATGCACCCACTCCTATTTATCCAAGGAGTCTCACTGTTATGATATTAGGTGAAAGCACATTCCAAAACATTCCACTCCCTCTATTTGCTCAGTCATTGCTACCCAAAGTGTGGTCTGTAGCGTCATGAGCACTTCCAAGAAGCTTTTTAGAAATAAGGAATCTCAGCCCCACCCTAGAGCCACTCAATCAGACCCTGTATTTGAACAAGATTGCCAGGTGACTCACAGGAACATTAAAATATGAGAAGCACTGACCAAGAACACAGTTGGGATGGTGGGAAGGTTTGCCCAGGAGGCTTGACGGAGTAAGGATTCATTTTCAATTCCATCTCCACTACTTCAGACCTAGGTTTAAAGGCCCAGTGTTGACCTGGGCACTACCAGCTCAACACTGCAGAGACCCGCCTCACTGGCCACCCTCCTGGGTACACCAGCCAATTCCTAATGTGCACTGGCCAGGGGACAAAACCCCTTCTCCTCACTCCCTGATCATCGCTCAGATGGAACAGAGCTTCCTCTCTTGCAGGATTCTGGACTTCCGACGGGTACCGCCAACAGTGGGGAGGCTAGTGAATGTCACCAAGGAAATCCTAGAGGTCACCAAGAATGAAATCCTGCAGAGTGTTTTCTTTGTCTCTCCAGGTAGAGTACTGGCCCGAGTGATATTCCGGGTCTGAGTAGATGGTAAGCCAGAGTGCCCACCCCTCCATTCATCAGTGGCCTGACACCCTGCTGCTAGCACTATCCATTACTGGGATGGGCGTATGAAGTTGTAAGACACCCCCACCGTGGTCTGCCTGACCATAACACAAGATAAACTGGATGGGAAAGGTTGTGTTTGAGATGCTACCTGGTCTGTGTGGGCATTGACCCTGCAATGCTGGCCTCCCCGGAACCAGAGGTTATCCACCCAGGGTAATAAAGAGTGTTCCCACTCATAAGGATAGAATGCAGTGAGGCTGGGACATTTGAAAGCAGGTACCCAGGAGGTTCAGCTTAGTAGCATTCACACCCTCACTTCTGGAAAAGTCAATGTTTCCTTCTTCTTCTGCCTCTTCCCGAGCTGTGAGTTCAGGGTTTCCCTTCCCTCCCAGTGGATTTCCTAGGCCAGGAAGATGTCATGCCTCCAGAGCCTTCCACTTAACTCCTTCTCCTCTCTCCTCCCCATCCTCCAGCGAGCAACGTGTGCTTCTTCGCCAAGTGTCCATACATGTGCAAGACGGAGTATGCTGTCTGTGGCAACCCACACCTGCTGGAGGGTTCCCTCTCTGCCTTCCTGCCATCCCTCAACCTGGCGCCCAGGCTGTCTGTGCCCAACCCCTGGATCCGCTCCTACACACTGGCAGGAAAAGAGGAGTGAGTTGGTCCCCAGGCCACACAGCTCAGTCCTTGACAGTAGCCACAGACCCTGTACCAGGGACTTGTTGCTAGCTTGGCTTTTGAATCTGAAAAGCTGCCTCAATACTCCTTTGCCCCACTTCATATTGATCCTGGGATGAGCAGGCCTGGGTCTGTTCTCTCCCTTTAGTTCATTCAGTTCTAAAGAACCTTCCATGTACCCAACACTAGGTGCTATGGGATACAGAAATGGAAGACTCACTCTCTCCTTGAGAAGCTCCTTGGTCTAGTGGGGAGGACAGACATGTAGCCAGATCATGAAAACACAGCACAGCACTTGCTATAACCAGGGAGCACACGAGAATCCCATGGGAGGTTCACCTGGTTCCCCTGAGCAAGCCCTGGGAGGCCAAGGACCTCACTGCTGTATCCCCAGGACCTAGCACCCTCCCTGGCACATAGCAGGTACTCCACACTAGCTGACTGAGTGAATCGATCCATCATTCAAGCCATCATGATCACAGTGGGAAGGGAAGTAACCAGGCAGAATTTCTGGAGGACATGACAGATCCTAAGGGACTCTGTGAAGGCTGAGAAGAGCCCTCGGATGAAAATGAGCATCGGAGCATTGTAGGCAGAAAACCATGTGTGACAGAGAAAGGGCAGGAACAGCCCATGGAGGTGCTATGAGTGGTGCAGGGTCCAAGAGGCTTGGTGAGAGGGACTGTGGAGGGACGAGGAGGCAGGTGAGGGTCACTGCCCCCTCCTTTCCTGCCTGCCCCAACCTCTCCCCTCTGGCACACAGTATCCCAACCACGGGTTTAGTGTCCACCAGAGTTAAAGGACCCAGAACCATCTCACCACATGGAATATGCAGCCTTATGTGTCCTTGTCCAGGGCCTTTCTGAATTTTAGAAGCTGCCACTGGCCCCAGGCAGGATCAGGGAGGCAGGGATTGGGGGGCAGGGGGAGGTGTGGGGAGACCCCCCGACACCCTGCCATCTTGGCTTTTCCAGCCCCAGGACTTCTTCTCCCCCTCAGGTGGGAGGTCAATCCCCTTTACTGTGACACAGTGAAACAGATTTACCCGTACAACAACAGCCAGCGGCTCCTCAATGTCATCGACATGGCCATCTTCGACTTCTTGATAGGTAGGTCCCCACACGCAGGCCCCCAGCAGAAGTGGGCTCTGCTATGTGGCGGGGGTTCCCTGTGACCTTGAGCACAAACTTACAATCTGGTTCATGAGGACTGAGTAACTCTGCACCTCCCACAGCCTCAGAAGTGGCGGAGGTCCCAGAGGACAGAAGGTAACAGGCTCCCCTCTCTTCAAAGAACTGGAAGAAGCTGAAGGGGTCGTCACTCAGAAGGCAGGCATCTCACCCTGCCACAGGCCTGAGTGGGCGTCAGATTGGAAGTTATATGTTCACTTTACCAAGTGAGGGGAAACCAGGTAGAAGGGAAGAAAGTACACAAATATGTGGCAGGGAGGGCCTCGGGTGAGGCCACGGACACACAAGAGTAGTAGTTCCACCTTCCGGGCCCACAGGGACTTCTAGGGAGACGAGACACTTATGAAGGTGGCCATCACACAGGAGCTTAGGTCTGAAGCACGTCAGACAGCTGGCTCATCATCGTGCCTTTCAGGAAGTTTAGCTCTGTCTGTTTACTATAACCAGGCTCAGCTGAGGATCTCTGGGCTGAGGAAAGCCAATGTCAATACATACACGAAGTGCAAAGGTGACTTTCTGCACATTCAAATCCCTGGCCAAAGGCTGGGGTAGGGGCAGGGGCAGAGGTGAAAGCCTTAGACTTGAAACCAGTCCATTTACGGTTTGCTCGTTTTGCTTCCTTCTCCCTCCTGCGGCTGCTTGACTGATGGCCCTGAGGAAATGACAGTGTGAGGCCCAGCTTCGTTCAGACCCCTGCCTCTCAAGTGATGACAGGCCTCCGTTCCCTAAAGAGAACTCAGGTCAGGAACACCTGTCCCCCTGGCCTGCTGGTTCCGGCTCTGAGTCCTCCCCTTCTTCACAGGGAATATGGACCGGCACCATTATGAGATGTTCACCAAGTTTGGGGATGATGGGTTCCTTATTCACCTTGACAATGCCAGAGGGTGAGTTTCACCACATGTGTTCAACATTCCCCTCTCCCAGATTTGCTGCTCTGTGCAGCCAGCTGCTCGGGGGAAACAGACACCCTGCAAATGAGGGCCTCCACCACCACGTGCCTTATCTCCTTCTAGCCGGGCTTCCTCCATTTCCTTCTTTCTCTTTACCTTTGCAAGCACCACTTGATCCTCCTCCAGCCTGAGAGCAGTCGTGTGCCCTCTAGTGAAATAGGGTGAGGTTTTCGAGAGCAAGTGCATCCTCAGTGGCTGGCACTCTGCAGCTAGTGAATGAATGAAGGATTGCTTAGCTCTAATATCTCTGTATAGAGGCTTTTGTGATCTGACTGGGGAGAGGGGCTGGAGAGGCAGCGCCATGATCCCTGGCATTTTACCCCAATCTCTGATTCACAAAATGCTGAGAGGAGAGAGGAAGCCTCAGGGGAATGCGAAGGATGCTGCCGGCCACCCATAAAAGCCTGTTTCTCCTCCTAGGTTCGGACGACACTCCCATGATGAAATCTCCATCCTCTCGCCTCTCTCCCAGTGCTGCATGTAAGTTTTCCTGCAGCAGATGATACGGGCAAGTAACAGTTGTGACCCTTCATGCTGCTTGCAGCCGAGGTCTGAAGGGCTTCATCAGTTTTCACTGGTCTAGGACGTAAGTGGGTAGAATGACAGGAATTACCTTATTTCTTACATATTTGTGCACTGCATGACATCTCAGCCAATGACAGACTGCATATATGACGGTAGTCTCATAAGATTATATTAATAATATGGTATTTTTACTGCATTTTACAATTTTACTGTTTTTTCTATGTTTATATACACAGCTATTCACCACTGTGTTGTAAAGGTTTGTAGCCTACAAGCAATTTCATATAGCCTAAGAGTGCAGGAGGCTACACCATCTAGGTTTGTGCGAGTACACTCTATGACGTTCACACCGTGACAAAACCTTCGCTTAAGGATACATTTCTCAGAACACATTCCCATCACTAAGCAATTCATGACTGTACTACAACTATCAAAATTTCCCCCACAACATTTTGTCTTTTTCATCCTTCTACATAGGATGAATTAGGATTTAATCCTTTAAACCTTTCAATTGCCAACTTTAATCGTTGACCCACTCAGATGATCACCTATTTTTGCAGTCTGCTGGGTTTTGATATTACTAATCAGACCTCTACTTTGCCCAGCATTCATATCAGCTCATAAATATTACTACTTGATCACCATCTAAGCAAAACCATGACTAAAGTCCTGTAAACCTGTGCAGACTGGAAGAAGGCACGAAGGCCCTTGCTTTGCCACCATTTCTCTAGAGAATGTCTAACTGACTTCCATACTTCTCCAGTGTTTCAGCCAGGCTTGTAAAATTGACCACCTGCTCAGCTGCAGTATGCAGAGCTAATTATAAATATGATATTCACACCTAACAAAAGCATCTCATTTGTTTCCAGCTGGAAAACTCGGAGCAGAGCATGAGTATTCTTCATCTACGTCTTAGGTTAATTTAAACATGCTTCCCTCTGGCCTCCCTTCAGTGCCTCCTGAGCAGGACTGGATGAGCAGTACCTGTTTATGACAAAAGTCAATTAAGCTGCTTACACATCAGAGTCCAAGTCAGATTCCCACATAAAAAGAAACTGGAATCCTAAAGATGGGTCCTACCACATTTTTATCTCTGTGATTTTAAAATCTGACAGACAGAAATAAAGTTAGCAAGAACAACTTAAAGGCTGGCAGTACTGGGGGATTTTGAGATAGCAAATAGCTCATCAATTCACCTACTAGAAACCTCTCCCATTAGCTTTAAATCTCCTTGAAAAATCCTAAGTATCACTTTGGTTTTGATTCCCTTAGCGTTGTCAGAGAAAATGCATATAGCCCAGCATCACCGTTATTAGAGCACAAATGGCTATGCAGGCTCTTAACCAAATCGCAAATGGGCAAAGGACTGCAAGATACTGGAATTTGCCTTTCATTTATTCCCTTTTTACCTGGTTTCCATTAAAATGTGCCTGAGAAGACACAGGGAGAGGCGCCAAGAGTATCAGCTACAACAGCTGTTTGTGGGGAAAGAAGTTCAGGCAAGTTATTTTCTTTACATTTGCTTATTTGGTTCCTATAACTTTGTCTTTTCAGGATAAAAAAGAAAACACTTTTGCACCTCCAGCTGCTGGCCCAAGCTGACTACAGACTCAGCGATGTGATGCGAGAATCACTGCTAGAAGACCGGCTCAGCCCTGTCCTCACTGAACCCCACCTCCTTGCCCTGGATCGAAGGCTCCAAACCATCCTAAGGACAGTGGAGGGGTGCATAGTGGCCCACGGACAGCAGAGTGTCATAGTCGATGGCCCAGTGGAACAATCGGCCCCAGACTCTGGCCAGGCTAACTTGACAAGCTAAGGGCTGGAAGAGCCCAGTTTCAGAAAATACGCCTGGAGCCAGAGCAGCGACTCGAGTGCCGACCCTGCTTCCTCACCTCCACCTGTTAATGCTGGAGGTCAAGTCAGCTAGGAAGGGAGTAGGACATTTTCTCAAACAGCAAGTGGGGCCCAAGGAACTTGATCTTTACTCCTTGGTGCACTGCTTCTGTCGTGCATTGCCTTGCTCCGTTTTTCCCAAAAAGCACTGGCTTCATCAAGGCCACAGACAATCTCCTGAGTGCACTGGAAAATCTAGGTATAGGTCAGTCTTGGCAGCCTTGATCCCAGGAGAGTACTAATGGCAACAAGTCAAATAAAAGGACATCAAGTGGATACCTGACTGTTCTCAGGATCCTTATTCTATCTACAAGTCAAAGATAACTCCTGGTCCAGACAAAACACCTGGCCTATCACAAGCTGACTAAAAATCTGCACTTTGGGCCAATGCAGGCAACAGTAACTCTCAGACAGGTTCAAATTAGACCTTGAACTTTCTACTCATATTCTAGTCACTGGCCCCATCTGAATCAGTAATCCCTACTGCCCGGTCCTGGAGTAACTTCTTAGAGATGTTATTACAAGTGGCAAAAATAAAAGAGGGACTTGCTAAGAATATCAGAAAAGGAGTGTTCCAATCTGAAGAGTATCACAATTGAAATAACATCAAATATGTCAAACTAAGCAGCCAGTAACAAAATAAATAATTACAATGAAGGAAAAAAAAGGAAAGTCCTCCAAGGTCAGGATGGCACGGGAACAAGCATAGCAGGGACACAAGCCTGGAGTAAGGCAGGAAAAGAGCCAAGGCTGACCATAGCCCACCAACCACAATCTTCTTCCCTAAGACCCCAGGATTGTCCCTGGCCCATCCCCAAAAGGAGAAAGGGGCTATGTGGAAAGGTGAGGCCCTCTAGATGCCCCTCCCTGTGACAGCTGGCTCAAAAAAGACTAAGTCAGGTTTTTTATTGAAGCCTCCCTTAAAAGAAAGTGTAGTAGGGATTCCTTCTCTCCTCTACCTTCTCCCTACTGACTTGTTGATATAGGAAACTCCTTTTAATAGGAGGCTTTGTTTCTTATTCCATAATTAATGACCGAAAACACAAAGGACAGGAAGGTCTTCATTCCATGGAGCGACTAGTCAGTCAAGTAAAAATGCCTGATTTCACCAGATCAACATTTCCAGTAAAGGCCAGAGTTCAAATACTGTAAGCATGAGAGTAGAATGGAGCTGTCACTAAAGAGAATACAAGGTCAAGAACCAGAAATGTCTCCAAGCTTTCTGCAGTGTGAGCAAAGATAGCCTCGACTGGATAAATAACACTTCTGACCCCTTGGTACCCCCACATTACTGGTATGCTGCCCCTGAACTTTGTGTCTCTATAAAATCACTACCATTCACTGAGATCTGACCACGTGAGGCACTTCACCAACGTCACAGAAGCAACACACAGGTTTCCAATCCTCTCAAACATAGATATAACCCCCTATCCTCCAATGTGCATGGAAGAACTTTAAGGCTCAGAGAGAGTAAGCAAAATCACACAATTTAGTGGTTTAGATCTATTCCAAAGTCTTCTTTTCACTGTAACGCAAAACCCAACAGTATCCCACCCAATTTATGAAGTTAAATTTGTTTGCTTAAAAAAAAAAATCAGCTGGGCATGGGCTCACACCTGTAATCCCAGCGCTTTGGGCCTAAGCAGGCAGATCGCCTGGGTAACATGGCAAAACCATCTCTACAAAATATACAAAAAAAAAAAAAAAAAAAAAATTTTTTTAAATCAACTCTTTAACAGAGAAACCTTAATCCCAAAGATTTCCTTAACTGTTGTGGCCCTACTGCAGCATAGGGCTCCCCACTTCATTCACTGTCTCTCCTGCTTCAAGATGTTTCTTCCCCGTGGATGAAGAACCAGGAGATCACACACAGAAATGGGAAAATATCTGGGTAAAAAGACGTTCAAAGAATAGCACAAAATGGTTTCGGACTTCCAAATAAGACTCTCAGGAAAGTAGGCTACAGCTCTACCTCAAAACCCGCCACCTCCTATAACGAAGGACTGGTTTTCCAATGGCCTATATACAAATTTTGCTGCACTCTACAAACAGAAAGCAATAGGCTTGAATTTCACCATGATATGTGGTACACCTATCTTATTATTCACTTATCTTTCAACCTTCCATTACTTTTTGATTAATAACAAAATTAAGACTCATTTCTCAAAAATATCAGAAAACCAACCATTTCATTTTTACTCAAGTTCTTCCAACGTGTTCATTTTGAACTGTTTACGTCCCATGAAATAAAAAGTCTCTTGACTCTGAGAACTTTTCAAGTTACTACTGACAGCAAACTAAAAAATGAACGGGAACTGTACAGCATGTAAACTGATGGAAAGAGGCATTTGGAAGAATTCATTTTAGCCTTCTCAAAAGTCAGGAAGACAATATGAGTTTGAAGATTACAAAAAAAATAGTCATTCTCTTACGAGTTAGTTTTATGTTCCATAAAGTCACCACAAACACTGCACTGGCAAATACTGAATGTTGCTCCTAGCGGAAATACAGGGTGAGGTTGCTGGGAGTCTCTAGTTACATTTTTATCGACCAATCAATTCATAATCTTGCTGTGTGTGTGTTTTATGTTAAGGCATGTTAAAGACACTTTATTTAATATATACTGATTCATTAACATTGTACTCATGGCAAACAGCACTGTAACCCAGACCTAAAAGAAACATCCAATATACATATTTTCTACATATGGCACAACACAGCCTTCTTGCACTTAGGAACACTACTCAGCACTTCATCACTACACTTAGGGGGTTTTAATACTGAAATCACCAACAAAAAAAATACAAAAATGCAAAAAAAAAAAAAAAAAAAAAAGGCACTAAAAAGACCCAAGAAAAGGACACTTATTCACAGTATGAGAGATGAAACAAAGCTGACCACCCCTTTGTTCCACCTCAGTTGGGAACATGCATGTTGAGAGTCTCAAACTTTTCACTTCCCTGCTCATGTCTGCAAAAGCCCTGTGACTACTGATTTTGGGGTTACAAATAAAGTTTAGCAAGTAGGCAAATTACAAATACAGAATCCATGAATGATAAGGATCAACAGTTAACTCATTTGAGATTAACAAAGATTTAAAAAAGCTCTCCATCTAGTGGCAACCTTTAAAATCATACAGCTACTTAAGCAAAATTGGCAGAACTTTCACAAAATGAAAAAATCTTACTCAGTGGTTTTGGTTTTAGGTGTAGTCAGGATGAAGTCACAGCTCTGAACTTATGTCAAGAAACGAATGTTAGCGGTACATGTATATAACAATGCTGCTTTCTATGTAAAAATCACATAGCATAAGAAGGAAGAGATTTAAGAAATTCACATAGCTACAGCCTTTACTGATAGCTATTATAATAATACCTTTGGGAGACGGGCACGGTGGCTTACACCTGTAATGCTAGCACTTTGGGAGGTAAGGTGGGCAGATTGTCTGAGCTTAGGAGTTTGAGACCAGCCTGGGCTACATGGCAAAACCCCACCTCTACTAAAAATACAAAAAACTAGCTGGGTGTGATGGCACACATCTGTAGTCCCAGCTATTCCAGAGGCTGAGGTACAAGAATCACTTGAATCTGGGAGGTGCAGAGGCTGCAGTGATCATGCCACTTCACTCTAGCCTGGGTGACAGAGACAGACCATCTTAGATAGATCGATAAATAGACAAATAGATAGATAAAAATGTACCTTTGGGGACAAATTAAATGGTTATCTAGCCATTGTTTCTTGATGTTGTCTTAGCCCATCTAAACATACACTGCCAGGACCTAACGTAAGTACAGAAGGTTCAGCTATTATTTGTGGTTGGAGACAAAGTAGTATGAAGAAAACTGACATGCTACTTCAATTTTTAAATGTCAATATTTATTTATTTTTATTTATTTATTTATTTTTTTGAGACGGGAGTCTCGCTCTGTCGCCCAGGCTGGAGTGCAGTGGTGCAGTCTCGGCTCACTGCAAGCTCCACCTCCCAGGTTCACGCCATTCTCCTGCCTCAGCCTCTCCGAGTAGCTGGGACTACAGGCGCCCGCCACCACGCCCGGCTAATTTTTTGTATTTTTAGTAGAGACGGGGTTTCACCGTGGTCTTGATCTCCTGACCTCGTCATCCACCCGCCTCGGCCTCCCAAAGTGCTGGGATTACAAGCGTGAGCCACCGCGCCCAGCTAAATGTCAATATTTAAATCATTAAAAAATAAAATAAACAAAAAAAAGAGCCTACTTGGGCCACTGTTTAGAGAGAATTCAACTATAACCAGGACTGTCAACCCAGAGAAATTTTCTTTAGTTATATTCTATTGTGACTCTCAAGGTTTCAAAATCCAGAGGATGGGGGGGAAGGGATTACTGAATCTAGAAAAGGTACACATGTTCAAAGCAACACAAAGAATGCTCTTCTAACATACAACATATCTCCAATTTCACTGGATGTGAAGAAATACCAATACACTAATGAATACAACTTAATCATCTCACTCCTCAGAAATCTAAGGGCATCAGAAATAAGGCTTTATACATGCAAAATATAAAAGTATCCCTAAGTAGCATTAAATGTATATATTAAATTTAAACCAAAGAGTATGCTAATCTAGAAATGATGTTTCCTCATTAAGTCTGGGAAAGTTCCAAGGCCACAGAACCAATCCGTCTTCAATCAAAAGGAAATCTTTAGCTTCTGACTGAATTTTTTCCTTCCATGACTAAGTAAATAAATCTGCTACATCTCAATTACCCTTTAAGCAAGATTTTGAGATCCACTCTTTGACAAACTGAAAAGCACTGAAAATAAACATTGCTCTTTCAAAACACCGATCCCATAATTCACTTTCCCTTTTCATTTTTGCCCACCAGAGTAGACTTTTGGGGAAGGACAGAGAGAGGAAAGACGGAAAGGAGAAAGGGAAGAAAAACTGATTCATTTAAGAATTTAAATTATTTCATCTCTTTTTATTACTTGACCTACCATTAAGACAATCTATAACAAAAAAAGTGTATTAGCACACATGGTATAATCAGACTGGTAATCAGGAAGCAATACAAAACGGTCCTTTGGCCATCTATACTTTCTAGAGCAGTAAATCTCATAAATTCACTTACCAAGCCCAGGAATAATGACTTTTAAAGCCTTGAATATCAACTAAGACAAATTATGCCAATTCTGATTTCTCACATATACTTAGATTACACAAAGATAAAGCTTTAGATGTGATCATTGTTTAATGTAGACTTATCTTTAAAGTTTTTAATTAAAAACTACAGAAGGGAGTAAACAGCGAGCCAAATGACTTAAGAGTAAAACTCACTCAGAAAGCATTATATGTATCTAAATATACATGAGCATGATTATATACATACATGAAACTGCAATTTTATGGCATTCTAAGTAACTAAGTACATTTTGGCATTTAAACAAAGATCAAATCAAGCTTTAAGCTTGTAAGAACATAATTTTCATTTTTAATTTTTTAGATATAAAAAGGTAGCTAAACACAAAGTACAGATCAGAAAACCCTCATTTAATATAGATTATTTCGGAAATTAAAAAATTTGTTAACAAGGTGGCTTTCTTACCCACCCTAAAATGTAAATAAAACCTCTTCCCCAGATTTATACTTCATACTTGGTTACAACCTAAAAGTTTTTCAAATCTATGAAAAAAATCTACCATGACCAATTTAAATTACCTGGGAAAGGGCAGGAGAGGGGATCAATAATCAGAGTCAGTTAGTTGCACACAGATGGAAAAATGCTTGCAGTCACTCCCAAATATAACCCTACATTACCTTATATATAAATCACAACAAAAATAGAAGTGCCTACATTACAGAACTGTGAAATTTTGTTTAAAAAAATAATAAAAATAAACTGTTGGGTATCATTGGAATAATGTAACACATAAGGCTGGAAAATACTGAAATACAGTTAAGACTCAATACACAAGTTTACTTTAAAAAAGAAAAGAAAGAAAAGTTTGCCAGAGAAATAAATGCTAGATAGGAAAGCAGCACTTTCAGCAGGATAGCCTTTTAGACCAATTTGAAACAACACAGACACATCATACCCTACCATCAACCCACCAGAAATTCTAGCTGAATAAAAAAGAAGGAAAAAAAGACTAAACCAAAGTAAGAAACTTCCTCCAAAATCTCACGCCCCAGTGAATCTCACGGGGAAAATTCCCGACACTGAACTTTGTCCGGCTGGCATTTCTCCCTTTAGCAGCATCACCTCTATTTCTCTGTTAGGACATTTGCTCCATCTGTATCTAGTCACAGCAAATCCAATCTCCTGGAATCAGTTTAACGAGCAGAGGAGATTATACTGGAGTCAGCTGAAGGACATACTTTAACCAAAAGCTCTAAATTAACAACCAAGAATGTAGACCTCAAATTCTTATTCTCAATTCAGCATCTGATCAATTATTTGGCACTAGCTGGATAAAGGTCTAATCGGAATTTGTGAGCCGAGGCAGACATAGTTAAATACTAACCAATATTTGCAGTCTATGAGTTAGTTTCAAACTTAAAAGGCAGGTATAGATAGCCATACTTAAAAGTATTTCAGAATTGGAGAAGAAACATTAATAACAAGATATAAATAAAACCAGGCAGATTAGCTTGGCAAACAAAAATTCTGGAAAAAAAAATGAACCAATCATATCCCATTGATAATTAGCAAAAATGGGCATTTTTCCACCCTTAAACTAGTTTAATTACAGGCAGATGTCTTTCTACTATACTAAGATTTTCTATATCCATTTTCCCTAATCTTTAGAGTTTAATGAGAAACCATTTATTCTACAAAGAAATACAGCATATATGGCCACAGTCTAAATATGCTTATAACTGGAAAATTATGTCACTTAAAAAAAAATCTTGCACTGTTACATCATTACTCTATGGTAATTCAATAGGTGCTGGGATCGGCCCTCACCAAAAAGCATGGCACTCACTGTCCAGGGTGAATACTAACACTGCACAAAGAGAAGCAGTAACAGCAAAGTCTCCATAGAACTCTTTCTATTTATTTAACTGTGTATGAGCATTTAGTTAATGCTCCAAATTGAAAATGGTGCAATAAAAGCAACTTTCAATATATAAACAGACAGGAAGCTGCGATGCCAGTGGCCACTTGGCGCTGCAAGTAGGGAAAATAAAGCAGTCTGCATGAGTGAAGCATGGATTGGGGAGAGGAGAAAAGGGAGGCACAGGAGGCAGATTTCAGACAGACAGTGACACAAAACTGTTGTACTGCTGGATGTTTCGTTTGAGGATGTCTGAGCATGGGCCAAGAACACGTTCAAATCTGGGTCGGTCCAGCTTAACGCACTTCAAGGGGCCACGAGCAACGACTGTGGCAGCACGAGGACGATTCATCAGTAGCGCAATTTCACCTGGAGAAAGGAAAAGAAGAGGGGTAACAGGCTAACTTCTATGAAAAACATTTCCTTGAAGCAGTGCACTTCTGAGAAAGAAGACAATAGATATGAGACAATCAGTAATTTCATTAAATGAGTAAAGATCAAAATCTCACACCTTCTCTCTCAGAGCCAAAAAAGACTGCAATTAGAAAATAAAATACAGAAGACAAAATTATGGAAGACTACAGTATCTCACTGAGAGGTGACTTAAAGAAACCATGTATTTATTGTGAGGGAATTTGTACATACCAAAATAATCAGAAGGCCCCAATCTTCCCACTTCAACAAACTCTTCATTTTCTGACCGACGTTGTAGCACAGCAGCTGACCCCTATAATAAAATCACCAAAAAGCCAAACAAACAAACACTCTCAAATCCAGGGTGGCATCTTAAACATCCTATGCAATTTTAGCTACCTTGCAAATATGTGTGCATATGATAAAAAATGACTTTAAAGTTAGTCACCACATGAGCTTCAATTTCTATTTCACCAGCATCTCCTGCTAGCGAGGTTCTTCGTATCAAGCTAAGGTGCTTAAAGGGTGCAGACTTGGGTTAGCAAACTGTAGATGAAGGGCTAAATCCAAGCTCACTGTCTCTTTCGCAAATAAAACTTTACTGGAATACCACACACATTCATTTACATATTATTTGTGGCTGCTTTTGCACTATGAGAAGAGTTGAGTCTTTGCGAATAAAACCCTATGGTCCACAAAGCTTAACTTACCACCTTGCCCTTTACAGTCTCCTGACCCCTGATTTAAATAAAATCAATTAACAACTATGGAGCCACATTCATAGAAATCTGCCATATGGATCTGCTTAGCAAGAGTATCTGTTATACATCTCCATGGAATGTGGAGATATACAAACACAGTAATTTTTCAAATTTAAATATTACCTTTAATCCTTATTTGCCAAATAGCCCAAACACTTGCATTTTAACAATGATAGTGCAGAATCATCACAGTTTGTTATGTTAAATGGTTTTTAGAATTTGGCTTTTCATGTCTAGGGCCCTTCAAGAATTCTGACTCAAACTCATTTAAAAATGTGGTGACCTGGCAGAAAACCAAACAACAGCATTTCAAAGTAAAAGATAATTTTAAAATAAAATGGTCAGGTATTCTTAAAAACTAAAGCTATAGTTCAGAATTAGCCCACTCTTTCCCTCTTAGAGTGTACAACTTTTTAAAGTATTAAATTCTGAGTTCTTTACCTCTAAAATAATGAAGAACTCATCCCCTGGTTCTCCCTGCACCACAATCTTCTGCCCATCTTCAAACTGCACTGGTTCCAATGCATCAGCTACTGTAAGACGTTCCCACTTGTCCAGAGACTCTGAAAGACAAGAATCAAAATAATTGCTCTGTATTATTTGGTGCTGTTATAAAGGTAAAAAGAAAGTATAAAGAGATTCAACCAAATAGCCATGCCCATTCAACATTCTAGTAGTGTCTCGGATTAAACATGGTACCTGTCTTCAATTACCTCTAGTCTGAGCAGGATTCTCATACTGCCTGCAGATAGCCCTCAGATCCTTACTTCAGTAGCCCAGTGGCTAGTTTAATTTATACCAACTGTACCCAATGGCAAGGGAATAAGAAAATATAATCCTTAAGTATTCCTGAAGATTGCTATCAATGCAAATCAAACCTACAACTACAATACTCAAAAGTCAGTTTCCCCATCCATATCATTCCAAAGTTTCATAGAAATAATTTAATCTATTTAAATTTTTGGTTTACTTTATGAAAAAGAACTAGAAAATAACTTTTATTCAAAAAGGCCAAACTACGATCCAAAACACAAAGCATATGTAACCAATTCAAAGAAAAGACAAAGAAGAGGTGAAAAATTCACTGTAATAAACAATGGCAGAAGCCTGTTATCTTATAAAAATCCCCATTCCCCCTTCATGAAGAACAGGTTCTAACATCTCCAAGTCCACATAACAAAATGCACAAAAGAATATCTTCAATTAATCTGCTTTACTCTAAATTCCAACAAACTTCTGGCATGTTTTCAGAGGATGCCAGCAAATGGTACCTAATCTTTCCACAGAGGAAATGTATTGTTGGAAGTACTCACTTTTCTGAACCAATCAACTCACTGATGGAACAAGAGAGACAGAAGTCACAGAGGAAATAACTGTGAATGTCCACAGTCAGAAGGACTTTCAGCCCTTCTGTCTTTTCAGGGGGAATAAGTAGCAATTATACTTTCAGAAGGTTTTTCCCAAGTCCATCCAATTCTAATTCAGGGATATCTCATATACTAGCAAAGTCAACAAACTACAACTCACCTAAAATAGAGACTTTACTAAGGAATTCCTCATACATCTTCCGCTTTCTCAGTGTGCTTCCCTAAAAATAAAAATAACAAAAGTGATATCCCCAAGACGTGTAATTGTCACCACATAATGCTATGGAATAATAAATATTAAGTTTCAAATAAATTTTAAAACCAAAAAGTCAAAGCTTGTTGCTTTTTTTAATGAAGTTTAATTTTAACTAATTCATTTTTATTTTACAGGTAATGAATGACATTCTTGTGATTTTTATTTTCTGCCAATATTATGCCCAATTCCTAGCATTTGCAACCAGTATGTTGACATATTTCACAAAGCATTTCCCAATTTCCAAATACAGTTGAAATACCGGTTTATACCTGAGCCTATCACTCAAGATATTTTTCCACACACTTTAAACCAATGTCCAATTTCCATGTTTACTCTCAAACTGATTTTATGCCACTGCCAACCCAATTTATCTCTGAAAATATTTTCTCACAAAAGTAATCTAGGTCTTGATTTACAACCCAATAATCCTAGTGTTCTTCCTGTTCAACGCTGATATTTAAATGCAGATTCCTCCATTAGTTTTGGCTTCTCACCTATACAATTGACATGTCTTTATTCTATAAGAAAGGACCTCACCCTCCCCTACCCAGCTATATAGATATTTCACCCCATATCTAAAGTTCCTAATTCCTGTCCACAAAGCCAATGCATTGTGAGGCCCTAATTTCCTTTCAGGCCCACTACGAGAAAGTAAAATATTTTATTTCAAACCAATAGTTCCAGGTCCTACCTCTTCCTTCTTTGGCAATGAGATAAAGCTGTAAACATTCTATGTTTCCTTTTACTAATAGTATTACTGTAGAGGAAATGCAGAACTAACTGTATGGTCAATTTCTTCTCCAGTAGACTGTCATATCACTTCAAAACCAATCTTTCTAAAATTTAGACTTATCTTTGCCATAAGCATTTTTTTGTGGTTTTTTTTTAAGGTTCAGGGATTACATGTGCAGGTTATATAGGTAAACTGGGTGTCACCAGGGTTTGGTGTTCAGGTAATTTTGTTGCCCAGGTAATAAGCAAAGTACACCACAGGTATTCTTCCTGATCCTCTCCCTCTTCCCACCCTCCACCCTCAAGTAGGCCCCAGTGTTTGTTGTTCCCCTTCTAGTATCCATGAGTTCTCATTGCTTAGCTCCCAACTGTAAGTGAGAACATGCGGTTTGGTTTTCTGTTCCTGTATTATTTTCCTTAGAAAAATGGCCTCCAGCTCTATCTATGTTGCTGCGAAGGACAAGACTATCTATCTCATCTAATCTATCTATATATCCCAAATGCAGAAAAATTTCAAAGTACATCAGACTGTAAATTTTCAAATGGTCAGATGGACACTGCACAAATTTAAGAAAACCATTGAAAATGACCAATGCATTGGCTGGGACTTAAACATCCAAAGCTATCCTATAAATTTATCACAACGTTCTCAAAAAATCTGACTGTATCACCAGAATGTTCCAATGGTTTTAGTATTTTGTTTATTCCTTTAACAATAGGGGACATGACATACATATACATTACTGATAACCCACTTTCACAGGTTAGGGAAGCTGATTATTTCTGAATGGCCCCAAATAACTTTAAGCACTTAAAAGCAGCACCTATCATGCTGTAATGGGTATAATTAGGTAAATTAAGATGTGCCTACCAGCAAATGGACAGATTTCCAAACATGAGATGACCAGCACATATATACCAGATCTTGTTTCCCAAGGTTTTGTTCTAAAATATTGCTGCCTAAAATGGCATAATGAATAATTCTAAGCTGGGCTTAATGCAAAGTATTTGCTCATTAAAAGAAAGAAATATTTGCTCATTAAAAGAAATATTCACTCATTAAAAGAAATATTCTCTTTTTAATTTGATAATATTCAAACATTAGTTACGTAGATGAGAATTCTAAATCACACTCTCAAACACCATGGTCTCTTACCATGAGGATTCTTCTATAGCTGTCTCGGTCGATGCCCCACAATTTCACATTTGTCTTTGCTTTGACAGTGGCTGCTCTAGGTGTTCCATAAATCAAAGCAAGTTCTCCAAAGCTCCCTCCTTCCCCAACACTGGTTGCCCATTCATTGTTGACATAGACCTAAAGTGCAAGTGACATCAAAAAATTTTTTTCTAGATACAAACACATAAATGTTAAAAACCCTCAAACCTTTTTAAAAGGTCATAATCCTGAACTTTGTTTTAAAAAACACAAATATTAAGTTTGCAATAGACAACAGAGAAGAATAGGTGATTTCTGATGAGTTAAATGAGTTGAGTGTCCATAATTTACCTGATTTAATTATCTGATAAGAAAAAAGCACTCTGTAAGGATGTAAGGGAAAAAGGTTGGCTAAGCACTAATACCAGTCATAGATACTTAGAGAACTGTGCTGAGCACTATGCTAAACATTTTACTTGCATTAGGTCATTGAATTTTCTAATAATCCTTAAAGATCAATGCTATTATTGTCCCCATTTCATTTGTGAATAAGAAAGCTGTATTAAGTTTGCTAGCTAATGGCTGGGTCTAGAATCTTTTTTTTTTTTTAAGAGATGAGGTTTCACTTTGTTGCCCAGGCTGGTCTTGAACTCCTAGGCTCAAGCAACCCTCTTGCCTCCATCTCCCAAAGTGCTGGGATTATAGGCATGGGCCACTGTGCCCAGCTACACACACTTCTTAACCACCACTCCAGCAAAAGTTCTGAACAGAAAATTACCTTTAAAGAGTTTCTCTGTGTCATAAAAATACTTGGCAAAATGTAATAAAATCTGACATACAAGGGATATAATGACCCTTCAAAATCACTATTCTTATTGCTCAGAAGCAATCAATACATTGGCTTTTAAGATCAACATATTTTTGATATTGGTAAATCTTACATCCGTCTCTCCTTGATCAATCACATAGAAGTTATCCCCTTCATCACCTAAAAGAGGGTAAAAAAGTTAGAAGCATATTCCAAACTAAAGAAACGAATTATCAAAATTACAAAATAATAAACTTATTTTATAGTGGTACTGTGAGAGTGTGTTACAAACTAACACAATCTTTCAGGGGAAAGAAAATCAAGCAATGTATTTTAAAAGTCATAGAACGAATCAAAATTTTTTTTAGTCATCTCATACTGAAGAATACCTCTGAAAAAAATTTTTAAAAGCTACATATGTGGACAGTTATTAACTGCTACGGCATCTATAACAAGGACATTAGAAACAACTCAAATAGTTAATAACAAATTATCAGGTTGCCACAAAATGGAAATATATACCAACTCATAAAATGTCAAGAATAAATAAGAAAATAAAAAGAGGAAGATAGTCAAAAAGTTAAATCCATGTTAGTCTATGTAGGCAAAGAAAGAATCTATAGAAGTCCTAGAACCCTTTCAACAGACAGGGCTATACAATGAAGAATGTAGGTGTTTCACTTATTTCTTACTTTAAAAGTGATTAATAATATAAAGAACATGAGAGATATATATGATTCTGAAATTCTATACAACATTCAAGGTAAGACAATGTAGGCATTTCCTTTAAATTATAAACAAAACTATATCAAAAATATTAGTTCCCAATACAAAGTGTTCTGCCCATCTCAGAAAATTTTAATTTAAAAGAAACAGAAAAATCCAATAGGATAACAGGAAAAAAAAAGTGGTAGGATCAAAGAGGAAAACAAACTTCAATAAAACAAAACCAAAAAAATCCTCCAGTCTCGCCTCCTCTCCCATAACAATACTGCATGCTACAGAAGCCCTTACCTTGCTGAATCACAGTCTCTCCTGCGATAAAGGAGACCGAAAACATGGCATCAAAAATATCACTGCAAAAGAGAGAAGGCCTCGTGTTACATTTCACATGTCTCTTCCGTGAATTTCAAACATTAAGCTTAGAATTAAAGACCCCAGATTGTCATCTGGTGAACAATTACTAAGAGCTCTAAAACCTGCAACAAGTGTTGAAAATAATTTGGGATCACACCCCTAATTGAAAAATAGTGTTAAGACAGAGCCTGTTCCTACCTTCTCTCATTATCATCAAGATGTGAAAACAGCACATTCTTTTCAATGGCTTTGGCTAAAGCAGCCATTGTCTTGTAATCTTTTGGTATAACCTAGAAAAGAATTGAAGGTCAAATGACAATTCCATAAACGAAAACATTTCATGTTTGCAACCTGAGCTTCAATTAAATGTCAAGCCACATTATGGTATTTAAACAAGACTGCTTTGAGTTAAATATTTTCACTACAACACACTTGTACTATCTTTGATCCATAAACTACTCAACAAATATTGACTAATTAATCCCCTTGCCTACAACCAGGCCTAAATATAAAGTCTGGTACTTGGTTCCCAGTTAACAACTAAAGAAACAAATCAAAACACCTTGACCAAGGTCATTATTCTGAGGCAAAACTAAGTATTTTATAATAATTAGTCATTTTAAAAATCTGTGATCTGTTAGTTTCACAAGCCTCAAGTGCCAGGACAATTCTGTTCCCCTTTAAGGCTAACAGCATAACTCAAAATAGCCTGGCTCTGAGGAAGAAGAGAATACAGGACAAAGGAGGCTCGTAGAATAAAAGGTTAAATGCCACAACATTTAATAGGATAGCAAAAAACAGACATCATGATTCAAGAGAAAAAGCAATACTGCCCACCTCCTTCTACTGCAGAACAACTGCAAGGAAATAACAAACCCCAAAATGCAATTATTCACTAGTTTATAATCACTATTAGTTATTTCCTCTGACAGCATGCTATTACAGAAACCTGTTTTCCAGTACCCAAGAATTGTACAGGATGGATGAAGTTTCACCCTGTTTTGTATTTTACGATTCATTCATCAAAGGAGACTAGATGACCAGCAAGTGGGTCCCGAAAGCATCTCCCTGATGTTCAAATATCAAAACTACCTTTCTAACATATGATGCGGCATCTTCCTCCGTGTAGACCTCAGCGCTGATAGCACCTCGTCGCCTCCTACCTTTAACCACTGGGTTGGGTGGAGGAGGAGAGATCTCATCCTCCCTTGAGTCTGTACGAGTGCCTGCTTTCTGCAGATTCTGAATCTGTTTTGCCTCCTCCTGAAAGAAATTACAAGTTTGCAAAATGAGATCCTTCGGCATGTAAAGTTGGCATTCTCATGTTCCAATGATAGTCTATATCAGTCACTTCCAATCTCTTCTTCCATTAACAATGTAAGTTAAGAGGAAAACACCAATTCCAAAGGGGAAAAAAAATAGAGAGTAACACTTGAAAAGAAACACTCTCAACAGAATGTACCTCAGATGGTAACAGATGCTATCCTTCATTAATGGGCAAAAGCCATTAGTACAAGCCATTAGTACTCACATAACATGTGAGTAACAAATCAGATATTCATTAATGTCTTGACAACAATTATCTGTGATGCACACAACAGTAACACACTGCAGGACAAAATCCTGAAAACTGGGTTTTTTTGGATGCTACTGCAGATAGCAAGAGACCCTCCCGCCAAAAGAAATGTTATCAGGAAAAACAATTCAAGCCCAACATAGTGATCCAAGAATGTCTACATTACTGAGTTATTTCATTAACTCAGTAAGCCATTTTCTGAATCTGCCGTGCCAAGACCTATGCTAGGCAACAGGAAATTAAAAACAAATAGGAGAGGGTCCTGAGCCTGTGGAATTCACATTCTAGTTTGATCCCAGATAAAAACAAATAATGAAATGATGTGACGGTAACCACGAATTTAAACGAGACCATATCTATAATAGTTCTCCCAGCAGGGCTAGGATCATTCTTTGTAATCAAGGTTTAAACTTGAAGTTAAAAGACAAAAAGAGTTTACTTGCTTTTAAAAACTACTTATTGGACCAATTCAAATAAAACCTAAGATAAACTATTAAACATTTTTTTCACATCTAGAGCCTTAAAAACAAATTCTTCTCAGATCTAAAGAATTAGTTGTTGTGCCTGAAGTAAAAGGGAAAAAATAAAAATTTGTTATCTTCTACTTTCTCATTCATTTGACCCATTATTTCTTTTTTATATATAAATTTGTAAGTGCCCATGTATTAATCTCCAGAACATTGGCAGCATTCAAGAAAAGCAATGGCGTGGGAGGGAGACCTTTCATTATTATGCCCTTTTGTACCTGCACAACTTTGAAATATGTGAATATGTAACCTACTTTTTAAAATATGGTTTTTAGAAAACTCATTTCATGTTAATTCTGGTTGTTCCAATAACCAATAAGGTTTTCTCATTTCATATTAACACATGGCTATAAAACTCAAGTCTCTCCCAAGTTTAAAGTTTAAGAGTACATGACTGGGTACAGTGGCTCACGCCTGTAATCCCAACCCTTTGGGAGGCTGAAGGGGGCGGGTCACTTGAGTCCAGGAGTTTGAGACCCGCCTAGGCAACATCGTAAAACCTCGTCTCTACAAAAACACATAAAAATTAGTTGGGTGCGGTGGCACACACCTGTAGTCCCAACTACTTGGGAAGCTGAGGCAGGAGGATCACCTGAGCCTGGAAGGTAGAGACTGCAGTGAGCCATGATCGCACCACTGCACTCAGGCCTGGGCAATAGAGTGAGATCCTGTCTCAAAAAATAGGCCAGGCATGGTGGCTCACGCCTGTAATCCCAACACTTTGGGAGGCCAAGGCGGGCAGATCACAAGGTCAGGAGTTCAAGACCAGACTGGCCATTACGGTGAAACCCTGTCTCTACTAAAAATACAAAAATTAGCCAGGCGTAGTCCCAGCTACTCAGGAGGCTGAGGTAGGAGAATCACTTGAACCCAGGAGGCGGAGGTTGCAGTGAGCCGAGATTGCACCACTGCAGTCCAGCCTGGGTGACAGAGCGAGACTCTGTCCAAAAAATAATAATAAAAATAAAATAAAAAAACATACACACACAAAGTTTAAGAGTATAAATGAAAACACAAATTCTTCCCCCCAAATTTGTCACTGACATTTCACAAAAATTTCAGGAAAAATTTCACAAGTAACATTTCACTTGGGACTATATTCTACTTCACTGAATTTTTAAGATTAATTTTGAAGTAACAAAAACATTCTGATTTTAGCACTGTCTCATGGATTCTAGTGAGTCTTTTAAAAACAGCAATCTGAATATAACCTAATCTGACGACTCAGAGCTGTTACTCAGATCATGAGTTTTCTAGTATATACTATGATATATTTTTATATCCTTTCTCTTGCTGTTGTCATCCTGCTGTCAGTCTCCTTCCTCCTCAGCTCTTTAAGTGAAGTGATGAATAACCTAAATACCTTGACGTGATCATTACACATTCTATGCATGTAAAATATCACATGTACTCCATAAAAACATACAAATGTTATGTATCAATAAAAAATTAAAAATTAGAAAAAACCTCCCAGTCTACTCAGTGGTTAATTATGTTCTTGACTCTGAGGTTCAAATTCTGCATTCGGTTTTGCATTAAATTCTACACTATCTTCTTGACTCTTAGGTTCAAATTCTGTCCCCACTACTAACTTACTTGTTTTCACAATTATTTGTTCCCTCCCTGCTTCTGTCACTCTTCCCTGTGGGTAAAGTATACTTCCCACCCCACTGACTTAAGGCTTGGCTACAGGACTTGCTCTGGCCATGGAATGTAAGTGGACATGCCATACCATGGTTGCCTGTGTGGTTTGGCTCTGTCCACCTTGAGCTTCTGCCCTCCCTCTGCTTTGAAAACAGCATGCCCTATATAGGGCTGCTCCTTCTGCTCAGCCCCAGAACAAGGTATGTGGTGTCAAGAACACAAGACAGGCTGATACCAGAAGAACTGCACATGACTAGTCTGTTGTAGTAACCAGTGAAATTTGGGGGTTGTATGTTGCTCCAGCAAAGCTGACGACTACAGTCTATAACCACAGCCACATTACTTAATTTCTCTCAGTTTTACTGCTATGTCTGTAAAATGCTGATAATCACATACCTCATACATTTGAAACGAGTATGTATGTATATAAAGTGCTTCACACAGTACCTGACACAGCAGACACAAGGTCACAGTTATTTTAATTCCTCTTATCTAAGGTTCTAATAAATACAAGAGTAAAAGAAGACTCAAATTCCAGATGACTGAATTAAAATGCAGAAGCTTTCAAAAGACCAACTGTCAAGAGTTTTTGGTACATTTCTTATGGAGTAGTTGAAGGTAACAGAAACACAACCCTCCAGTAATGAGGAAGAAGGTGATGAGAATATGACTGTATTTTCAGACTGATATGGTTTGGCTGTGTCCCCACCCAAATCTCATCTTGAATTATACTTTCCATAATCCCCACGTATTGTGGGAGGGACCTGGAGGGAGGTAATTTAATCAGAGGGGTGGTTACCTCCATGCTGTTCTGGTGATAGTGAGCTCTCATGAGATCTGATGGTTTTGAGGGGCTTTTCCCCCTTTTGCTTGACCCTTCTCCTTGCTGCTGCCATGTGACGAAGAATGTGTTTGCTTCCCCTTCCGCCATGATTGTAGCTTCCTGAGGCCTGCCCAGCCATGAGGAACTGTGAGTCAAACCACTTTCCTTTATAAATTACCCAGTCTTGGGTATGTCTTTCATTAGCAGCATGAGAACAGACTAATACAGTAAACTGGTACCACAGAGCGTGGGGTGCTGCTACAAGGATACCCAAAAATGTAGAAGCAACTTTGGAACTGGGTAACAGGAAGAGGGTGGAACAGTCTGGAGGGCTCAGAAGAAGACAGGAAAATGTGGGAAAGTTTGGAACTTCCTAGAGACTTGGAGGGCTCAGAAGACAGAAAGATGTGGGAAAGGCTGGAACTTCCTAGAGACTTCTTATATGGCTTTGACCAAAATGCTGATAGTAATATGGACAATGAAGTCCAGGCTGAGGTGGTCTCAGATGGAGATGAGGAACTTGAGAACTGAAGTAAAGGTGACTCTTGCTATGCAAAGAGACTGGCAGCATTTTGGCCCTGCCCTAGAAATCTGTGGAACTTTGAACTTGAGAGAAATGATTTAGGGTATCTGGTGGAAGAAATTTCTAAGCGGCAAAGCATTCAAAAGGAAGCAGAGTTTGAAAAATTTACAGCCTGACAAAGCAATAGAAAAGAAAATCCCATTTTCTGGGGAGAAATTCAAGCCTGCTGCAGAAATTCACATAAGTAACAAGGAGCCAAATGTTAATCACCAAGATAATGGGGAAAATGTCTCCAGGTCATGTCACAGACCTTCAGGACAGCCCCTCCCATCACAGGCCCAGAGGCCTAGGAGGGGAAAATGGTTTCCTAGGCCATGCCCTGGGGCTCCTGTACTATGCAGCCTCAGGACATGGTACCCTGTGTTCCAGCTGCTTCAGCTCCAGTCTTGGCTAAAAAGGGCCAAGGTACAGCTCTGGCCATTACTACAGAGAGTGCAAGCCCCAAGCCCTGGTGGCTTACAAGTGGTGCTGGGCCTGTGGGTGCACAGAAGTCAAGAACTGAGGTTTGGGAACCTCCCCCTAGATTTCAGAAGATGTACAGAAATGCTGGATGCCCAGACAGAAGTTTGCTGCAGGGGCGTGGCCCTCCTGGAGAACCTCTGCTAGGGCAGTGCGAAGGGAAATGTGGGGTCATTTGGAGCCCCCACACCAAGTCCCCACTGGGGCACTGCCTAGTGGAGGTATGAGAAGAGGGCCACTATCCTCCAGACTCCAGAATGGTAGATCCACCAACAGACTGCACCATGCACCTGGAAAAGCAGCAGACACTCAACGCCTGCCCATGGAAGCAGCCAGGAGGGGGTCTCTACCCTGCAAAGCCACAGGGGTGGAGCTGCCCAAGGCCACGGGAGCCCACCTCTTGCATCAGTGTGCCCTGAATGTGGGACATGGAGTCAAAGGAGATCCTTTTGGAACTTTAAGATTTAATTACTGCCTTGTTGGATTTCAGATTTGCACGGGATCTACAGTCCCCTTGTTTTGACCAAGTTCTCCCATTTGGAATGGGTGTATCTAACCAATGCCCCTAGAAGTAACTAACTTGCTTCTGATTTTACAGGCTCATAGGTGGAAGGGACTTGCCTTGCCTCAGATGAGATTTTGGACTTGAAATGTGAGTTAATGCTGGAATGAATTAAGACTCTCAGGGACGGTTGGAAAGGCATGACTGTGTTTCAAAACGTGAAAACATGAGATTTGGGAGGGGCCAGAGGTGGAATGATATGGTTTGGCTGTGTCCACACCTAAATCTCATCTTGAATTGTAGTTCCCATAATCCCTATGTGTCCTGAGAGGGACCTGACAGGAGGTAATTTAATCATGGCGGGGCGGGGGGGGGGTTACCCTCATGCTGTTATCATGGTAGTGAGTGAGTCCTCACGATAGCTGACGGTTTTATAAGGGACTTTTCCCATTTTGCTCTGTACTTCTCTTTGCTGCTGCTATGTGAAGAGGACGGGTTTGCTTCTCCTTCTGCCATGATTGTAAGTTTCCTGAGGCCTCCCCAGCCATGCTGAATTTTGAGTCAATTAAACCTCTTTCCTTTATGAATTACCCAGCCTCAGTATGTCTTTATTAGCAGCATGACAAGGGACTAATAGACTAACATACAAATTAACACCTAATACACAGAACTATGACCCACAAACAAGTTGAAAATCTAGTTACTTAAAGGTCCAGGTATCTATATTCAACCCTGGAAGGAATGTATACATGTGAACAAAGACCCTTGAATTACAGCAAAAACCATGTTGAACTGTAACTTTAATTATTAAAAGTTAAAGAAGCTGAAACACATTAAATCTAAAAATCCCATCTGCAAAGAAATCATTTTAATAATTATTTATTGCTTTCCACCTTTGTTAGTCTTTAAACAGTACTGTGGCAACTACAAGCTTTGAAACTAGTATCACACATTCAACACTCCCTATAAAAAGATACACACTTAATGTCTCACCAACTTAATCCTCTCATTTGATGGTTTCTATTGATGTCCAAAGAAGAGGGATCACCTTACAGTGACCCATTTCAAAAACGGATCTCCAGGAACGCACTTGACTTCAAAACAAGCTACATCTATGACCTGCCTCTACAACACTTCCATGATTTGGAAATTGCATAAATAAGAGAAAGTCAGAATAGCTACTATAATTCCAAGACAGCAAAGCAACATTCACAGTGACTAGTTGTTGTTGTTTTTTTTTTAATTATTCTGATCACGGTACTAAATACAAATTTTAACAATCAGTTTTTAAGGAAAATAGAAAATACCTGATCATTGAGCTACCCAAATACTTTTTAAAGCTTAGTACAGATTCTTTTACTAATAAACTATACTGATTATAAGAAACTATAAAAACCAATGGAAAATAACGCAAATTATTTCTATTATACAATTAGATAATCATATGCCAAAAGAAATGTATCATTTCAATTGATTCATAATCATTATGAACCACCTCATAACTTCCACATGCACAAGAAAATCTGTAAGTTTATCTCACTGATTTACAGAAGCGAATCACATAAACTATTCAAAATATTTGGTAACCCAGACTTTTTCATTCATCGTTTCTTGAGGGAGATGAATTGAAGCATTCAACTGAAGCATTCATTTGCTTCAATTATCCCTGATGTAAAATTATCACTTTACTTGGAAAAACATATGCCACATACGTTGGTCACAATGACCTACACGCAAGGAGGAAGAGCAAAAAAAGAATAAAAATTGGATTAATTTTTTTCAAGGCGCAACAAGTCCTGACCAATAATATGGAGTAAAATTTTTGAGGAACATCAATCTCAGTATCTCTACGGTAATTCATCAGATATACTCTACACTAAAATAGACCAAATCTAATTGAAAACTTTTGATATATCAGTCACAAGCTAGATTCATGTTTCATTACACTAGTTTTAAAAGTGGGAGAAGATTTACTACGCTTACTTGCTTTGTTCAAAATGGGAGGAGCATTAACTGCCTTCAAGTACTACAGAATTTCTTATTCATAGAACTGCTATACTACTTCTGATCAGTTTTATCTGGTATAGTTCTACGCACTAATTTAAAAAGTTACAAAGAATTGTTTGGAAACCCTTTATTAGCCAAGTACAGTTAGCATACAGGTTCATTTTTCTGATAAATTCTACTAATTAAGAATTTCTAAATTACTACAAATGCCTTAACTGTATTTCTTATTTGAAATTCTGTTTTAGGCTTTTTATTCAGTCAGATTCCTTTTCTTCCAAAAAATACAAATTAGTAACATTCCAGTTATTAAATGTAACAACTGTCACAATCACCTCATCATCTCCCCACATTTATTTTTACCTTCTCCAACCTCTCAAAGTATTCCCTGAGGAATGCCATGGGTCTCTCAGGTCGAGCAGTGCACAACTGCACAATAGAATCTTTGAGCAGTGCTTGAATGTTATGCTTCTGGACGTAGAGTTCACATTCTCGAAGGCTGCGTGCCTCTTCGCTGGCGGCGGTACTGCCAGACTCCATGGTTCTCTGCGAGAAAAAAACACACATATGCTTGTATAAACTATAAAGCAAAATGCCAATCTGGCATTTAACTTGCTAAATTCATTAGGCAACTGATTCATAGGGATTTTTTTTCTAAGTAGATTTTGTTTTTAAACAGGGAAGTGGGGACTAGGGAATAAAATATGTACAGAATTAGCATTATTCCAAGTAAATGTTTCATTTAGTTCAGGATCTGCGCTCTGTAGGCAACAGTGAGAGTCGATAACCTCAACTCCTGAGAGGAAGTATGAGCCACTATCCTCTGCAGAGGCGGGTGCTGAAGTCAGGCCCTTAAGGGAATTTCATTCAGTTCTCCCTCAAAAGAAATCATGATGACGTGGCAAGTAGGTAAACGGTAAACAGGACACAGAATTACCAGGCCACACAAGTCAACTGTAAGCGAAAGCAAGTCAGCACAATGAAGAATATCTGACATTCCCTATATGTAACTTCTATCCCATGGGAGTATCCTAACGTCACAGAGCAAACCACTGGAGTGAGGATCTGATTAGCCAACTAACTAGCGTAATCAAAATTTTTAAAAACACAAAAGAAAATTCAGATGAGTTTTAAAAGCAACCTTTATTCCAGAATCGTTTGCCAGATTCCACCCCTAAATGATAATACACTAGTGGTAAAAGGAAAATCCTTAGTTGGGGGAGAGGAGGATTCTTACCACATAAACTCTAAAACATTCGGACAGAAAATTGTCAAAATATTTTCTTCATCTTGACAGGATAATGTTAAAACACTTAAGTTTCAAACTTGCATGAAGATTCAATAGATAAATTGCATTTAATGGATTACATTTAATGGATAAATTGCATTTAATGGATTTTAGAGGATTCAAATTATGGTACCTTTATGTAAAGTAAAGCAAACAGAGATAATAATGAGCAGCTAACCTTACCCTAGAATTAAAAGTTTAGTAATTTAACAACAGGGTCATATACTGTTTTCCTTCCAACTCCTAATTACTAAGCACTTAAGAGTAGAAGACAAGAGTGTGTGCCCCTCCACTCAGCAACTGAATTCAATACTAATTAGACTTTTCCAATTATAATGCATTGTAAACTATTGAGATGAAACTGTAAATTTAAAAGAACTTATAGAAAGAATTACCAGAGTAAAGAGCTTTTCTAAAGTGCTACACTGTTACTCATTTTGTTTTGACAACTTTCACCATAAAGGTCAACAAGTAGACTAATTAACAGACCATTAGAAAGTTTGTGGCTCCAAGACAACCACGTAAATTAGAAGCCATGGAAAAATAATCATGCTGCTACTTTAAACAGGAAGAAAAAAAAAACAAAAAACGCGCATTTACTTTAGGATAGATTTATACAAGCCACTTCTCCAGGTCAGGCAATCACATGAACTGAAAATCCACTTCAGTAGAATTGTCTGCATTTCAAATAATACTTAAAGGCCACCAAGAACAACCATAAATCAGATCTTTCATGCTTCAAAGCATTGTCATATTTCAAGAACATTCAACTGATCAATCATTCTAAGATCAGGTCTTTGGCTGGTAGAGATGACAGAACTGGGCCTAAAGAGTGAAACTGTGTTTTTGTTTGAAACAACTAATATATTACAAAAACCAAAAAGATAGCCACTGGTAATAAGACAGTATACGAACAGAAATGTACCAAGATTAATGCAGTCACCATGTAAATCCCTGAATAACCAGACTTCACAGTCTTAATATTTTTAATCGAGTTACCTGGATTCTCTATGTGTACTCATTTGTAAAGCCCAACAACCTAGCCTTCCCTCCCCACACACAATTTAACTGCTTTAAAACTTTCGCTGCATTGTCTCTATGTAAAACAAAACACTCAGATTCATTCTTTTGAAAATTCAGCTGCGACAAAATTGTTTCGAAAGGATTACATCCTGGGAAATAAATAAAAACACTTTGAGAAACTGTTCCTGATTCAGACCGCACCCCCTTAGACCAGCCAAATTACGGCTCCCCTAGGGTCATCTTGAGGAAGTGTTTGCTTTCCTCGCTCTGCTAAAAAGACGGATCTCTTGAGAATCTCTCAAGGAGTAGGACGGTCGTCACCACAAGCTCTGAGCTGAAGGGATTAATAGGTACCCTGTATTTTCTAGAAGAAGGGCAGGAAAATGCCCTTCACTTCACGTAGGCCACGGTCATGACCACAAAACGAAGGGAAGCCGAGACTTCAAGCTACGCCAGTCGGAAGGCCACAGTGGTGGCGAGGCGGCCTCAGGGGAAAAAACTGGGAAAGGGAGAGAGGTGAAAGGGGACAAAAGGAAATTCAGAAGCCCGAAGTCAACACCGTCGTGTTGGGGGAAAAATCACACCCCTATGGAGAGGAAAGGCTACTGCTAGCAATGACGAGTCGTCAGAAGTGGAGAGGAAAACTGCCGGCTTACAAGAGAGCCAGGACCGGCGGACGAGACGATGGCGGACCCCAGTAAAATAGAGCCGTTGTCCTTCAGGAAATGGGGGAGGGTGAGCGAGGAGGCCGCGGCGCGCGGGGGCGAAGGCGGCCGGGGAGGGCCGCGGAGGGCCCAGGGCCCCAGGCGCCGTGGGGTGGGGGCAGCGAGCGCGAGCGGGGCGGCTGGGGAGCCCCGCACCAAAGCCGACGCCCAGACGGCCTTGGGGATGCAGACTCGGAGCCGGGGGCATGAGGCCTGCGGGAAGGCGCCCGCCGGGCCGGGGAGGGGCAGGGGGTGCGGCCGTCCCCCTGCAGGTCGCTCCCCGTGACGCCATCTTGGATCGGTCCAGCTCCCCCAAACCGGCTGCGAAGCGGCGAAGCGACGAAGCTCACCTCGCCTGAGCCCCCGGCCGACCCCACTCACCTGGGGACGGGCGGCGGCGGGCGCGAGGCTGCGGGTGCGAGGCGGCGGACTACCGAGCTCCCTCAGCGATTTGCTCCCAGCCCCGCTCCACTCTGCGATAGCGGCTAGGCGACAGCTCCACCGGAAACGGCCTGGCCGCAGCCAATCAGCGTTCGGCTACTGACGTCAATGCGCCTCGCTCTGGCCAGAACCGTCGCCTTAGCAACCTTAAGGGCGCAGCAGCCCCAGTTCCTCCCCCGTCGCTCTTGGAAGGACCCTCACTCTGCAGTCGTTAGTCTTCCGCCATTCTTCCCATCTTACTCGTCCCTTATCCACAGCAGTTTCCTACGCCCGCCACTTCTCCTTTCCGCAATCTCCCTAGCCCGATTCTCTCCTCCTTCCTGCTCACCTGCCCCTCCTTACCTGTCCCTCTCTGGCTGTCTTGGGGTCGCCTTTGTTCCTCCTTCTGCTCTTCGCTCTCTCTCCACGCAGCTATCGTGCGCTTCCCTCTCGTCCCTCCGCTCCTCTGTCCACCCCACTCTCCCTCCGGCCTCCCTCGACGCCTCTGCCTTTTCTCCCTCCTTTCCACGCTCTCCCCGGCCGACCCACGTGGGGCGTCTCGGATGACAGGTGGGCGACTCCTCCCCGCGGCCCCTGCAAGGGAGGGCCCCGGGCCGGGGCGGGGAGAGTCCTGTCGCTGCCAGCCCCCGGAGGAGGTGGCGGCCCCCGCGGATCTGCAGCAGCTGCGCCGCGGGGCCGAGCGCGGGCGGATGGCCGGGATGCTTTCTCCGGGCCGCGCATCCTGTGCCCGGCCAGCGCCGCCCGGGCCCCGGGCTCAGGTCCGTCATCCGGTCCAGGAAACCTGAGCCCTGCCGAGTCTCCTCTGGGGCCGCTCTCCCCGCCGGGGGTGCTGTCGTCTGTGCAGGCAACACCGTCCCTGTGGAAACCAGGCGCGGGAAAGGACTTTGCCAGGGTCCAAGAGGAGGCCTGAGTCCTTCTAGAACCTGAAGTGCCCCCCCCATCACTCCTGACCTTACAGAGGGAGAAGAGCAGAGCGTGCAGATTGTCACAAACGCCCTGTGACCCAACAAGAAATCGCAGCTGTCCATACAAGCTGCACTAATGGGGGAAAATCGGAGGAAAAGCGATTTTACTCTTTCAGCCATTTTTTTTTTCATCAGAGTATCTGTCTAAGGAGGAAGAAAAGGGAGAATTTTAGACACATCGAGTCTCTAACTCAATAAAGAAGGCCCATCAAGGAAACACTTCCAAGTGTCTGGCTAGTGGCTACTGTAGTAGCATTGTATATATTTCTAGGGCTGTGTGCTTAAAATTCATAATGGATTCAACACAATACAAAAAAGCAAAATACACGCATATGCACGTGTCCAGGAGCTGTTGTAGTAACATTGTATATACTTCAAGGGCTGTATGTTTAAAGTAAATAACGAACTCAACACAATACAAAAAAGTATCTCAATAATGTTTATATTGATTCCAGGTTGAAATGATAATATTTTTGATATATTAGGTAAAATATTAAAGTTAATTTCACTTTTGTTTTTTAATTCTTAAAGTAGCTATTAAAAAGTTTAAAGTTACACGGATGGCTCCCATTATATTCCTATTGGACAGCACTGCCCTCGGAGGCCGACTGCTCCCCCAAATCCACCAGGCTCTAAGGGTACTGTCCATCAGATGATTTATTTAGTTATGTTATTCACTGCCTTCTGATAGGGATACATAGGCGATATCAAAATCCATCCCCTACAGGGGGGAATGGAAAAGGGAAGTTTCTCCTTTCACTGACTCCCCAAATGTTGACCATTGGCCCTTCTCCAGGGTTGATCAGAATTGGGGATAAAAGACAGAGCCTCAGTCAGATAGGATTTCACTCTTGACAGTACAAAGAAAGGTTGATAAACTGAACCCTACGCTGGCAAGCAGCAGAGGGAATTTGATAGCATTGAGCAGGCCCGGTCATGTTATGGGAAGAAAATATTGCAGTCAGGTAAATCTGAGTTTGGTTTCACCGTCTGCCATGTCCGGTAATTGACTTAATCTCCATGGGCGTCAGTTTCCTCAGTCATAAAAGGATGAACAGGACTTTGTTGAAGTTAACTACTAAGGGTAATAACAGCAAACACACCTATAGCACTTACTGTGTTCCAAGCACTGATCTAAGGGCTTTACCCATAATTAATTTAATCCTCATAGTAACTCTTAACATAGGTAATGTTGTTATTGTTACAGAAGAAAACATGAGACATGGAGAAGTTAAGTGACTTGCCCAAGGCCACACAGCTAGCATGGCTTAAACCCAGGCAGTGATCTTAATCACTCTCCATTGCAGAATAGATAGATCTCTCTTTCTCTCTCTACATATATGTATATATATAGTGTTCAGTACAGTGTGGGATATATTAAATGAATGTTAATTTACTTCCCATTTCTCCCTCTTCCTGCAGAGCTACCCAAACTACAAGGTTAAGTCAGAGTGACACTATGTCCCATCATTAGTGTTACCTTCCAAGTGCAGTTAAGACACTAAGAATAAGGAAACAAGCAAGCTGGTGACATTGAGCTGAGCGCTTTGAGTGACAGCTGCTTCCTTGCTGAGGCCTGGCTGTGTGTCCCCATTCAGCTGCATGCAGGCACCAGTCCAGCCACGGGCCGTTTCCTGTGTCAGTCACACTCAACCTTGTTCTAGGTGCCAAATCCTCATATGCTGGGGCTTTAGGAGACATAAAGGGAAATGGGCAGTAGACAGTTGAGCCCGGGGAGAGTTCAGTGAGACAGCTGTTCTGAAAAACTATATAGCCTCAGTGCTTTCCAAATGGTGCAAATGTTCTTTCAGTGCCACTGTGCCACTGTGAGAATACCAACTTGTTGGTATTCGTAAATTATGTTTCAGAAATGACATTTGTTCCACTGTAGTTTCTGTATGGTTTCCCTTCTCCAGAGGCCTTCTGCCCTTGATTCAAAGGTCTGTTAGCCTTTCCTTTGGCCTGTGTCCTTGAGAAACTCAGTTTAAAAATATGTTTCTAGAGTAGTGGGATTATAAGTAAATTTACCTGTTTAAGTGGTGGCTAACATCTGTAATCCCAGCACTTTAGGAGGCCCAGGCTGGAGGCTTCCTTGGGCCCAGGAGTTCAAGACCAGCCTGGGCAACACAGTGAGACCACTGTCTCTACAAAAAAAATTTAAAAATTAGCCAGATGTGGTGACCCATGCGTGTACTGGGAGGATTGCTTTAGCCCAGGAGGTCAAGGCTGCAGTGAGCCATGATCGCACCACTGCACTGCAGCCCTGGCCACACAGCAAGACCTTCCCACTCAAAAAACGAAAAAGAAATTTCATAATTGCTGTTACAATGCTTGTGAAACAATACCAAAAACCATAAAAGCAAAATAAACACGAGTGATAAGCAGGAATAGAACTAAGAAAGCTAAAACGTGAAAGGAAGGAATACTTTGGTGGTCCATTTCTTGGTGATTCTTGTACCTAAAGTTTCCATTGGCTAAACACAGATCCACATATTTCCAATTTCAAAGTCCATCACCACCTACTTACAGTGTACAATGGTACTGAGTACTTATACTTCCTAAGAGACCCAAAATTGTGGTTTCAGACATAACTAATTCCAGCAAACACCCAAATGCCAAAATGTCTTCCTACTTTTCTCACTGGCAAATGCTCATTTAAACTAAGGAGGAGTGTTCATCTTGAGCATTAATTGAAAATATTAACCAAGAAACCAGAAAGGTGGCAAACTTGGGTCTAACACTAAAGTGTTCCAAGTAAAAATATCTTAATCTAAAACATATCTTCATCAAAAATAGCATATTTACTTATTTATTCAACTTTTATTTTAGATTCAGGGGGTACATATGCAGGTTTGTTACCTGGGTATATTGTGTGATGCTAAGGTTTTGGGTACAAGTGATCCCATCACCCAGGTAGTGAGCATAGTACCCAATAGTTTTTAAATCCTTGCTCCCTGACTCCCTAGGTATCTATTGCTGTAGTCCCAGGTATCTATTGCTGCCATCTTTATGTCCTTGAGTAACCAATGTTTAGCTCCCACTTATAAGTGAGAACATGCGGTAGTTTTCTTGTTTTTTTGTTTTTGTTTGTTTGTTTTGTTTTGTTTTGTTTTGTTTGAAACGGAGTCTTTCTCTGTCCCCCCGGCTGGAGTGCAGTGGCGCGATCTCGGCTCACTGCAAGCTCCACCTCCCGGGTTCACGCCATTCTCCTGCCTCAGCCTCCCAAGCAGCTGGGACTACAGGCGCCCGCCACAACGCCCGGCTAATTTTTTGTATTTTTAGTAGAGATGGGGTTTCACCGTGTTAGCCAGGATGGTCTCGATCTCCTGACCTCGTGATCTGCCCACCTCGGCCTCCCAAAGTGCTGGGATTACAGGCTTGAGCCACCGCACCCGGCCGCACATGTGGTAGTTTTCTATTCCTGTGTTAATATGCGTAGGATAATGGCCTCCAGCTGTATCTATGTTGCTGCAAAAGACATGATTTTATTCTTTTTATCACTGCATACTATTCCATGGTGTATATGTACCACATTTTCTTTATCCAGACTACCACTGATGGGCATTTAGGTTGATTCCATGTCTTTGCTATTGTGAATAGTGCTACAATGAACATAAGCATGCATGTGTCTTTATGATACAATGATTTGTATTTCTTTGGGTATATGCAGTCCAAAATCTGCAGGGCAGGTCAGCAGCCTAGACTCAAGGAAGAGTTGATGCTGCAGTCTCAAGTCCAAGGCAGAACTCCTTCTTCCTCAGGGAACCTCAGTCTTTTCTCTTAAGACCTTCAACTGAGTGAGGCCCACACACATTTAAAGAGGGTAATCTGCTTTACTCAATGTCTATTGACTTAAATGATAATCACATGTACCAAAACAAATACCTTCACAGCAACATCTAGACTTGTGTTTGACCAATAACTGGGTAGCATGGCCTACCCAAGTTGACACAACAGTAACTATCACAAGCATGTATTCGGTGAAGTCCAGATATTTTTATGAATCTCTTCTAAAATGTTCTTCCTTTGAATACTAATCTCCTAGGCCTAAGCTGTTTTTAAACATGGCTGACCTTTTGTCATGGATTTGAGGCTTTAAAAAATAGGAATGAGTCAGTCACCCACACAGATCTTTTTTTTTAATGTGAAAAGATAGCAGTTTTCTTTTTTTCAGATGTATGTGTGTTTGTTTGTTTTTTAATTTAATTTAAGTTCTGGGATACATGTGCAGAAGAACGTGCAGCTTTGTTACATAGATAAACGTGTGCCATGGTGGTTTGCTGCACCTATCAGCTCATCACCTAGGTATTAAGCCCCACGTGCATTAGCTGATGCTCCCCCTCCCTGCCGCCCCGACAGGCCCCAGTGTGTGTTGTTCTGCTCCCTGTGTCCATGTGTTCTCATTGTTCAGCTCCCACTTACAAGTGAGAACATGGGGTGTTTGGTTTTCTGTTCCTGTGTTAGTTTGCTGAAGATAATGGCTTCCAGCTCCATCCACATCCCTGCAAAGGACATGATCTCATTCCTTTTTATGGCTGCATAGTATTCCATGGTGTATATGTACCACATTTTCTTTAACAAGTCTATCGTTGATGGGCATTTGGGTTGATTCCATGTCTTTGCTATTGTCACACAGATCTTTGTGTCATGGATGGTATGATTGTTGACTAGGATCAGTAACTTTCTTTGTTTTTGTCTATCTGACAAAGTCAACAAATCTTGTTAATTTATCCAGGTTGGCACTGTACTGACCATGTACCTATACTCTTACAGGAATTCTTCATTTTTTTCTTTGTCGGAGGCTGGTCATGGTTCCCTTTGAGAAGCTCATGAAAACAATGGGCTTTCTCCCCAGGAAATAAGCCCAAACAAACTTACACATATAGCCTTTTTCATCCGATTTCAAGGTGGTCACAGATCCTGAAGCCCATCCATGTATGGACTCCAAGTTTAGAATCCCTTATAAAATGATTCCTGATCATCCACACCAGTGGATACTAGCAGGTACTAGGTAACAGGGATGCAGAGATAAATAAGCCATGACCTCAAACTTAAAAGTTCACAGTCTGGGCCACGCGCGGTGGCTCATGCCTGTAATCCCAGCACTTTGGGAGGCCGAGGTGGGCAGATCACAAGGTCAGGAGTTTGAGACCAGCCTGGCCAATATGGTGAAACCCCGTCTCTACTAAAAATATAAAAATTAGCCGGGTGTGGTGGTGCACGCCTGTAGTCCCAGCTACTCGGAAGGCTGAGGCAGAAGAATCCCTTTAACCAGGCAGGCAGAGGTTGCAGTGAGCCGAAATCGGGCCACTGCACTCCAGCCTGAGCGATACAGCGAGACTCCGTCTCAAAAAAAAAAAATTTTTTTAACAGTCTGAAGGGGCCAGCAATAACATGAGTTCTTTCAATAGAAATGCCAAATTATGGGGGTGAGATTAGGAGGGTACATTGAAAGGGCATCTAACTCAGGCATCGGTGATCAGAAAAAGCCAGCCAAAAAAGGTATCTGGGATATAATGGTACCCAGTTAGTCCTGCCTGGTATTTCAGGTAGAGGAACTAATGGGCAAGAGAGCATAGATTTCTAAGGAAAATATTTTTCAAGATGGCCTAAGGGTAAGATGGGAGATAGTGTGAGGATGGAGGAGTAATCAGTGGCCTGTGGTAGGGGGGAGGGGCAGATAGTAAATGCTTTAGATGTTGTAAGCCATCTGGGCGCTGTGGCAACTTCACAGTTTGGTTATTGTATCACAAAAGTGGCCATAGGCAATATGTAAATGAATGGGCATGGATGTCTTCCGATAAAAATTTATGAACACTGAATTTGAAATTGATATAATTATCCTAATTAATAGACTTTTTGTTTTAGCAATTTTAGGTTTACAAAAAAATTGCAGAAAGTACAGAGAGTTCCCAGATACCACCTCATCATCCCTCCATACGTGGTTTTCCCTTGTATTGACATCTTGCATTTGTGTGGTACACTTGTTATACTTGAAGAGCCAATATTGATACTTGTGTGTGTGTGAAACAGGATCTGGCTCTGTTACCCAGGCTGGACTGCAGTGGCACAATCTCAACCTCAGCTCACTGCAACCTCCCGTCTCCTGGGCTCAAGCCAGTCTCCTATCCCAGCTTCCTGAGTAGCTGAGACTATAGGCATATGCCACCACGCCCAGCTAATTTTTGTATTTTTTGTAGAGACAGGGTCTCACTATGTGGCCCAGGCTGGTCTCAAACTTCTGAGCTCAAGCAGTCCATCCACTTGGGCCCCCCAAAGTGCTAGGATTACAAGCCTGAGCCACCTCACCTGGCCTGATATGTTATTATTAACTGAAGTCCATAGTTTACATTAGAGTTCACTCTTTCTGTTGTATATTCTATGAGTTTTCATAAATGTGTAATTACATTTACATCTACCATTACAGCATCCTGTAGAAGAGATTCACTGCCATAAATCTCCCCTGTGGTCCACTGTTTATCCCTCTTCTTCCCCTAAGGCCCTGGTAACCACTGATTTTCATTTTATTTTATTATCTACATATATATTTTTTGAGACAGAGTCTGGCTCTGCCACCCAAGCTGGAGTGCAGTGGCATGATCTTGGCTCACTGCAACCTCCAGGCTCATGCCATCCTCCCACCTCAGCCTCCCAAGTAGCTGGGACTACAGGTGCACACCACCATGCCCAGCTAGTTTTTGTATTTTGGGGGGTAGAAACAGGGTTTTGCCACGTTGCCCAGGATAGTCTTGAACTTCTGGGCTCAAAAAGGCCTGCCTTGGCCTCCCAAATTACTGGGATTACAGGTGTGAGCCACCACGCCTGTCCAACCACTGAATTTCTATACTGATCTCCTTATGTTTTTCTCTCTATTTTTTATTTGTGTGGGTACATAGTAGGTGTATATATTTATGGGGTATATGGGATATTTTGATACAGGCATACAATGGGTAATAATCACATCAGGGTAACTGGGGTATCCATCACCTCAAAGCATTTATTCTTTACATTACAAACAATTCAATTATACTCTTTTAATTATTTTTAAATGTACAATTAAATTATTTTTTACTATTGTGCTATGAAATACTGTGTCTTATTCATCCTTTCTAACTAGTTTTTACCTATTAACCATCCTTACATCCCCTCCACCCTCCACCACTACCCTTCCCAGCCACTGGTAACCATCCTTCTGCTCTCTTATCTCCATCAGTCCAGTTGTTCTAATTTTTAGCTCCCACCAATAAGTGAGAACATGTGAAGTTTTTCTGTGCTTGGCCTACTTCACTTAACAAAATGACCTCCAGTTGTTTCCATGTTGCTGCAAATGACAGCATCTCATTCTTTTTTATGGCTGAATAGTACTCCATTGTGTATTTGTACCACGTCTTTTTTTGAGACAGAACCTCACTCTGTTGCCAGGCTGGAGTGCAGTGACGCTATCTCAGCTCACTGCAACCTCCGCCTGCTGGGTTCAAGCGATTCTCATGCCTCAGCCTCCCAAGTAGCTGAGATTACAGGTGTGCACCACCATGCCAGGCTAAATTTTTTTTTTTTTTTGTATTTTTAGTAGAGATGGGGTTTCATCATGTTGGTCAGGCTGGTCTCAAACTCCTGACCTCAAATGATCTGCCTGCCTCGGCCTCCCAAAGTGCTGGGATTACAGGTGTGAGCCACCATGCCCAGCCTTGTACCACATTTCTGTATCCATTCATCTATTGACAGACATTTGGGTTGCTTCCAAATCGTGGCTATTGTGAATAATGCTACAATAAATATGGGAGTGAAGATATCTCTTTGATATACTGATTTCCTTTCTTTGGGGTATATACCTAGCAGTGGGATTGCTGGATAATATGGTAGCTTTATTATTAGCTTTTTGAGGAACCTCCAAACTGTTCTTCATAATGGTTGTACTAATTGACATTCCCCCCAACAGAGTACAAAGGTTCCCTTTTCTGCACATCCTTGCCAGCATTTGCTACGGCCTGTCTTTTGGAAAAGCCATTTTAACTGAGGTGAGATGATACCTCATTGTAGTTTTGATGTGCATTTCTCTGATGATCAGTAATGTTGAACATCTTGTCATATGCCCGTTTGCCATTTGCATGTCTTCTTTTGAGAAATGTCTATTCAGGTCTTTTGCCCATATTTAAATTGGATTATTAGAATTTTTCCTATATAGTTGTTCAAGCTCCTTATATATTCTGTCTCCATATGTTTGCTTTTTGCAGAATGCCATATAGTTGGAAGCATACACTATGTAGCCTTTTTAGACTGACTGTTTCACTTAGTAACATGCAATTAAGATTCCTCCATGTCTTTTTGTGACTGGATAGCTCATTTCTTTTTATTACTGAGTAATATTCCACTGTATAGATGTACCACAGTTTGTTTATCCATATTTACTAAAAGACATCTTGTTTGCTTCCAAGTGTTAACAATTATGAATAAAGCTGCTATAGACATCCATGTGCAACTTCTCTGAGTAAATAGCAAGAAGTTCAATTTCTGGATCACAAGGCAAAAGTACCTTTTGCTTTGTAAAAAAAAATTGCCAAACTGGATTCTAGTAGGTGTACCCTGTACCCTCTTGCATTCCCACCAGCAATGAATGAGAGCTCCTGTTGCTCTACATCCTTGCCAGCATTTGTCAGTGCTTTGGATTTTAGGCATCCTGTTAAATGTGTAGTCGTTCCTCCTTGTTTTAATTTATAGTTCCCTAATGGCATATGCTGGTAAGCATCTTTTTATGTGCTTATTTGCCATCTGTGAGTCTTCTCTGAGGTGGTGTCTATTTAGGTCTTTTGGCCATTTCTTTTTTAATCCAAAATGATTGTATTATTTTTCACTTTCCCAAAGCTTGCGAGCATGAATGCTTCTGAATCTGACCAATAAAGTCTATATTTTGGTCGAATACATTATTAGACTAACTTGTATGATCAAGTCCAGCTTGATTATCATAAATCATAGAAGTTAACAATTTACTCTGAGAATCTGTTGCTAACATAGATGATGGATTTCCAATTTTTTCTTAGCTAAGAATTTACTCAACTTTAGCTCAGAATCAGATTCAAAATGTCTTTTTTTTTTTTTTTCCTGAGATGAAGTTTCGCTCTTGTTGCCCGGGCTGGAGTTCAATGGTGCAATCTCAGCTCACTGCAACTTCCACCTCCCAGGTTCAAGCGATTCTCCTGCCTCAGCCTCTTAAGTAGCTGAGATTACAGACACCTGCCACCACACTGGGCTAATATTTGTATTTTTAGTAGAGACAGGGGTTTCACCATGTTGGTCAGGCTGGTCTTGAACTCCTGACCACAGGTGATCCACTTGCCTCAGCCTCCAAAAGTGCTGGAATTACAGGCGTAAGCCACCGCGCCTGGCCCCATTTTAGCCATTTTTTAATTGAGTTGTTTGTTCTCATGTTGAGCTTAAGAGTTCTTTGTATATTTTGGATAAGGTCCATATAATTTTCATGTGTCACATTCTTTGATTTTTTTTAATAATTTTAAAATGTAAAAACTATTCTTAGCATTCATGCTGCATAAAAACAGGTGATTCAACCCATGAGCCATAGCTTACCAACCCCTGCCTTAGAAGTTTAAATTTTCTTATAGCCATAGGAATTTACTGAATAGTCTCATGCAGGGAAGAGATGTGACCAAGTGCACACTTTATCATTTGGGTTCTAATGAAGCAAGGACATGAGTAGGGACTGCTAGGGTTCTCTGGAGTCTGGAGCCTGAACACTTCTCAGGAGTCTGTTGCAATGATCCAAGTAAGGGATGGCAATAGCTAAAACTAAAAGATTTTGATGCAAGTGAATAAAGCTGGGCAGATTTGAGAGATATTAAGAAAATAAGAGTGAGAGAACCTAGGGATTGATGTGAAGGATAAGGAGGAGACAGGAAGGACTCAGAGATGATACCTAGATTTCTAACTCAATGATTCTGCTGCTATTCACTGTATCAGAGAACACAGGAAGAAGCAGCAAGGGTTCCATTTGGAATGTGTTCAGTTTGAAGAGCTGCTGGACATCCACAAAGAGCCATCTAGTTGCTTCCTTGCTGGTTGGAAGTTTAAGAGAGCTGAGGTCTGGACATGGTGGCTCATGCCTGTAATTCCAGCACTTCAGGAAGCTGAGAAGGGAGGATCACTTGAGGCCAGGAGTTTGAGACCAGCCTGGGCAAGATAGTGAGATGTCCCTCTCTACAAAAAATTTAAAAATTAGCCAAGCATGGTTATGCACATGTGTAGTCCTAGCTACACGGGAGGCTGAGGTGGGAGGATGGCTTGAGCCCAGGAGTTCAAGGCTGCAGTGCGCCATGATTATACCACTGCACTCCAGCCTGGGCAACATAGCAAGACCATGTCTCAAAAAGAGAGAGAGAGAGAATGCTGAGGGTTTTGAAATCATCAGCTTATTGATTACAAAGCCATAGGAGTGAATGCAGCCCCTCCTGGGACAGGCTATTGAGAGAGAAGTGGGAAGAAGAAAGGCAGCTGAATATAGAACCTTGAGTAAGGCTAACAGTGAGAGGTTAAAGGGAGGAAGGGAGCCCAGAAGGAACATTTAGAAAGCAGGTGGCAAACCTGGACAGGAAGGAGGTCACAGAAGCCAAGGGAAGCAAGTGTTCTGCGAAGCAGACAGATGCTGCAGAGAGTCAGAGTGAGAAATGAAGAGTCAGGGCAATTCACAGCTCAGGCAGGATCCTGGAAACCAAGATGACACTTCTGATCCACCATCAAGGAGGAGTATGCTCTGAGCTCTCTCCACATGGACTTATGTGCATTGACCAACCAGTAAGAGATGAGAGAATAAATAAACAGGAAGCTGTCATGCTGTTAAATGTTCATTTGGAACTTGTATCAAAAGGCACAGGGAAAATATACAGAATGTGAAGACTGCGTTGTTTCCATTAACTGCTTTTCTACTCACATCTCAGGAAACGAATCCTCCATAGTGTCCTTACCTGAGCACTTTCACAGTGTGTACATTTGTCCATTTTCATGCTGCCAATAAAGTTATACCTGAGGCCGGGCACAGTGCCTCATGCCTGTAATCTCAGCACTTTGGGAGGCCAAGGAGGGTGGATAACCTTAGGTCAGGAGTTCAAGACCAGCCTAACCTCCTTGAACAGCCTTGAGGTCAGGAGTTCAAGACCAGGCTCGGTTCAAGACCAGCCCTTCAAACTGAACACATTCCAAAACATTAACGCCATCTCTACTAAAAATACAAAAAACATTAGCCAGGCGTGGTGGTGGGCACCTGTGATCCCAGCTAATCAGGAGGCTGAGGCAGGAGAATCACTTGAACCCAGGAGATGTACGTTGCAGTGAGCCAAAAGTGCGCCATTGCACTCCAGCCTGGGCAACAAGAGCAAAACTCCATCTCAAAAAAAAAAAAAGACATACTCAAGACTGGGTGATTTACAAAGGAAAAGAAGTTTAATGGACTCACAGTTCCATGTGGCTGGGAGGCCTCACAATCATGGCCGAAGGCAAAAGGCATGTCTTACATGGAGGCAGACAGGAGAGAAAATGAGAACAAAGCGAAAGGGGTTTCCCCTTATAAAACCATCAGATCTCGTGAGACTTATTCACTACCTCAAGAATAGTATGAGGGAAACCACCCCCATGATTCAATTATCTCCCACCTGGTCCCTCCCACACACGTGGGAATTAGGGGAGCTACGATTCAAGATGAGATTTGGGTGGGGACACAGCCAAACCATATCAGTGTGATTTTGAGAACTGTTTCCAATTGGTACAGCCCTCAAGCCTTGTTCTCAAACCTTCTCAGAAGTTCTGTGAGTCATCCAGTATATAATCAATAAGTTCTGATTCTACTTAGATCATCTAGGTTATATTTCTTTGTTTGCAAATAAGAATTCTGGCTGATATACGTCCCATATCCTGTCCTGGGTATAAAAATCTCTAGGTTCCCGTTTGGATGATTAGGAAGTGACCTGTTAGTTAATATATGGTCTTCATGTCATCCCAGAAGGGAAGACCATGAAAGAGTGACCGGGGTCAGTTAGTCAAAAGTTATAACTGCATGGTGAGCCTGGGCTGGCTGGCCACACTTTGACCAACCCTGATTCACCCACACCACTGGCTGGGGTGGCAGCCCAGAGCAAGGAGCTGTGATCAGTGGCCACCACTTACAACTCATTACTCTACAGCACAGTGGCGATCTCAACTGTAGAGGACCAATACAAGCAATTCTCCTCTGTATACTGAAGAAAATTGTAGAAGAAATTCCAACACCTACTTTGAGAAACCCAACGTGCATTTTCCACCTTGAAATAAACATTTTTACATGCAATGGTCTTAATAATGGTCATTAGTGAGCTGTGGTAAGCAACCCTGATGGATAGCTCATCTGGTCAGAAGCCTGGCTTGCTGTCCCAGCCATGCCTGCTCCTAGATTTGGATCCTGGAATGCAATTCAGCACCCAATTTCTGAATATTTTCTCATCCCTTGTTGCTGAGTTTGTCTTGCTTACTTATATCCCTCCTCTCTCTCTCTCTCTCTCTCTCTCTTCCTCTTTTCCCCTCTTCTACCTCCATGACACCCCTGCTCTCTGATATAAGAAGAATGAGGAAGAATAGGTTAAGAGGGAGAAGGAACACTTTCCAGCAGAGGAAATATGCAAAACACCCAAAGATGAGCAAATTCAGGCTGGAGGACATTTATGAAACTACAAGTAATTCCGTTGGATGTGAAGCCAGAAACCGCATGAAGGGCATTGGCAAGAGGTGAGTCTGAAGAGCTCATGACAGTGACAATAACACATGGAGAGACCTTCTTGCCAGGAACCGTTTCACATAGATTCCCACAGCCTACCCTCACAGCACCTTTTGAGGTAGGTACTATTGTTGTTCCTATTTTACAGATAAGGAAACTCCAGCATACAGAAGTTAAGCAACTTGCCCAAGTCATGTAGTGAGGAAGAGGCAGAGCTGGGGTGTGAACGAGGACCTTAAGCAAAGCTACTAAACTTGGACTTCCACCTGAGAGCTACAGAAGACCTTTAAAGAGGGGAGGGATCTGATCGGCCTGTACTTTAGGGAGATTGTAGGATGCCAGCGTGTCCCCTGATGCCAATAACAAGACTGAAACTGAGGATGTTTGGGAGTTAACACTCAAGGAAGATGCCAACAGACATCAGAGCCAGCAGAGGAAGCAAGCGGGCAGTGGCGTGGGATGGAACTAGGGCCAATTGCCAGGTTTCCAAGAACTGAGTGGGGAGCTGCCAGGATTGCAGCCAAGGCTGCAGGAGATAAGGGCATGGGGATGGCACCTAACTGGCTCAGGCTATTTTTCAAAGGCAGGAACACCCACCAGCTTCCTTGACCCTGACTGTACCCAGTGCCTGACACCAACTTATCTTTTCAAACTTATCTCCCTGCGTTCACATCCTCCCGCAGCTGGAACCTATTCCATCATTTATACCCACACGTATTCACAAAAGGACCCAGGGGCATTGCAAGAAATAAATATGTAATGAAATGATGTTAAAATATGGATAAAAACAAATATTAAGACCAGAGAAAATACTCATTAGAGCAGAAATTGAGCTTTTGGGGAGGAAAGAAGAAACTAAAATTTTCACGCTGGGTGGTTCTCTGCTCTTGCTCAAGTTAAGCTCAAGTTTGAAGCTAAACTTCCAGTCAAAGTGAAAAGGAAGGCAAGGTCATTTACATGGTTGTTATGGAGAGAAAAGAGGAAGTGCACCAGCTGCCAAGAAAACTTGTGGCCCTTTGCTAGCAAAGGTGTGGCATGAATTTTCAAAGTGGACTGCTTTGCAATCCCTTAACCCCCCCTTTACTTCCCCCATCACACTTGTGTTTAGGTGGTTGCATCCATCTAGCTTACAAGCATGTAAGTGTCAATCAAAATCCTGCCCAAATTTTAGAGCCCATCTTAAGTAGTTTGGCACCCATGAAGAAGGTGTCTTTTCCCTCCCTGGTCAAAAATTTTTACCCTTAATTATATCTCTGCCTTGTTGTTGCTTCTTTCATAGCACTCATTACATTCTCTCACATGTTACAATTCAATGTCTATGTGTCTTGTCTTTCGTGAGGCAGCATAGCCTAATGGTTAGAGCAACAGCTCAGGAGTCAACCTCCCTGGGTTCCAGCTTGCCCCTCTCTGGCTGTGTAACCTTGGGCAACATACTTGATCCATCTAAGCTTCAGTTTTTTTCATCTGTAAAATGAGAATTATAAGAGCATCATCCTTGTTCTCTTAGCACGGCCCTTGGCACATGGTAAATTATCACATTTTTATCAGCATCTTCATAATCGTCATCTCATCTCCTAGGGCTGTCAGTACAGTAGCCACTGGCCACAGGGAGCTCTTCAAATCTAAATTAATTATAAGCAAATAAAGCTTAAAAGTCTTTTCCTTAGGGGTACTAGCCTCATTTCAAGTGCCAGCTGTAGCTAGTGACTACCATATTGGACAGTCCAGATACAGCATATTCCCACCATCACAGAAAGTTCTAAAGTTCTCTCTAGAGCAGGGACTAGCAATTTTTTTCTGTCAAGGGTCAAATAACTAATTATTTTAGACTTTGTGGCCATAAAGTCTTTGTTGCAACTACTCACCTTCACCACTATAGTGTGAAAGCAGCATAGACAACAAATAAATGAATGGGCATGGCTGTGTTCCAGTAAAAGTTGACTTATGGACACTTTAAAGTAAATTTCATCTAATTTTTATGTCACAAAATATCATTCTCCATTGGAGCTTGTTTAGCCACTGAAAAATATACAGCCAGGTGCAGTGGCTCACACCTGTCATCCCAGAAATTTGGGAGGCCTGAGCAGGCATATCACTTGAGCTCAGGAGTTCGAGACCAGCCTGGGCAGCATGGCAAAACCCTATCTCCACAAAAAATACAAAAATGAGCCAGACATGGTGGTGTGTGCCTATAGTCCCAGCTATTTGTGGGGCTGAGGCAGGAGGATCACTTGGGCCCAGGAGGTCAAGTGCAGTAAGCTGTGTTTGCACCACTGCACTCTAGCCTGGGTGACAAAGTGAGATCCTGTCTCAAAAAAAAAAAAAAAAAGAAGTAAAAGCTAAGCTTACAAGCTGTACAAAAACAGGTGATAGATCGAAATTTGTTGACCCCTTCTTTTAGAATATAAACTCCATTTGAACAAATATCATGTCTTCCTCATATACTACATAGCAGGCTTCTGTTCTACATTCAAGGAGAGTGATACATAGGTCACAGCCTTTTTACCATAGGAGTTCACAGACTGCAGTCAGCCAAATGATGACCCCTGCAAGAATGTCCATGTCCTACTGCCCAAAACATGTGAACGTGTTACAATACATGGCAAATGGGAATTAATATTGTAGATGAATTTAAGGTTACTAATCAGATGATCTTAAAATAGAGAGATTGTCCTGGATTATCTGGATGTGGCCGGTGTAATCACAAGGGTCCTTCCATGTGGAAGAGGAAGATAGAAAGCTAGTATCAGAGTGATGCAGCATTAGGAAGACTCATCTGGCCATTGCTGGCTTTGAAAACGCAGAGAGGACCAGGCGCAGTGGCTCACGCCTGTAATCCCAGCACTTTGGGAGGCCAAGGCAGGTGGATTATTTGAGGTCAGGAGTTCGAGACCAGCCTAGCCAACATGATGAAAACACGTCTGTACAAAAAATATAAAAATTAGCCAGGCATGGTGGTACACGCCTGTAATTCCAGCTACCCAGGAGTCTGAGGCAGGAGAATTGCTTGAACCCAGGAGGTGGAGGTTGCAGTGAGCTGAGATAGCGCCACTGCACTCCAGCCTGGGTGACAGAGCGAGACTCCATCAGAAAGAAAGAAGAAAGAAGAAAGAAAGAAAGAAAGAAAGAAAGAAAGAAAGAAAGAAAGAAAGAAAGAAAGAAAGAGAGAAAGAAAGGGAGAGAGAGAGAGAAAGAAAGAAAGAGAGAGAGAAAGAAAGAAAGAAAGAAAGAAAGAAAGAAAGAAAGAAAGAAAGAAAAAGAAAGAAAGAAAAGAAAGAAAGACAGAAAGAAAGAGAAAGAAGGAAAGGAAGGAAAGGAAGGAAAAAGAAAATGCAGAGAGGGACCAGGAGCCAAGAAATGCGGTCTGCCTCTAGAAGCTATAAAAGGCAAGAAAACAGATTCTCCCCCAGAGCCTTCAGAAAAGGATGCAGCCCTGCCAACACCTTGCTTTCAGCCTAGTGAGACCCATTTAGGATTTCTAAGGTTCAGAATTCCAGATAATAAATTTGTATGGTTTTAAGGCACTAAGTTTTTTTGTAATTTGTTATAGCATCAAAAGGAAACTAATACACAGATAAATAGAAGAAATAGACATGAGAACAAATGTGCTACAATGTATGTGATGAGTAAATGAGTATAATAAGAGAAACACGTGCAGTAGAAACATTAGCACAGAGAAGATATAGAACCCTGTATGGGAAGAAGTAAGTCTTTCCAGAAGCACCATCAGAGGTAAATTTTGAAAGCTCAACAAGAATTTACCAGAGAGATGGAGGAGCTGGTGGTTTGATAGACAGGTGAGGACAGAGGAATGGAGTAAGGATGGGAACGTCAGTCCAGGCAAATGGAATAAATAAGAAAAGGAGGCTGGCATAGACAATGGCACCAAGGTAAAGACCATAGTTGGTTCAGGAACCTAGAAGAAGCCTGGAGCCAGGTATGATGGCTTTCACCTGTAACCCCAGCACTTTGGGAGGCCAAGGTGGAGGATCACTTGAGGCCAGGAGTTTGAAACCAGCCTGGACAACATAGTGAGACCCCATCTCTACAAAAAAAAAAAGCTTTTAAAAAAATTCAGCAGGGCACGGTAGCACACATCTGTAGTCTTAGCTACTCGAGAGGCTGAAGCGGGAGGACCACTTGGGCTCAGGAGTTCGAGGCTAAAATACTCTACACTCGAGGCTAGGAAACAGAGCAAGACCCAGTCTCAAAAAAAAGAGCCTGAGATATAAAGAAGAGCACAGTAGGAAGGGAAGGTAGACAGAGGCCAGATCTAGGAGGATCTTAGCCCTGCTAAGAAGACTTTCTTTGTTTAATAGAATTCCAATCATCTATGGCTATCTAACAAGTTAACATAACACTTAAAACAATAATTATGTCTCATTTGTGGAGCGGGACATTTGGCAGGCCCAGCTAGGGGGATTCTTCTATTCCATGTGGTGTCGACTGAGGTCAGGGGTGGCATTCACCTGGAGGATGGGCTGGTCTGAAGGATTCCAAGTGGCTTCTGCTTGGTGGGGAGGATTGATATACCAGGCCCAGCTGAGACTGTTTGCCGGGCACTTACATTATGGAAGTCTCAGGGTATCCAACTTTTCCACAGTGGTCAGGGCTCCCAGATAGAATGTTCCATGAGAGGCAGGCAAAAGCCGCATGGCTTTTTATAACCTACCCTTGAAGTCCCAGCACAGCACTCCTGCTGTTTTATTTTATTTTGTTTATTTTTTGAGACAAAGTCTCCCTCTATCTCCCAGGCTGGAGTGCAGTAGCGCCATCTTGCTCATTGCAACCTCTAACTCCTGGGTTCAAGCGATTCTCATGCCTCAGCCTCCCAAGTAGCAGGGATTACAGGCTCCCACCACCACGCCTGGCTAATTTTTGTGTTTTTGTAGTAGACGTGAGGTTTCTCTATGCTGGTCAGGCTGGTCTCGAACTCCTGACCTGCAGTGATCCATTTGCCTCAGCCTCCCAAAGTGCTGGGATTACAGGCATGAGCCACCACACCCGGCCCATATTTTCTTATTCAGACAAATTACTTAGGCCAGCCTAGATTCAAGGAGAAGGGAATTAAACCCAGTCCATCAACGGAAAGAGTGTTAAAGCTCTTTGTCTGTCTTTAATGTGTCGCAGCTAGAACAGGAAGCCAGTAAAGGGCATTTTTGATGATATATTTTTAAACATTTTCAATATAGAAAAATACAAAAAAGAAAATTAAAATCATCCATAATCCTCCCACCTAGAAACTATTCATAACGTTGTGAAGAATTTTCTTTCAAAATTTTTGATGGATGATGTTGCCACTTTCTCCATTTATCTTCATGCTTTTCCACTCAAGAGCTTTAAGTAGGAAATAGATACTATTAAATTTGCGTGTTGGGCCAGGTGCCGTGGCTCACACCTGTAATCCCAGCACTTTGGGAGGCCGAGGCAGGCAGATCATGAGGTCAGGAGTTCAAGACCAGCCTGGCCAACATGGTGAAACCCCATCTTTACTAAAAATACAAAAATTAGCTGGGCGTGGTGGCACGTGCCTGTAATCCCAGCTTCTTGGGAGGCTGAAGCAGGAGAATTGTTTGAACCCAGGAGGCGGAGGTTGCAGTGAGCCGAGATCACACCACTGCACTCCAGCCTGGGTAACAGAGCAAGACTCTGTCTCAAAAAAAAAAAAAAAATTGCAAGTCGAAAAGTATCTTTGGCATCAGTGCAAAGAATAGTTTGGCAAGGAGACAAAGTGGGAAACGATTGCTACAGCGCCAGGTGTGGCCACCCCGAGGTTTGGCTGCAGAAAAGTAAGAACATGTGCGGGGGGAATCAGCTATTCCATGAGCTTCTCCTTATTTAATTTTTTGATATCGACAACTTAACTTTTAAAAAATATCACAAGCACTTGCCTTTCAAGTTGCCTGCTTGGCCCTCTTCCAAGTGTATTTTCCTTCCTTTTGTTCCTGCTCTAAAGCTTTCTTTTTCCTTCAACTTTTAAGTTCGGGGTACATGCGCAGGATGTGTAGGTTTGTTACGTAGGTAAACACGTGCCATGGTGGTTTGCTGCACAGATCAGCCCATCACCTGATCAAGCCCAGCATCCATTAGCTGTCCTTCCTGATGCTCTCCCTTCCCCCCAACCCCCACCCCTCTGACAGGCCCTAATGTGTGTTATTCCCCCCCATCATGTGTCTATGTGGTGATTCCTCAAAGACCTAGAGGCAGAAATAGCATTTGACCAGCAATCCCATCACTGGGTATATACCCAAAGGAATATAAATCATTCTGTCATAAAGATACATACACACATATGTTCATTGCAGCACTATTCACAGTAACAAAGACATGGAATCAACCTAAATGTCCATCGATGATAGACTGGATAAAGAAAATGTGATACATATACATCATGGAATACTATGCAGCCATAAAAAAGGAATGAGATCATGTCCTTTGTAGGGACCTGGATGGAGTCCAAAGTTTTTAATAAACTTGCACTCCTGCTCTAAGACTTGCCTTGGTCTCTCCTTCTGCCTTATGCCCCTCAGTCAAAATCTTTCTTCTGAGGAGGCAAGAATTGAGGTTGCTGCAGACTCATAGTGATACAGATTCACTGCCAGTAGCATACTTGGGTGCTGTGTGACTTGGATACGTTCCCAAGGGCTAACATACTTTGGCGCTGCATAGCTCACATATGTTCCCTAGTGGTTAGAGACCTCTACACTGTCTTCAGCTGCAGGCGTTCAACCCCTGTACGGTTTTCTTCTCCCTTTCGCTCTCCTGCTTACTAACCAACGGCCAGAACAATTCCTCTCAGTCACAGTGGCTCTGCTCCCATGGCTGATTTTCAGCTCACTGTGATGGCTGGCTCGCGGGGGTGGGAAGGACCTTGGGGTCTGCACCAAGTAGAACTAAGGCACTAATAACCCTCCTGGACAAGCGGCTCATGAGGGTGGTAGAGCTAAAGCCTGATACCGTGCAACATCTGGGGTGTCCTCTGCTTTTTCAAATAAGATCGGCTCTTTCCCAAGAACCTGCACTGCCTGTTCTCCTGTTTTCTCTGTGTCTTCTGAAAAGAGGCCTTGAGCACCCGCTGAATGAACCATCGGCCTCAGGGGCAAGTCGGCCGCTTGGCTTTCACTTTGAATGCCACATGACTTCTTTTTTTTTTATTTTTTTATTTTTATTTTTATTTTTTATTATAATTTAGGTTTTAGGGTACATGTGCACAATGTGCAGGTTTGTTACATATGTATCCATGTGCCATGTTGATTTCCTGTACCCATTAACTTGTCATTTAGCATTAGGTATATCTCCTAATGCTGTCCCTCCCCTCTCCCCCCACCCCACAACAGTCCCCGGAGTGTGATGTTCCCCTTCCTGTGTCCATGAGTTCTCATTGTTCAATTCCCACCTATGAGTGAGAACATGCGGTGTTTGGTTTTTTGTCCTTGAGATATAGACATATGCACACGTATGTTTATTGCGGCACTATTCACAATAGCAAAGAGTTGGAACCAACCCAAGTGTCCAACAACGATAGACTGGATTAAGAAAATGTGGCACATATACACCATGGAATACTATGCAGCCATAAAAAACGATGAGTTCGTGTCCTTTGTAGGGACATGGATGAAACTGGAAAACATCATTCTCAGTAAACTATCGCCACATGACTTCTTAAACACACGCTCCCTGTTATTTATGGGCCTGTGGCTTTTGCACGGCAGCTTTTGCACGGCAGCAAAGACACAGGCTTCCTTGTGGATCTCTCCTGAGATTTATACTTGGTTTTAACCTAACAGCTTGGATGACCTCCAACCCTTCCCCTGTCTGCTGGCCCATGGCCAGGACAGACACTATCTGGAACTCTGGCTCTGCCAGCTCCTTATGACTTACCATATGCTTTTCGTTCCTGTTATGCCACAGGGCCAAGTTTTCTGGTGGCTTTTGAAGCAGTTTGTCCGCCTCCATAGGGCCTTATTCTGGCCATTTAAGGATCCCACCTACCGGCTTTTTTGTGTGTGTTAGCACCACTTGGGGAGGAGGGGAAATTCTGCTTTTGCTTTTTACTCCAAGCCCCAAGTCCTCCAGAGGTTGCTACTTTGTGTCAAGAGGGCAAATGAATATTGCCCTCTGGAATCCAAGGGCTGCTCTTTTTGCAAGCATATGAAGGCTTTCCACGAGTGTTCCTCTCACTTCCTCCCACTTCCTCCAGGAGCCTCTACTTCTCTAATTACTTCCACGCCCTTCTCAACAACCATCAAGACCTGCAAGGTCATATTTAAAGCTTGCAGGGAGAGAAGTTCAGCCCCTTTGCAGCAGTGAGGTGAAAAACAGGCTTCTTGTCTACTTAAAGAACATGGGAACTAGGCATCTGAGAAAAGAAATAATCATTTTGGCTGGGCACAGTGGCCCACACCTGTAATCCCAACACTTTGGGAGGCTGAAGCGGGTGGATCGCCTGAGCTCAGGAGTTCAAGACCAGCCTGGCCAACTTGGCAAAATCTCATCTCTACTAAAAATACAAAAATTAGCTGGGCATGGTGGCACATGCCTGTAATCCCAGCTACTTGGGAAGCTGAGGCAGGAGAATCACTTGAACCCAGGAGGCAGACGTTGCAGTGAGCTGAGATCATGCCATTGCACTCCAGCCTGGGTGACAGAGCCAGACTCTGTCTCAAAAAAAAAAAAAAAAGAAAGAAAGAAATAATCATTTTTTTGCTAAAATGCTCTGAGTGAGAGTCTTGGAGACAAGGATATAGGCTGGTCCACAGCCACAGGCACAAGAGACCCGTAGGACAGAGATGAAGGTTGATCCCAGGCTAACAGATTACCATTAGAACAGAGATGAAGGCAAGGTTAGGGGTATGCAGTAAGACAGTTCACTCTAGAACCTCAAGGATAAACAGGGGACCCACTCTTCACTCCAGTATCTCCTCTGTTCTCAAGCGGGTAATTGTGACGAGATGGGGCCAAGGGTACGTGATAAGACTGCTTCATTCTGGAACCCAAAGGACAATGAGGGATGCCCCATTCAGGATAATAGGAAAGTAGAGGGAGTGCTTTCTTTTTTCCTTTTTCTCCTCTGTTCTCTCTTCACAGATGGGTAATCGCGTCTCCCTACCACAGGACACGCCCCTCAGATGTATCCCCAAAACTGGGAAAAGTTTTATTACCCCAAACCTTAAGAAAAAAAAAAGTTTTCCTTTGTAATACTGCTTGGCCTAAAAATGAACTGGAAGGAAATTACAAAACTCAGCCATGGAACCCAACACCCCTGTGCAGGAGGTCCTCAGATGAGCCTCCTCTGTCTTTTATAACCCAGATCAGAATAGGAAGACAGGGCTAAGAAAAGGGAGAAATGCGGGGACAAGAGGCAGCCTCAATGACTGGCTGCTTTACAAGCTCTCCAGCACTCTCCATGTTGCCCTAAGGATTACTCCTCCAGGTAACTGCCAGAGGTACAAAAAGCCAGGACACTGGAAAACAAAGTGCCCCAATGGGATAAATGGGGAAAGGCCCCACGCACTTGCCCCCTCTGCCACAAGCTCGCCAGTGAAATGGGACTGCCCAGAGGGCCAAAGGGACCCTGGGACAGAATCCCAACCCCTGTTGGCCTTGAGCTGAAGGGCTGTCTGCTCAGTCTGGCTGGCTTCCAAACCAGACATCGTCATCAACAAGACAAGCCAAGGGCTACTCTCAAGCGGCAAGTAAAATGATACATTTCCCTTTTGGGTGCAAAAGCTGCCTATTCTGTGCTCATCTCCTTTTCTAAACAACTCTCCTCCAAATCCTGTTGAGTAATCAGGGCAAATGGCATTCCCGCTCTCTAAAAGAAAAGATTCACACCCCTTTATATTACTTAAGGGACCAATTACCATTCTCCCACCAGTCCCTGGTAATATCTAAATACCCCACACCTCTTTGGAGCAAAAATATACTCTCCAGCCAGGTGTGGTGCCTCACGCCTGTAATCCCAGAACTTTGGGAGGCCAAGGCGGGTGGATCACTTGAGGTCAGGAGTTTGAGACCAGGCTGGCCAACTTGGAAAAACCTCGTCTCTACTAAAAAAAAAAAAAAAAAAAAAAAAAAAAAAAATATTTGCCGGGTGTGATGACACGCACCTGTAATCCCAGCTACTTGGGAGGCTGAGGCATGAGAATCACTTGAACCTGGGAGGCAGAGGTTGCAGTGAGCTGAGATTGCACCACTGCACTCCAGCCTGGGTGACTCTTTCTCAAAAAGAGAAGTGTGTGTGTGTGTGTGTGTGTATATATATATATGGAAAGTATATATATATATGGAAAGTATATATATATATGGAAAGTATATATATATATGGAAAGTATATATATATATGGAAAGTATATATATATATGGAAAGTATATATATGGAAAGTATATATATGGAAAGTATATATATATGGAAAGTATATATATATATATGGAAAGTATATATATATGGAAAGTATATATATATGGAAAGTATATATATATGGAAAGTATATATATATGGAAGTATATATATGGAAAGTATATATATATGGAAAGTATATATATATGGAAAGTATATATATATGGAAAGTATATATATGGAAAGTATATAATATATATATGGAAAGTATATATATATGGAAAGTATATATATATGGAAAGTATATATATATGGAAAGTATATATATATGGAAAGTATATATATATGGAAAGTATATATATATATGGAAAGTATATATATATGGAAAGTATATATATATATGGAAAGTGTGTATATATATATGGAAAGTATATATATATATATGGAAAGTATATATATATATATATATATATATATATATATATATACTTTCCAAGATGGGTGCTCACTTAGTATTTACCCAACCTCTATCCTATTTCTCCTAGGAAAGCTACCTAAATCTTTAACCAATAACTTCAATCTGGTCAGCCCCACCTCTGGGGTTTAGAAATAGCCCAAACTTATTCAGACAAACCTTAGTAAAAATCTGAGCTTTTTTTTTCAAATTTTTAAAAGACAAAAAATAAATATTTTAAAAATTGTGTGAAGTGCTTTACACACACAGCTTCAAGACAAGCCCAATCCAGACACAGAATAGAGAAAGAACCCTCTGAAATCTTATTTCTCACATGCATATCCATCAGGGAGCCTGAAATCCAGTTCCATAGTTTCTTCACTCCAGAGCTCAGGTCTAAAAGGTGACCTCTTTATAGAACCATGTGGCAGAGGGAAAGGAATGATGGAGAAGCCCACGCTGGCTCTTTTTTTTTTTTTTTTTTTTGAGACGGAGTCTCACTTTTGCCCAGGCTGGAGTGCAGTGGCATGATCTCAGCTCACTGCAACCTCTGCCTCCTGGTTCAAGCAATTCTCCTGCCTCAGCCTCCCAAGTAGCTGGGATTACAAGCTTGAGCAACATCACCCAGATAATTTTTTTTTGTATTTTTAGTAAAGATGGGGTTTTGCCATTATGGTCAGGCTGGTCTGGAACTCCCGACCTCAAGTGATCCTCCCACCTCGGCCTCCCAAAGTGCTGCAATGACAGGCATGAGTCACTGCACCCAATCCCATGCTGGCTCTTAAAGCTTCTTCCTGAGAGGGACACTTGGCACTTCCTCTCACATTTCCTAGGTCAAAGCAGGCCAGAAGACAATCAGGTTGTATATACGGGGCAGAGAAACCTTGCAATGGCGTGCAAGCTCCTTAGATCTGGCCACCGTCAGCCTCGGACCTCAGCTCTTCTCTCCTGCTCACACCTTTCTCCAGCCACAGACATCCTGGCTGTTGCTCAGATAAGCCAGGCCCACCTCGATCTCAGGGCTGGCTGTTCCCTCCCAGCGAAACATAGACCTCCCCAAACAGCCTCAGGGCTCGCTGCCCCGCTTCCTTGGGTCTGTGCTCAAAAGCCACCTGGCCATCGTCAAATTGCAACTCTCCCCATGCCATCCTCCTACTCCCCTGTGCTTCGTATTTATCACGATCTGATGTATTACATGAATTTCTCTAGTCTGTTTATTCCCTCTGTCTCTCTTTCATACAAATGTAAGCTTCATGAGTGCATTCTGTTGTTTATTTTTGAGTTTTTTTCATTATTGTTGTTGTTCACTGTTGTGCCTCTGATACCTAGAACACTATCTGGCACAAAGAAAATGCAAAATAACCAAAAAACCACTTTTCTTTCTTCTTTCTTTTTTTTTTTTTTTTTTTTTTTTTTCTGAGATAAGGTCTTACTCCATTGCCCAGGCTGGAGTGCAGTGGTGTGATCTCAGCTCACTGCAACCTCCGCCTCCTGGCTTCAAGCCATTCTCTTGCCTCAGCCTCCTGAATAGCTGGGATTACAGGTGCCCACCACCAGGCCCAGCTAATTTTGTATTTTTAGTAAAGATGCGGTTTCACGATGTCGGTGAGGCTGGTCTTGAACTCCGGACCTCAAGCAATCCACCCGCCTTGGCCCCCTAAAGTGCAGGGATTATAGGGGAACCACCGCGCCCGACTCCAAACCACTTTTCTGATAAGTCAATATGAATGAATGAATACAGAAAAATTATTAGCACAGGAGAAAGTCAAGAAATGTTGGCTTAAATTATAACTATATGCCTCTCGATATATACCATAGTGTTAGGCTAAGTAAATATTGATTAATTAACTTGGTAGCCTTCATTTGAAAACACTAGAATGTAAAAATGTACCGAGAGGTAAAGTTTATTTCCCAGCAGTTGAATTATAATGTTGGTTATCTACATTTTTCTGATTTTTATTAATAAAACCATACTTTGAGCTCTCCCTATGTGCCAGGCACTGTGCAATGTGTGTACATGAATGTCTTATTAAATCCACACAACAGGCCGGACGCAGTGGCTCACACCTGTAATCCTAGCACTTTGAGAGGCCGAGGCAGGCGGATCACGAGGTCAGGAGTTCGAGACCAGCCTGGCCAACATGGTGAAATCCCATCTGTACTAAAAATACAAAAATAAGCCGGGTGCAGTGGCAGGAACCTGTAATCCCAGCTACTGGGGAGGCTGAGTTGGGAGAATTGCTTGAACCTGGGAGGCGGAGGTTGCAGTGAGCTGAGATCATGCCACTGCACCCCAGCCAGGGTGACAGAGCAAGACATCGTCTCAGAAAAAAAAAAAAAAAAAAACCCACACAACATGGACTTTGGGAGGTAACTAGCATTAGTATACCCATTAACACTTGGGTACCTGAGGCACAGGCGTATTAGATGAGTGACTTCTGTAAGGTAATGCAGCTGGTTAGCAATGGAACCAGATTTTTCAGCTCAAGTTTCATTCCAGAACAAAAGTACATAGTCACACTATATTTTCACTTTCTACAATGAGCATAATTTATTTTTATAATAGGAAGAGGGAAGAGAAAGCTAATTAGAAGAAGGAGAAGGAGGAGGGAGAGAAAAGAAGGAAGGCAGATGAAAGAAAGAACGAAAAAGAAAGAAAGAAGAAAGAAAGAAAGAAAGAAAGAAAGAAAGAAAGAAAGAAAGAAAGAAAAGAAGAAGGAAGGAAGGAAGGAAGGAAAGAAGGAAGGAAGGAAGGAAGGAAGAGAGAGAAAGAAAGAAAGAAAGAAAGAAAGAAAGAAAGAAAGAAAGAAAGAAAGAATAAGGGGAAGAGGGGGGATGAGAAGAAGGAGGAAGATGCAGCCCCAAGTTAAGGAGCTTGTGCCTCCTGATGCTATGACAGACTTCAGCCCAATCACTTCATAGAACAGTTTCCTGCGAAGCCATGTATACGTCCAAGACTCCTTAATTATGCGGACATTAAAAAGAAAAATCTCATGAGCTCTTCTCTTAGTCCAGGCACCAGTGTGACTGAGGTGAAACTGATTGCGAAGTGGCTGATTGCTGGGAGAATGTCTTCTTTCCTTTTGATGAATCAACAGTTCACTGAATCACTAAACATGTTGTGGATTGTGGGGCTCAATCACTGAAACTTAGGCCAGGCACAATGGCTCACGCCTGTAATCTCAGCATTTTCGGAGGCTGAGGTGGGCAGATCACTTGAGGTTAGGACTTGGAGACCAGCCTGATCAACATGGTGGAACCCCATCTCTACTAAAAATACAAAAATTAGCCAGGCATGGTGGCATGCATCTGTATTCCCTGCTACTTGGGAGACTGAGTCAGGAGAATTGCTTTAACCCAGGAGGCGGAGGCTGCAGTGAGCTGAGATCACGCCACTGCACTCCAGCCTGGGCAACAGAGTGAGACTCTGTCTCAAAATAAAGAAACTTAAAGTATGTTTCTTTAGGATCAGTGGAATGATTCTAAATAAATTTTTAGATGAAAAACCATAATTCTTTATGCCTCGCAAGAATAATTGGAGTGTTTTCTCCTTCAGCCACTTCAACCCCTTATCTCCAAAAGCTTTGGATGTAAAATGGGGTCTCTTCTTCTGTGGTGCGGGCATTATCATCATTTTACAAATACAGGGAGGAAAGTAGAAGAGTTTCAAAGGTCCTATTTCCAAAGCAAAAGATCAAAGGGTCAAAATAACAAGTGGTCACTAAAAGGGAAATATTTTTAGAAGGCTTAACTCACTAGAAGTAACAGATGTCTTCTCCTTTTTTACTTTGCTCTTTCTCTTTTACAAAGCAAACCCACTGCTGCATTATACAACACAATCCAAGGATAAAGGGGAACTCTGAGGTCTAGGACGGTATCCTTGCCCAATATTAGCTCATTTTAGGGGTCACTCAGCACTCAGCTATTTGTGGAAGCGAAGTTGATCTTTGTTTCCCACTCTCCATCTGACCTTCAATTCTAGGCAAATGGTTCTATGTGCATAAACTACTGCTTGTTTGATCATTTTTCCATGATAGTTTGGTGAGTAAAATAATCTAATTAGCAGAAAGGCAGCCCACAGTCTGCCCTTGAATCCAGCAAATCATAGAAGTTCAAGTTGTTCTTTGAGTCCTTGGTAAAACAGATAACATCTGCAATGTCTTAATATATTCCGTGGATCTCTTACAAACTAAATTGCTAATTTGTTAATTCTTTGCCATTGTGGCAGAAAACACATTCATTTTAAAGTGAACAGAGCAAATTTAACTTTGCCTTGAACTAAGAAGGTGAACAATATCCTTTGACTCCCCACTTTTATTTTCATGACAAATTTAGGGACATTTTCTTAGTTTGGATTGTCTCCAGAATCTGAGACTTCACCCTCACTTGCTTTCTCCATCAGGATGGAAAACACTACTTTGTTTGTCAGCCTTTCTTGCTACATTTGATGAGATTCCAAAACTGACCCAAATGGAGCTTTTTCAACCTGTTAAAGGACATCTATGAAAAACCTGGAACATTTTACTCAATGATGAAAGACTGAATGCTTTCTGTCTAAGATCAGGATCAAGCCAAGGTCATCCACCCTCATCATTATAATGAGAGATCTAGTCAGTTCAACAAGGCAAAAGCAAGAAACAAAAGGCATCTATATCGGAAAGGAAGAAGTAAAATTGTAGAAAACCCGACGGAATACAAAAAAAAAAAAAAAGATACCACAATAAGTGAGTTTAGCAAGGTTGTAGGATACAAAGTCAAAATAAAAAAATTAATTGAATTTCTTTTTTTTTTTTTTGAGACGGAGTCTGGCTCTGTCGCCTAGGCTGGAGTGCAGTGGCACAATCTCGGCTCACTGCAAGCTCCACCTCCTGGGTTCACGCCATTCTCCTGCCTCAGCCTCCCGAGTAGCTGAGACTACAGGCGGCCACCACCGTGCCCGGCTAATTTTTTGTATTTTTTTAAGTAGAGACGGGGTTTCACCATGATCTCGATCTCCTGACCTCGTGATCTGCCCGCCTCGGCCTCCCAAAGTGCTGGGATTACAGGCGTGAGCCACTGCGCCCGGCCTATCCACTAACAATGAAAAATTTAAAATTTAAAACTCCCATTTTTAATAGCATCAAAAATACAAAACATTTAAAGGTAAATCTGACCGATGTGCAAGACCAGTACATTGGACACCACAACACATTACAGAGATAAATTTTTAAAGACGTAAATAAATGGAGAGATTTAATTTGTTTGTGAGTCCAAACAGTCAGTATTGCTAAGATGTCAGTTCTCCCCCATATTACTCTATAGTTTCAGGGCAATCCCAATAAAAATGCCTGCAGTTGTTTGTGGGATTTTTTTGTAGACATTGACAAGCTGATTCCAAAATTCATAACGAAATGCACAAATACCTAGAATAACAAAAACAAAGTTGGAGGGCTAATGGTACCTAATTTCAAAAGTCATTATAAAGCCCCAGTAATAAAACAACATGGTATTGGCATAAATATTAACAAATAGATCAATGAACTGAACAGAGTCCAGAAACAAACACACGCATATATGGACAATTGATTTTTTTCTTTTTTCTTTTTTTTTTTTTTGAGATGGAGTTTTGCTCTTGTTGCCCAGGCTGGAGTGCAATGGTGCGAACTCAGCTCACTGCAACCTCCGCCTCCCAGGTTCAAGCAAGTCTCCTGCCTCAGCCTCCCAAGTAGCTGGGATTACAGGCATGCGCCACCATGCCCAACTAATTTTGTATTTTTAGTAGAGATGGGGTTTCTCCATGTTGGTCAGGCTGGTCTTGAACTCCTGACCTCAGGTGATCCACACGCCTTGGCCTCCCAAAGTGCTGGGATTACAGGCATGAGCCACTGCACCTGGCCTGACAATTGATTTTTAACAAGGATGTGAAGGCAATGCAGTGAAAAAGGACCACCTCCTCAACAAACGGTGCTGAAGCTTTTTTTGTTTTGTTTTGTTTTAAGACGGAGTCTTGCTCTATTGCCCAGACTGGAGTGCAGTGGCATCATCTCAGCTCACTGCAAACTCCACCTCCCAAGTTCAGGTGATTCTCCTGCCTCAGCCTCCTGAGTAACTGGGATTACAGGGGCTGGCCACCATGCCCAGCTTATTTTTGTATTTTCAGTAGAGATGGGGTTTCACCATAATGGCCTGGGTGGTCTTGAACACCTGACCTCAGGTGATCCACCCACCTCTGCCTCCCAAAGTACTGGGATTACAGGTGTGAGCCACTGCGCCTGGCCTGGTGCTGGAGGAATTTGACGATTTGTATGAACCAATATGAACTTGGGTCCACGCACAAAATAGACAAAAAAAAAAAAAAAAAAACTCAAACTAGATCACGGATCACAATGTAGAGCCTAAACTAACGAATATGTAGAAGACAACATAAATTTTTTTCTGACTTTACGTTAGCCAACGATTTCCTATATGTGACACCACAGCATGATTTGTTCAAAAAAACCGATAAATTGGACTCATCAAAACTAAGGACAAACAATTAGCCACATCCAGATATGATCAGACATCAAGCTGGAATCACAAAGAAATACTTTCTGCCTGGAAAACTCATAGCTTGCTCCAGGTCGTCTGTCACCCCAGTGAGGGAATGGTTGACACATTTGCTGAGAGCAAATAGTTTATATGCTGAAGGCAATTTGAGGACATCTGGCACTTCCTTTGTCCACCGATTGACCTTAGTAAAAACAGATAAGGGAGCCAATCGATAGACACACAAAGCCTCCTTCTCTGCCCATTCTTTTTACCTTTATTGTACGGGCAATATTTGGTTTGATAACGCTAATCTTAATGAGTTATTTAACCTTCACCCTGTGTCTAGGGTTATTGCCCCAGAGTGAAGGAAGTACAAAACTTGAAAACAAAGAGGAATTTTAAAATCCTAAATGTCTTTGCCGTTTAAAATATTTATTTTTTTCCTCTTGAAAAGCTAGTGAATGCTTCCTTATTCCAGCACCATAAAAAAAGTCTCAATAATCCTTGTTTCTATATTACAGCATATAAATGAGATGAAACTGTATTTATTTGAATTCCAGTTTTACCTCCCAACAGTTGTGTGTCATTGGGCAAGCAACTGAGCCTCAGTTTCCTTCTCTGTCAAAGAGTAATAACATCTTCATAAGGTTTTTGTGGAGCTAAAATGAGAATGTGTGCAAACATGCACCACTATGCCTGGCACATAGCAAATTGCCAATAAAGATGACATAAGTTTTAAATTACATGCAGTCAAATCTGTCTGTCTTTTTCCCTGTGGCTTCATCCAACTAACCGCCACTCATCTTCAAAATTCAACTCCAACGTCTCCCTGGAGACATCGTCTGGGACCTGCCCTGTTTTCTTGCTCCCCTGGCGGCTTGTACATCCCCCCACTGGAACACACAGCACTTGCCACACAGTCAGGACCCATCTCCTAGTCTGTCTCTGGCTCCACCCACTGGATTATAAACTCCTTAAAGGTAGGGCATTTCTTCCACTTTGTGCCCTAGCACCTAGCGCATTGCCTAGCACATACCAAGCAAGCACTCGATACACATCTGTCTCCTTTTCCGTAGTCAACAAATCTTGGTTTAAATTCCATCCATCCGAGAAGCATTGCTTGTCAACTCAAGCTTCCACTGGCTTTGACATGGTCTATTCATCTGTGTATATCGCCAGTGCCCAGCATATAATGGGTGCCTAAATAATATCACATGAAAAAAATGAATGAATGGCTGGATGAATGAGTAACTATCCCAGGGTTCCAGAAAGATGGAAGACTATGATAAAGAGGAAAATGTCTGGCTACCTGGAAATTCTGGATCAATTAATATAATGTTTTAATGCAGGGGTACCCAACCCTGGGCTACTGGTCCTCTCAGATCAGCGGGGGCATTCGATTATTATAGCAGCAAGAACCCTATTGTGAACTGTGCATGTGAGGGATCTAGGCTGTGTGCTCCTTATAAGAATCTAATGCCTGATGATCTGTCACCATCTCCCATCATCCCCCGATGGGACCGTCTAGTTGCAGGAAAACAAGCTTAAGGCTCCCACTAATTCTACATTATGGTAAGTTGTATAATTATTTCATTCTATATTACATGTAATAATAGTAGAAATAAAGTGCCCAATAAATGTAGTAAGCTTGAATCATCCCAAAACCATCCCACTTTACCTTGGTCCATGGAAAAATTGTCTTCCACAAAACCAGTCCCTGGTGCTAAAAAGGTTGGGGACTGCGGTTTTAATGCATAACTAAGCTTTCAAAGAGGAAAGGGAAACCTCAAGGACCAAAAACATGCCACAGGCAAATGGGCAAAATAAAAAGCACAAACAAAAATGGCACTGAAAATGCGACCACCCACAAGAGGGTGAGCTGTTGCTATAACTGGGTAGGGAGATACCTGACTGTTAGACCGAGAAGCTACAGGCTTGTATTTTCTTACCTATATAGACATAGAGATGAAGCTGTGGACCTGCATGAGGTAGAGAATTGAATCTAAGATTCCTGAATAAAACTGAGGACTTTGAAGGTCTACCACCAAGTAAAAACGTAGAAAATTAACCGGTAGCTCAGGAAGATAAAAATCCTTGTGTTGGCTGGGCACGGTGGCTTGTACCTAGCATTTTGGGAGGCGAAGGCACACAGATTGCTTGAGTCCAAAAGTTCGAGACCAGCCTGGGGAACATGATGAATCCCCATCTCTACAAAAAAATTACAAAAATTAGCTGAGCCTCACGGCACATGCCTATAGTCCCAGCTACTCAGGAGGCTGAGGCAGGAGGATCACTTGAGCCCAGGAGGTTGAGGCTGCAGTGAGCCATGATTGCACCACTGCACTCCAGTCTGGGCAACAGAATGAGACACTGTTTCAAAAAAAGTAAAAAAGCTTGTGTCATCTGAGTCTGGGTAAAATAGTTTTCCCCTGAGAAACTAAACCCCCTAGCCTGCATTTCCAGTGGGTTTGGATCTGAAATACATAGTAGCAGGGTTGTCTGGGAACTCCTGAACTGATAAATTAATGTTTAAAAATGTCCCAGCATAATGATATCCCTGGGGCACCTAACAGAAGAAACAAAAACCTCCCTGGAAGGTCCTTCCCATAACTCAGGCCACAGGGATTCTCATAAATAGCACTGCCCAGAAGATGAGCTCACAATAGAAAATTAATGCTCAAAACTTTAAATTATAAAACAGTCCAAAAATACTTTCAATCAAGTATGTTTACATAATCGGAGACATTAAAGAAAGAATCTAAGGGGAAAAACCTAGGATTTAAAAGAACTGCTTTATTTTTTTCAAGGATCAAATAACTTCTAGAAGTGAAACATGAGATTGCTAAGGTTTGGCTGTGTGGTCACCCGAATCTCATCTTGAGTTGTAGTTTCCATATTCCCCACATGCTGTGGGAGGGACCCGGTGGGAGGTAATCGAATCCTGGGGGTGGTTACCCTTATGCTGTTCTCATGATAGTGAGTGAGTTCTCACAAGACCTGGTGCTTTTATAAGGGGCATTTCCCCCTTTGCTCAGCACTTCTCTCTCCTGCTGCCATGTCAAGAAGGACGTGTTTGCTTCCCCTTCCACCATGATTGAAAGTTTCCTGAGGCCTTCCCAGCCATGTGAAACTGTGGGTAAATTAAACTTCTTTCCTTTATAAATTACACAGTCTTGGGTATTTCTTCATAACAGTGTGAGAATGGACTAATATAGGAATCACTGAAATTAAAACCTCAGTAGACTAGTTAAACAGGATGTTAAATGCAGAAAAAGAGAAAATGTGTAAATTTGAAGAAAAGACTGATAAAATTACATGGAACACAGCACAGAAAAATAAAAAATGGAAAATAGGAAAGTCAAGAGTCACAGAGGATAAAGCACATTTTTTAAAATAACATATTCCCAATGAAAACCCCAGAGATGATGGGGAAGAAGTATCTGAAACATGATGGCTGATAGCATCCAAACTGATGAAAACCATAGATGTGAGCATCGAAAAATATGCCAGGTCCCATTCAAAATACATAAATCCAAACCCAAAAAATAGCAAGCAAAATTGCAAAATCACCAAATACAAAAAGAAAATGTAGAAAGCAACAAGAGGAAAAAGACAGATTATGTCATCTCTACCTAAAATGGAACAGCAATTCAATCCACAGCTGACTTCTTCACAGTACAAAGATGAAGGAATAAAGCATAAGAAATAAAAACAAAAGAAAATATTAAGACTGTGAATAAACCTAAACAAGTTTTTACTGGATAAAAATAATAGCTGTAATTACCAATGTGAAAAGTATAAAAACAATGTAGAAACTAAAATACTGGACAAAAAGAGAATGTGGACAACTATAGTTAAAGCATTCTAAGTTTTTTGCCTACAGTAAATCTACATGGAGAAATGGATTAAGACTGCCTAGGCTGGGCGCAGTGGCTTATGCCTGTAATCCCAGAACTTTGGGAGGCCAAGGCGGGCGGATGGCCTGAGGTTGGGAGTTCGAGACCAGCCTAGTCAACATGGTGAAACCCCGTCTCTACTAAAAATACAAAAATTAGCCAGACATGGTGGCATGTGCCTATAATCCCAGCTACTCGGGAGGCTGAAGCAGAAGAATTGCTTGAATCCGGGAGGCAGAGGTTGCAGTGAGCCGAGATCGTGCCACTGTACTCCAGCCTGGGCAAGAGAGCGAGAGTCTGTCTTAAAAAAAAAAAAAAAAAAAAAAAAAACTGTCCAACACATACATATTAAAACCATAGGGTTTAACACACCTAGGCCTAGTATTATGAAAGTTCCAAACATTGAATATAAAATATAGACACATTCAGATACACACACACATACACATATTTCTAAATGGTCATAACAAAAGAACAATAATCAGATCGCAATACAAACTTTCATCAACACAGTGGATGTTAGAATGCAATCTGATATTGCCTTCAATGTGTTGAGAGAAAAATGGTTCTTTTTGTTTGTTTTTTTCATTGTTGTTGTTGTTGTTTCTGAGATGAAGTCTCACTCTGTCGCCAGGCTGGAGTGCAGTGGCGTGATCTCGGCTCACTGCAACCTCTGCCTCTCGGGTTCAAGTGATTCCCCTGTCTCAGCCTCTCAAGTAGCTGGGACTACAGGCGCACGCCACCACACCCAGCTAATTCTTTGTATTTTAGTAGAGACAAGGTTTCACCGTGTTGGCCAGGAAGGTCTCGATCTCCTGACCTCATGATCCACCCGCCTCGGCCCCCTAAGGTGCTGGGATTACAGGCATGAGCCACCGCGCCCGGCCGAGAAAAATGTTTTTAAACAAAATATTACATTCCAAGCCAAAATATCAAAGAACATGTGAAAACATAATAGATATTTTGGTGCATTAAAGGACTCATAAAGTTGTGTCTCAAGTACAGTGGCCATCCCCTGTAATCCCAGCACTTTGGGAGGCTGAGGCAGGCGGATCACCTGAGTTCAGGAGTTTGCGACCAGCCTGGCCAACATGGCGAAACCCCGTCTCTCCTAAAAATACAGAAATTAGCTGGGTGTAGTGGCGTGCTCCTGTAAGTCCAGCTACTTGGGAGGCTGAGGTGGGAGAATCGCTTGAACCCGGGGAGGTGGAGGTTGCAGTGAGCCAAGATTGCACCACTGCACTCCAGCCTAGTCGACAAAAGTGAAACTCCATCTCAAATAAAATAAATAAAAATGGAAGATATACCAAAAAAAAGAATAAAATTGTATTTGAAGCATTAGATCGAGCATAGGAGAAAAAAATGAAGGGAAGTAACTGAAAATCATCTGCATAGAAAACCAGAGAGCACCAAATCTGCATTTGACCAGATGGGTTGAATAATATGGAGGTAAGTACACACGGGGAAAAAAGATATCTGTCAACCTGGAGGGCTGATAAGAGTTTGGAAAAAGATCTGGAGTAGCATTAAACTGGAGAATTCATTTGAACCCAACACTTGGAACATTCTCCACACTAGGACATTAAGATTGTAAAATTGAAGATTTACTGGTGGAACTGCAGTCTCACAGTGAGTCTTGGTTCTGAAGTGAATAAAATTTACATGATAATGATGAATTAATGGCAGAAAATGTACAAGCAGAGATATAGCAGATGAAAGAAGAGAATTAAATGAATTAGAAGTGATGGAGGGAAGGATGAGTGTTCTGATATCCTCTAATTGTCAACCAGATTTGATGCATGATGAATAAAGGAACAAAGGTTTATGATCATTACTGTCATATGCAAAGATGATTGTTGTGGATTTATAAAATTACTATGTGACTGAAGAAGAGAGTGTTTGGGACTTCTCTATTGTACCAAAACAACGAAAGGCCTTGTCTAAAATTTGTAAATGAACAAATAGCAAAAGGCGTATTATTTTGATATACTGCAGAATTCAGAATTTGGGAGAACAAAACAGACATTAAAAGTAGAAATCTCGGCCGAGCACGGTGGCTCACACCTGTAATCCCAACACTTTGGGAGGCCGAGGTGGGCGGATCACAAGATCAAGAGATTGAGACCATCCTGGCCAATGTGGTGAAACCCCATCCCTGCTAAAAATACAAAAATTAGCTGGGTGTGGTGGCACATACTTATAGTCCCAGCTACTCGGGAGGCTGAGGCAGGAGAATTGCTTGAAACCGGGAGGCAGAGGTTGCAGTGAGCCGAGATTGCCTCCAGCCTGGGTGACAGAGTGAGACTCCATCTAAAAAAGAAAGAAAGAAAGAGAGAGAGAGAAGGAGAGAGAGAGACAGAGAGAGAGAAAAGAAAGAGAAAGAAAGAAAGAAGAAGGAAAGAAAGAAAGGAAGGAAGGAAGGAAGGAAGGAAGGAAGGAAGGAAGAAAGAAAGAAAGAAAGAAAGAAAGAAAGAAAGAAAGAAAGAAAGAAAGGAAGGAGAGAGGGAGGGAGGGAGGCAAAAGAAAAGAAAAGAAAGAAAGGGAGAGACAGAGAAAGAGAGAAAGAGAGGGAGGGAGGGAGGGAGGGAAAAGAAAAGAAAAGAAAGAAAGGGAGAGACAGAGAGAGAGAGAGGGAAGGAGGGAGGGAGGGAGGCAAGGAAGGAAGGAAGGAGAAGAAAAGGAGAGAAAATGAGAGAAACAGACAGACAAATTCCAGAAGGACTGGTAAGAAGCTGGTAACAGTGGTTGCCCCAGGAGGAAAGCTGAGTGCCACAGCCCAGAGAAGGGGTCAAACACTTTTCACTACATGCCTTTCAGTACTGGTAAATTTTGAACAATGTGTGTATATTATCTATTTCTAAAAATGTCTCTTTTAATAAAGAAAGGGGGGAAATGGAGACCTCCACCTCGTACAACATGACAGGCTAGATAACCTGAAATCCTTCTGCCTTCAAATACCTGGTAATGGCAAATAGAATATGACAACTTCTAGACGTAGTGAGAGTTTTTAACATACCATCTCCTAGTATTGGTTCAATCATGCAACACAAACATAAGCAAGGTGATAAAAGGTTTGAACAATATAATGTAAAAGCTGGTGGATTATAGTAGATTATAAATATTATAGTCGATTATAAATATTATACTATAGTAGACAAAGCTAGGCACTCAACAATTAGTGCATTCATATTATTTGTAAACACTATAGAGCAATTGCCAAAATTGACCAGGCCATAGGCATAAAAACATACTAAACTACACAGAAGGCATCAACGCAACCTAATAACCCCCCCAAAAAAAATCAACATCACATCGCCATATTCTCTGCAAAATTTGAAATCAACTTTAAAGAGAACGACAATAACAAAAAAACTTAATATGTTTAGAAATTTTAAAATATTCTACATATATATGCATAAAAATATATGTATCAAAGAAGTGGCTATAATGAAAATCAGAAAACGTTTAGACCTGAGATACAACGAAAAGTCTGTGTATCAAAATGGCTAGGATGGGCTAGGCGTGGTGGCTCACGACTGTAATCCCAACACTGCCCCGCGT